>NC_134855.1:114853086-115162509 GCF_049852395.1 Peromyscus maniculatus bairdii | reverse complement strand
AACACCCTAGCTGATGTTCTCTTCATGACTGCGTTGCATTTTGTGCAAGTGTTGTTTCTCATATATTTTAAAAAGCAGAATGAACTCCTTACACTGTGCCTAAAGCACCAGCAGATGGCGCCCAGGAAACCTCAGAGGCAAACTATGAATCTCCTGTTTAAAAAAATAATAATAATAATAATAATAATAATAATAATAAAAACCTGTATTCAAATTGTTAGGGGAAAATAACCAAACAGTTATTTTAATTGACACTGTTACAGGAACAGGGTAATCTGATATCTAGAACCCAAGTGTTTGGGACTTTTTTCTCCCTCCACCTTAATGTCATTCTGCCACCAAGAAATCTTCTTTATGTAGAAATGAAGAGAGAGTAGTTGCCATCATAGATAGAAATGAAATAAATTTTAAAATACTTGTGGTCTGAAGTATGTATTTCACTGTTTTACTTTTGTGGCCCCTAGGTGTAATTACCCATGTTCTGTAACAAGGTAGAGGTATATCTGTTCATTCAGCCTTGCTGTTCTGTAGGAAGAACAAGCTAAAGTAAACATAACTAATCCAACTGAATGAATGATACAGACACCTGTGCTCTGATTTAGGGCAAGTAGCACGAGACCATTGTCAACCTCTGGAATCTGTGACAGGCTCACAACACTCTGAGGAGTTCATTATCATCGCATTCTGGAAATTCTAGGCCAGTGCCCCCAAGCAGGAGCTCAGTCTTAACTTTCGAGAAATTGCTTCATAATCAGCTTTTTTTACTGTGTATATTAGAGGTTGCTTTCATTAGATGTCTGTACTGCATGTGTGCCCAATGTCAGCAGAGACCTGGATGTTGGACCCCCTCGAATTGGAGTTACAGGTGGTTGTGAGCTGCTTTGTAGGTACTGGGAACTAAACCCAGGCACGCTAGAAGAGCAGCAAGTACTCTTAACCACTGAGCCATCTCTAGCCTGTAAGTGAACGTTATTGAAGTGCACTATACTGTTTGTGTTTGTAGGCATGATTTGAGACCATTTATGTTTAGGGGTTGGTTTAATTTTAATTTTTTTTCCTTTAAATGTAATTTTTTTTCCTTAGGTGTACTGATATCAACAGACTATGAACTTTCAGAACCTCTGGAGAGAATACAAAGTTCTGATTGTTATGGTACCTTTAATTGGGTTCATACATCTGGGGTGGCACGGAATCAAAAGCAGCCCTGTCTTCCAAATTCCTAAGGACGATACCACTGAACCAGATAGTCTGGCACTTGCAAGTCAACCGAAGAGCCAAACCTAGGAGAAGTAGCAGGCTTGCACTTTTCAGGTAAGTTTCATTAAATCTGGTCAGCCATTTGTTATTTTCCAGTAATGGGAACTTAGTTTTTATAGCACTCTGGCAAGAAAAAACAAAAAAAAAAAAAAAAAAACCTAAATTAAAAATTTATTGTTTTTGTTAAGATATACCCAAAACACTCATTATTTTTAAGAAAAAAATAGCTATGTTTACAGTTTCAAAATAATTTCTATGAGTAGAAATGACTGAATTCAAGAGGATGTGATTATATAGTTTAGCAGCAAAACTTGATTTTATCTGACATGAGGCAATTGGAAGTATTTCTTCCACGTAATCCTATACTTTAGATTCTCTGCAGAAATGCCTTTCCTTATGAGTGCTGTGTTGATTGTGGTATGCACTATCTTTTTTATTACATATTTACACAGTCCAAGAAATTCTAAAGTATGAAACTCACTGGCTCCAAGGGTTCCATGAAAAGAATTACAACTCTGTAATTATGTCACTCAAGCCGAAGCTGGGTCTAAAACTTAGAGGACTCCTCCTGTCTCGGCCTCCCAACTGTAAGTATGGATGTGAGCCATCATGTCAGCACATTTTTTTCTAATATGTCTTTTTTCGCCTTGAGTTGAGAAATGTGCTATAAATTCTGGCATTAGGTCAGTGGTTTTAGGAGAACCTCAGGGCAGCTTTACTCACTTAAAGAGGACTGATGTCCTAGCTTGCTATAAACTGATCATTGTGCCAGGCGTAGTAGTGCATGCCTTTAGTCCCAGCACTTGGGAGGCAGAGGCAGGTGGATCCCTGTGAGTTCAAGGCCAGCCAGGTCTACACACAGAGAAACCCTTTCTTGAAAACAACAACAACAACAAAAACTGATCATTGCTACCTATAATCTCAGCACTCTGGATTATGAGGCAGGGGGATCAGGAGTTGAGGGCAGCCTAGATGCATAGTGAGACCCTACCTCAACAATAGCAACAAAAATTTATTTCAGATCAAGATTTTATTTTTAAATGTTCATAAGGAGAAAAATAAAGTATGATTTAAAATATTAGTTAATTTTTTGCTATAAAAAGTTAAATAACAAAACAAAATATTAGAAACTTGACAACTTAAAATAATAGCCTTAGGGATAGTCGTTATATTATAAAATCTGTATATATTTAAAAGGATTTATGTGTGTGTGAAAGTTTGTGTCTGTGTGCACATGTGTGCATGCGTACCATTTGTGTGTGAGTGCCCGCAAAGGCCTAAGATGACAACCCCTGGAACTGGAGTTCCAGGTAACTTTGAACCACCAACTTGGGTACTGGGTACTGAACTTGGGTCCTCTGAAAAGAGCAGCAAGTCCCCTTGACCCTCTGCTAGGCAGAAAGACTTTTCCTGGGTAGGAAAAAGGAGTTAGATGTATTAGATGCTTGATGTTTATAGAGCAGTCCTTTCAGACTCTTTAAGACCATTATAGGGTGTGTGTGTAGAACTTTAGTTTTTGTCTCATGAGTTGAGAGGCCATGTATAGTCAGACTTGAAGAGAACAAACTTCCATGCTCAAAAATGAAGAACTAAAGCTGAAAAAAAGAATTTCCTAAAATACTAGGTGAACATAGTAAGACATTTTAGATGGCAATGAGCAATAGATGATTTTAGAGGGCCGGGTGTGGTAGTCCACACCTGTAATCCCAGGATTTAGGAGACTAAGGCAGGAGGATTGCAAGTTCAAAACCACCCAGTACTACATGGTAATATAACATTATCTCCAAAGAAATAAGAGAAACCAAATAAAATTGAAGCCAACACTGCCAGATAAGCAAAGAGAATTAAGTATTTCAATTGGCTTTGGATTGGTAGAAGTTAAAGCCAAGTTCAGAGTACACTAAACACTAATTCTAAATAAGCAAAGCTCATTGAAAAAAAGTTCTGTGTCAGTCTATTGGTACTTTTTATTTTGTAGAAAATTTCAAACATAAAACAAAAGGTAGAAACTGAACCCTCCTCCAACTACATATAAACACTTACCAGTATTAATTGTGAGTCTATCTTGGTTTGGGGGCAGTGCTAAGGGTTGAAACCAGTGCTTTGCATATGTTAGACGTGCTTTACCAATGAACTAGGTACCCTTTTCCTCATCCTTTTCTTTAACTGATAGAGAATTTAAAACCCCTATACATACATCCTTTCTGTGTGTATCTTTAATGGTAAGAGTAAACATTTATAGTACTACAATGGGACCAACATTTGTACTAACCACACTGAGAAAACTAACATGAACTCTTTACTGTGACTTCATAACCAGAGCCTGATCATATTTCTGAATTTTTATTTAAAATCAATAAAAACAAAATGTGCTATGAGATGTCATTCTGTATGTTGTGAATATGTGTTGCTCTGATTGGTTGATAAATAAAACACTGATTGGTCAGTAGCCAGGCAGGAAATATAGGCAGAGTAAGCAGACAAGGAGAATTCTAGGAAGAGGAAGGGCTGAGTCACGAGTCGCCAGCCAGACACAGAGGAAGCAAGATGTTTCTCATTTCCAGTATGCTTATGACAGTTAAAATCCTTTTTCTAAAAATGGAGCAGAATATTAAAATTATTAAACTTGCTGCCTATAAAATACTTCAGAATTATTCTTCTAAATTTTTTTAATTTCTTATAGAAAGAAGCAACTTTGAATCTGAACTTGATAATAAAAGAAGAAATGAGAAACCCCAGTTGGATTAGAAAGAACTGGCTTCTTGTGGCCGGAGTGACTTTCGTAGGTGTCCATCTTGGAACATACTTTATACAGAGAGCTGCAAAAGAGTCTGTGAGGTCTCAGTCCAGAGACAAACAAAAGAATATTGAAGAATGAAGCAAAATAAACACTTGAAATTAATGTCATTAAATTAATATATGCTGGTTATTGTCTGAAAACCACTTGATTTTATAGCTGATAATACTAAATATGCAGGCTTTCACCCATGAAGAATAGTTTTTAATGTTAAGACATGTGATGGTGCAATAAATGAAAAACATGTAAACAAAATAAAGCTGCCTGTACAAGTTCCACCTGAAGCAGGATGTCTCGTTTCGAAGCTAAGAAGCCATCATTGTGTAAAACTGAACCATTGACAAGTGAGAGAGTCAGGTCCACACTTTCTGTCTTGAAGGGAATCCTAGCCTCATGCTACGGCCCTTCAGGGAGGCTGAAGCAGCTGCACAATGGCTTGGGAGGTTGTGTGTGTACAACCTCACAGTCCTCAGCCCTGCTCCGAAACCTTTCAGTCACCCATCCAGTATTAAAGGTCCTAACAGCAGCTGTGCAGAATCATGTGACCTGCTTCAGTGACTGTGGCTTATTTACAGCCATTCTGTGCTGTAACCTGATTGAAAATGTTCAGAGAATAGGCTTGACACCCACGACAGCTATTAAGTTAAACAAATTCCTCCTGAGTTTCTGCACTGGTTATCTCAAGTCTGAAGCCTGTAGCTGTCGAATCCCAGTTGACTTCAGTAGTACACATATCTTCCTGGGCTTGGTACACAGTATCTTAACCAGCAAACCTGCCTGTATGCTCACCAGAAAGGAAACTGATCACATCAGTGCTTTGATCTTGAAAACTTTTTTGCTTACAATTCCAGAAAGTGCAGAAGACCGAATCATTTTAGGGAAAAGTATAGTTGTTCCCGTAAAGGGCCAAGGAGTTACAGATTCTACTGTATTACCTGGACTGCTTGTTGAAATGTCAGAAGTTCAATTAAGGAGATTATTACCCACCCAGAAGTCAAGTGCCCTCAAGGTGGCACTCTTCTGTGTGTCTTTATCCGGAGATTTTTCTAATGCTGGAGAAGGAACTCTGGTGGTCCCTTACCAAGTGTCCCTTGAGAATGCAGTTTTAGAGCAGTTGCTTAATCTGGGAAGGCAGCTAGTCAGTGACCATGTAGATCTTGTCCTGTGCCAAAAAGTTATACACCCATCTTTGAAACAGTTCCTCAGCAAGCATCACATTATTGCCATCGACAGAGTTGGAGTGGCTATAATGGAACCCCTGAGCAAAGTGACAGGTAAAAAGTTCTCTTGGCTTTTGCACATTAAAGCTAATATGTCACCCTCCCTTTTTGAGCAGAGAAGTTTGGTTTGTGTCACTATTAATACCTTAAAATTTTTTAGAAGCCACCAACCTTACAGCATTTGACTCATTCTGGCAGCAAACATTATTTGTGGGAAAGATCCCTTTGCCCAGTTACTAGAAACAAAATGGTGGTAGTTCAACTCCAAGTATAGTTTGTTATGATCTAGCCCTTAGTATTTTAAAGGCAGTTGAGAAGTCTAACATAATTATAAGGTCTTTAATATTATACACACAATTTTAAAATTTACAAAGCTTTTAAATCCTATTATATTCAGCTTCACGTTTATCATAACTCCAAGAAATGTCTGTACTTCTGCCCAAATAGTTATTCCTAATTTGGGAGGCAGGTATATGTATATATGTTTGACATTTACCAAGAATACTTGTGGCTGGGTTCTTGAGAACCAAGGGCACCTTTTACAGTCAAGACTTCTAACAGGCCTGGCCATCACACCTTTACAACCATCTGATGAATTGCTGTATAGAGTAACAATCACAAACTACAGTCTAAACAGATATACATGGTTAGGACAAAAGTAACTTGAAGAGTCCCTTATGTGAGCCACCTCTCAAATCAGTGTCCCTGTAACTGCACTGACAAACTTTCAGAAATTATCAGTTACATCCATATTGATTGCAATTGTTGCTTTTTGTTTAACAAGCTCCAGCTATGTTGTTGGGCTGGTCTCAAAGTGCTGGCCCTAAGGGAGCCTCCTTAGCCTCCCAGATAGCTAGAACAACATACTCCCCGCCTTGTGATTTACAACTCATTGAACTGTTATTAAAGTTCACTATTTAAAAACAGCATGTATGCCAGATGTTGGATACTGTCAGCCAAATGAACATCAAAATGAAATTTACTAGGAACATGGAAATAATTATTTGGAATTCATTTTTTGTACTGTAGGACAGATCTAAATTATCTACTAATTTGCATTGGTCTGGCTGTTTCCAGCTTATGTTCACTGGGTATTCTGGATTTGGTAAGTTAAAGTGTGGAACGTTTTCCCATAACACCAGTGTTATAAATGGGCACTGATTTTCTGCACTAGTCCAGGTTTGTTACTTAGCCCAGATACCTAGAACACAATTACGAAAATTTTGACTCCGTTAGTTTTCTGATCTCTGGACGTGGTGGCACATCCCTAATTGCAGCACTTGGGTGGAAGAGGTAGGAGGATCAAGGTCCTCAATCCTCACCTACATAGCAAGTTCAAGGACAGCCTGGAGTACATGAAAGTATCTTAAAAAAATCTGGCCTCCAAAAAAGTGAGTTGCTACAAGTTATAGTTTTGATACTCAAATGTTAAATGTTACTTCTTACAGAAGTTGGTATAGATTCCTATATTACAACTACATTTAGAGATTCTGCAAATTTTAACTTGTGATTTTTTGTATTTTTCCCCATGATAGTAGTGAAATAAGTATGTTATATTCTTTATTTTGGCACTTGCATGCCCAGTTATATTTTTTTTTTAAAAAGATCCTAGGCAAAGTGTGTGTGTGTGTGTGTGTGTGTGTGTGTGTGTGTGTGTGTGTGTGTGTGTATCCCCTATGTAGCTCTCCTAAAGAAACAAATGAATTTTTTAAAAAAGGACATTTCTCACCCTTTTTCAAAATTAATGAGGTTCTTAATGTGGCGTTTTTGATCTCTAAGTAGGCTTTCAGGAATTCTAGACTTCCTAAAAATACATGCAATTTTTTGTGTGCCTTTTTCTGAGAGTATAAAATAGGTTTTAACAGATTTTCAGATAGGTCTGTAAGATTGGGAATGTAGCTTAGTGGTAGAGCACATGTTGGGCATGACTCTGGGTTTAATTCCCAGCAATACACACACAATTAAATGAATAAATAATACCAGTCTGCCTGGTTACATTTATTGAACCAGAAAGACCTGACCACTGTGAGTGGCATTATTCCCTGGGCAGGAATTCCTAGGCGGTATAAAGTTGAGAAGACAAGCTAAGTACTAGGGTGTATACACACACATCCCTCTGTTTCCTGATTGTGGGTGTGGTAAGAATAGGTGCTTGAGCTCATGCTGCTGTGACTTCTCTACTGTAGTGAACTGTGACCTGGAACTGCGATCCAGAATGATCCTTTCTCCTTTTGATGAGCATTTTATCACAACAATAGAAAGGCAGCAATGACAAAAGTTCATAAACCAACAGCCTAAACAAGCAAAGATAGCCATGTGTTCATTTGTTATCCCAGCATTCAAGAAGCTGAAGTGGGAGGATTACCGCAAGTTCAAGACCAGCTTGGTCTACATGGTTAATTCTAGGCCAGCAGGAATATATCATTTAAATAGCAGAATGTGAATTTCAGAGATCTAAGAAGATGCATTTTATTTCTTTATTCTTTATTTCATATTTTAAATGATAAGCTTTGGTGGGGGATTTTATACTAGCTATGAATTTTATTGATATTTATTCATTTTAAGAGTTCCATCTTTGCTTATATGGTTTATATTTTCCATACTTTACAAAAATAGGAGCGACGCCTATTGGTTCCCTAAACACAATAGCTTCTTCTGCTTACGGAAGTATAAAAGACGTGTGCTCGGCAAGACTTGGCTCCAAACATTTTTTCCATCTTATTCCTAATGAGGCAACTGTCTGCAGCTTGCTCCTCTGCGGCCGAAATGACACTGCCTGGGAGGAGCTGAAGGTAGGTGGACTTCCAGGGCCTACAGCAGGGATGAAGCAACTCATGGCAGGTGCTGCAGGTTGAGGGCTGTGGTGTTTTTAGTTTTTCACATTTTCCGAGACTTTCCATAGTGATATAATAAGTAAAAACAAAAAGGGACAGAAATGGGGGCTAGAGATACAGCTCAAGAGTGGAGCGTGTGCTTGGTACATACAAGGTTCAATCCCAGCACCGAAGGAGGAAAGAGGAGAGGCAAAGGCTCAAGGAAGCTAATTTAATTGGCTGTTACAGTAAACTTGGAGGGTATTGTACCACTTATCATGATTTTTACAAGAAACCTAAAGGTTCTTGATGGGCAGTTTTTCTAAGAAATGACTTGAATTGCCTACCTCTTGACATGATACCACATTGCCATCTACAAACGTGCTGCTGCATTCGTAGCTATTCTGGGTGGCATATGACCTTTTGGGCAGCGCGTATGACCCAGACACCACAGGTTGAACATGCCTGGACTGTACTGTTCTAATGTGTATGAATAATTTACTCAAAGTGAATTCCCCAATCACCCACTTCTTAGAGTTATTGTTTTCTCAAGTTTTATATAAGCAAACTGACAATATATAGAATTGTGAGTTTAAAAATTAATATATGCTTAAAGATTCATCCTTAGTAAATCGGAGATTTGCATGTTTTTTACTTACTATTGCTTGGTGCTATCATTTCCAAACAGACTTTATGGTATTTGTACATCTTACTTGTTTAGACTTTGATTTTAATGGAAGGACCAGCAAGCCTCGTTATCGAAGATGTTTTTAGGCCATATGTTTGTGAGCAAAGTAGACATGAAAGAAAATATTAATTTAATTTTATGAAAACAGACTTATGGCTTACATGTCCCTCTTCATTCTCTAATCTTTATTGGAAATGCTATTAGTCAGTCACATTACTACTTTGATAAAACAGAGTTTTGTTCTTTCTGAATTAAAATCTGAACCTTTTGTGCTATGGAGATATCTGAGTGCCTAAAGGTACTGAATACCAGGCCTGATGACCCAAGTGCAATTCCCAGGAGTCATGTGGTGGAAGAAGAAAGCTGACTCCCACAAGTTGTCCTCTAACCTCTACACCTGTATCATAGCACATGTGCACACAGACTCCCTACACACACATACACACACACACACACACACACACACACACACACACACAGAAACAGCCTTTTTAGATTAAAGAAAAATCGGGGCACCTACCACCAAGCTGGATGACTTGGGTTCAATTCCTAGAACCCACACAGTAGAAAGAAAAATCAGACTCCCACAAGTTGCCCTCTGTCCTCTACTCGTGTGTCCTGGCATGCACCTTCCCCTGCCACACAGAGAGAAAGTTAAAAATAGGGCTCTGAGTTCACAGTCTAAGTTACTATGAGAGCATGGGACAGTTCACATACCACAGTGAGATCCTGATTCTAATTTGTTTCTTCCTTAGCTCACATGTCAAACAGCAATGCATGCCTTGCAGCTAACAATCAAGGAACCATGGGTTTTATTGGGAGGTGGCTGTACAGAAACACATTTGGCTGCTTATATCAGACACAAGGTAAGTTAGACATCCTGCTCACATTACTTAAATTTTCAGCAGTTTTTGTTTTGTGAGACAATGACCAAATCATAATACCCAAGAACCTTTGGTAATTAACTTTTTAAAATTCAGATAATGTTTTTCTGAAGCATTTTTATATTAGTTGATCTGTATGTTTTCACTTGTCTTATTCCTCTCTAGGTTCATAATGAGGCAGAAGATATTGTCAAAGAGGTTGGATATTCTCGAGCAGAACTCCAGATTGCTGCTGAAGCATTTTGCAGGGCTCTGGAGTCCGTTGCTGGCTCTTTGGAACACGATGGTGGTGAAATCCTCATTGACATGAAGTATGGCCACTTTTGGTCAGGTCAATCGGATTCTGCTTCTGTTGTTCACTGGCCAGATATGCTGTCACGATGTGGCTGTGGCTTATACAACAGCCAGGAAGGACTCAGCTGGTCTTTCTTGAAAAGCACTCATCATCCTTTTGCACCACAAACCTGCCTTTCCCAGACAGCTGTGGGCTCAGCCAGTAACCTGACTGTGGACTGTTTCACTGCCAAGCTTAGTGGCCTACAGGTGGCTGTAGAGACAGCCAATTTGATTTTAGATCTTTCATATGTCATTGAAGATAAAAACTAACATAATAGAATGGCATATTTATGTTATGAAACAAGCTAGTTCAGATGTCTAAGAAAAAATGGTTATATTGTTCTCTCCCAAAGGCCTGTTCTGCATAGGTGGACAGATGATTTATGAAAGTATAGACCTACCTACTTAAGGAAGGGTATGGATGTTAAATAGAAATTTATAGACTAATAACTCTTGATGCCCTTGTAATCATCACCATCACCCCACATTTGATGTATGTCCCCTAAGAATATTGGAATTGTCCTTCTACTTTCTTTCCAAGCTGCTCCAATAAGGGATGACCTGAACTTTTCCCATTGGCGAGATAGGAGTCTTCATTTTTTGTCATAGCCACTGTTCTTGAGTATTTAGCTTTCCATAAAACTTACTACTTTCTTGATGTAACATTGTTGCTCTCATTTTAACTATTATAGAAATTTGTTGAGATGTTTTAATAAAGTCATTTGTGTTCCCTAAACTTGTATGTAATCTTTACTAGACAATACTGGAAATGTAGCCTAAACATAGGCAACATGTTCTTGCAGTCTCAGCTACTCAGGAAGTTGAGCCAGGAGCAATGCTTAAGCCAAGCCTGAGGTCTGCCTAGACAATAGTAAGACCCTTCTCAGAAGTAGAAGACAACACTTCACTAATACTTGAAGAAAATTATCCAAATTCAGATGGTAAAACATGGCATGAGAATTCTTGATGAAAATAATTTCAGAGAAGCTCATTCTGGCAGAAATAAATGACAAAAAATAAATCATAAGCACATTGTTGTGATTAAAACTGAGGAGCAAGAAGGATGGCTTAGCAGTTAAGACCACTGGTTGCTCTTCCAGAGAACCTCTATCATCTTCATAAAATTGGTTTTAAGATTGTTTTCATGTGCTTCGGGTACGTTGGAATGTTCATTTCTTGCTGTAGTAGGATAGCTGGACTCTGGTGGTGCCATATTGCCCTTTCTGTTGTTGATTGTGTTCTCACACTGACATTTAGGCATCTGGGTTTGGGATGGTTATAGTCTAGGTGTAGATTCTTGCGTTTGTCTTTGTTTGATGGGTTAGTTTGATTCCTTAGTTTCTGTTTTCTCTCTGGTCTTCTGACCTAAGTAGCCTGGGATTCTGGTGACTAGTGAGTCTTCAGGTCCGGTAGGGTGTCTCTGCTAGGGTATTTGCAACCTTCAGGACCTCTGGGATTTGGGGTGCCAACTTTGCCTCTGTGGTTCAAGTACCTGTGTGGTCTCTGGGATAGTGAGTACTTGCTTGGTCTCTGGGATTCCGAGTACGCCGTGGCCTCCAGTAAAGCAGAAGTCTTCTTCTGAAGTTGTAGGCTGGAATATGGAGCCTAGGGGAGGGGATGCTCTGGGGGATGTTGGCAGGTTTTAAGGAGTGTTAGCAGGTGGTGTGTGGAGTCTGACCTCAGGTCTCTAGAACAGGTCTGGCCTCAGATAAAGCAGGTCTTCTGCTGAAATTGTGGGCTGGAATATGGAGCCCAGCAGAGAGGGTGCAGTCTGGGGCTGTTGGGCAGGCTTTAAAGAGTGTTTGCAGGCATTGAGGGTGTCTTACCTGGGGTCCCTAGGACCAGCCTGGCCTCCAGTAAAGCAATCGGAATTGTGGGATACACTATAATGTATTTCTATACCAACCGTCAAATTTTATATTATACTATTGAATCATTCTTTGAATGATTTGTAACTTAAATAAAACTGTTTGACATCACATAATTCATGAAGACTATTGTTGAAGAGTTTTGTGTATAAAATCTAAAAGAAGGGCATGTTAAAGTGTCACAGTGAGGTCTTCTTTCTGGTAATTTCTGGGGAATAGGCCCAATAGATCATTCCAGCTAAGAAAGTCTCTCCCTTAATCTGAAGAAAAAGGCAATGAATATCTGTTGCCTTCATTTTTTTATGTTGTTAAATGTTTATATTTGGCAATAACTGTATCCCACAATCCTTATCAACTTTTTGCCACTTGCCACTTACCTACAAATTTCAAATCTGGATGCTGCTAGCCCATCATCACCCTGTGTTTTGCATTGTAAATAAATTAATTTGTTCCTTTATTAATAATAATTCTCACAAAATACTATATAACCCTTGAAGACTGCTCCTGTATGTAGATCAAGCCTTTTGTTCAAGAGGAGATAAGTAGACTGGTGTGCTGAGAACGAGGGAATACTATAATCTGTGCTAGACTATGACTTGGGAGTTTGATAATTTGTTAAGGATATGCACAGAGGAAATAGTGATAATGACCATTCTAATTTTTCCTATAGCTTTTTTCTTGAAGTATTGTGATTTCATTTTTAAAAAAATTAATTGAGCTCTTTGCTTGCCAAGCACTATAGTTAATAGTCCTAGAGGGGGAAAAAACAAAGCAACAGAAAGAAACACAATATTTGTTCATAGTCCCTTGCCTCATGGAGCTGACCAGAAATGGATAGGTATTTTTTTATAAAGAAAAATGTAATTTTCATAATTATTGTAAGCATTATGGTGCTGCAAATATAGAAAATTTAGGAACTATAACCCAAAAGGAAAACAAAGCACAATCCCAGCTGTCATGCTTTTTATGTGAGGTTTTCTCCAAAATATCTCATGTGTGTTGAGACTAAGTTCCTAGAGTCACAAGCTCAGAAGTGGGGCTCCGGGTAAGTGAATGGATCTTGAGGGTTCCACCCTCAGCTCTGTCTTAATTCCTAGGTGGATACAAAGTAGAAGGGCATTATTAGGGGGTGGTACAAAATAGGCCCTGTCAGAGGAATTGAGTCACAGGAGGCATGCCCTGAGAAGATATATCTTCTTCCCTGCCCTTCCCCCAATTTCTCTCCCTGCTTCCTGTCTGCCATAAAATAAATTGCATTTTTTTTTAACATGTTCCTGGATATGTCCAGCTTTGCTTCATGCTCACAGCCATGGGCTCTGCAAACCATCAGCTGACCACTGAAACTGTCAGGGAAAGTAGGTCTTTCCTCCCTGAGCCCAGCACTGCAGTGTGCATCTGTAATCTAAGCACCTGGAGGTTGAGGCAGGACAACGATGAGCCCCAGGCCAGTAACCCAGAGTACATAGTGAGATCTCATCTCAAAACAAAACAAACAAACCTCTTTTTTAAAGATTTCTATATCAGAATTTCATCACAGTGATTAACCCATGTACTATTCTGAGATAGCCTCTGTTTATATTTCATCTGTATCTATTCAGTTTGTTTTCCATGGAGCTATTCAAAAAAAATGTGATTATGCAGTAGATGGTTTAATAATCTCCTTTCACTTAGCAAGTTATATCAGCTCACATTCTAGCCTCTAATACCTGAAGAATTACTCAATTCCAGACTATGCCGTAATGTGAGCTCAGTGTTAGTAAGTCTTTAAGCTGCTTTCCACTCTTGTTTTGCTAAAAATAACAATACGGTAAACACCATATCATATTATTTTCCCACATACTTGGTTAGAATTTCTAGGTGCATGGCTACTCAAAATAAGAAGGCTACCTGCCGGGCGGTGGTGGCACACGCCTTTAATCCCAGCACTTGGGAGGCAGAGGCAGGCGGATCTCTGTGAGTTCGAGGCCAGCCTGGTCTCCAAAGCGAGTTCCAGGAAAGGCGCAAAGCTACACAGAGAAACCCTGTCTCGAAAAACCAAAAAAAAAAAAAAAAAAAAAAAAAAGAAGGCTACCTATTTCTACCTTCATTAATAATTTAAAAAAGAAAGACACAGTTGTTGTTTTCCCAATATGCAATTAACATTGAAAAAGAACGTTATGAAATTTGATTTAATTACCATATCTTCTCTGTGCACCATGCTCTGTGCACCTAAGCTTGAAGCTCACAGTCTTGAAAGTTCAAGTAAATTAACACATGAGTTCTTGCTTTGGAAAACCTCCTTATATCCTCCTCCCTTATCTTGCTATGTAGCCAGACTGGCTTTGAACTTACTGGGCTTACAGGCATGACATATCTATTATTATTGTTATTGTTGTGTACAGAGGACTTTCAGTGGCAGGCAGTTGTGGGAGTCCAGCTCTGACCTGTCAAAGGGTTCTTGGTGGGAGGAGAGAGGAATGAGGAAGTATTAGAGAGAAAGACAGAGACACGGGATAACTTCGGGAGGACCCTAGGTCAATACCCAGTTGCCTCAAGATTTATTCTAATTGGCTTTTTATACACTACCAAAGGGAGAGGCAAAAGACCTCCCCCTTTCAAGATCAAAGCACACTGTACATCAAAGTGTAGACCCTTCAAAACACCTGGTAACCATACCCTTGGCCAAATCATCCTATTATACAGCCCTGCTGGGTAAAGCAAGTTCAGATTTTCTACCTTGAGTAAGGCCTTACGAGGGAGCCTCTGTGGGCCCCCACAGACAGTTAGGCTCCATCCAGACCATTATCTAAAATTTCCAATCATTTGAGAGAAGTATATCAAATGTACTCATGAAAACAGTTTCTTTCCTTTTTGAAAAGATTTATTCAAAAAAAATATTTTTAACTATGTGTTTGTCGGGGGAGGGGTACAACTAATGCTTGCACTGGAGTGCAGGTGCCTGTGGAGTCCAAAAGTGTTGGATGCCCTGATGCTGGAGTTGCAGGCAGTTGTGAGCTGCCTGATGTGGATGCTGGGAATCAAACTCTTCAAGAACTGTATGTATTCTTGTATATCTCTGAGCCAGCTCTGAGCCAGCTCTCTCGCTCCTAAAGTTGGCTACTTATCACTGGTTTTGGACACATCAATATTGGCGTACCAGAAGTTTGCCATAAAGAGCTGAGGGAGTAGCTCAGTAGTAGAAAAGCTCTGGGTTTGATCCCAGCACTGAAGGAATTCATGCCATGACATATATCTTTTCTCTTTTCTTTTCTTCCAAATCCAGTGGGATTCTATTCTGCTTCTGATGAGAACAGGACTTAAATACTGGCCAGGTCAGGAAGGGACCCAAAGCAGGTTTCCAAAAAAGTCCTTGCTGGTGGCTGCAATGCCAGGAAAGAGTTCTGTTGTCCATTTCTTTCTTAACTCTTAAGTAAGGCTACTATGACCAGTGACTGATACTGAGAGGAGACACCTGGACACCTTTAGGCCAACTGGGTGGACCATACCTCACCCCAGCTGCTGCCGTAAGTCCTTTAAAAAACCCCAGACTAGCAGCTTGATAGTACCCTATTTGCTGAGACCCCCTCTCTTTTATACTGGAACTCTGCTGTCCTCTTCGCTTCCTTCCTTCCTTTTAAGCTCCTACCTATTAACATATAATAAACTTTTCTAAAACTCACCCTCTGCGCTCTGTAAATCTTAATTCTTCAAATTTAAGAGTCAAGAACCCGAAAGCCATTGCCTTGGGTGGTTTTGATGCTGTCAAGTTTTCCAGGACCCCAGCTCCCCGAGGAAGGTTTTGCTGTCTCAAAGACACCCCAATATTCCTATATTATTTCCTTTCTAATATGTTCCATTTCATTCCCCATCTATCTCCTTGTCTATATCATGTGATGTGTAAAGGAAAGAGGTCTGTAGGCAGCTAGAAAGTTATTACTAAGTTTGAACTCTAAATGCTGGTTCTGATCTCTAGGTCAGCCTTTTGGATGAAAACATCCATGTTTAACTTTTGTGACTTTTACCAGTGGGTGAAGGTTGAAGAGGTTTCAGATAGAGGAGACTGAGATGTTGGCCCACAATTTCCTGATTCTTGTCATCACCAGAATTCAGAAATGGAGCAGAATAAGGAACTGGGAGGGAATTTGTTCAAGGGCAAAGTGCACACTCATGAGTGAGTATGGGCTCCTCAAGAAAGGCAGAGCTGGGACCTGAAGAGATGGCTCAACTGTTAAGAGCACTGGCTGCGTCTCCTGATGGCCTGGGTTCAATCCCCAGCACCCACATGGCAACTCACAACTCCCACTATTAACTATAGTTCCAGGGGTTCTGACACCGTCTTCTGGCCTCCTCAGGCACCAGGCATGCAAGTATTGCCCAGACATACATGCAGGCAAAACACTCGCAGGCATACATTTAAAAAAAAAAAAAAGAAAGAAAGAAAGGCATAGCTGAGATTTTGGATATCTTGTTTTATGAGAAAACTGTAATGGAGGAAAGGGTTGTTCAGGAGTTATGGTGGGAGTGGGGATGGAATGCAAGATGTGGGGATTCCAAGAGTGGAAGTAAGATTTGCACCACATTTCTGTCTTTAGATAAGATTTTTGAAAGTGGCCTGACATCAGATGAATGAAGAGAAAAGGCCATTTGCCAAGTCTAAAGCTATAGAGAGAGATGCCATTATAATGAAGCAAAGGTCAGTTAGAAGTCACTTCTATTGGCCATTTTGGTCCCAACTAGCTTCCAGTGTCCATATGACTTTATTGTTTGAATGATGGCACAATGTTCTGCTACAATATGATTGTCATTATGCTAGTATCTAAACCACCAGTTTTCCTATTTCTCCCCTATAGTCCTCTGGGATACCTCATTATGCCTTCAGAATATTGTTTAAATTTAACCCAGATCCCTCCAGCAGTCAAACAAATTCATCTCTACTCTTGAGGAAGAATTGTTGATTACGGCTCCACAGTCCCAGGTATGCTTTGGAAGTGAAAATTTTGTATTGTCGTTTGTAATTCAGCATACACATTGCACATCACATTCCAAGTCCAGGGGGAGCTAAAACTGCATTCTATAGCAAACGCATTTAAACCTCCACAGTGAGACACAAAAATTCTCAGTAAGTGAGATAAATAGACATTGCAAGCAGTCTGATAGCCTTGGCATTACATTTAAGAGAAAATTTCCAGTTTCAGTGCTCTCTCTACTTGGGCAGCATGGTTAGGAGGTTGCAAATTCAAACAGGGAGGTGGGGGTTACTGCTAACAAAAGAGAATGAAATGTGGACTGGGAGAAAGAAGTTAAACAGAAACAAATGAACAACAAAGGGTACATGCTGGAAAGGCTCATTTAATAGGTTTCTTCCCACAGCAAGCCAGATTTCCACGCTGATTGCCTGCCCCTTGGGGGTCAGGCTCAGAGCCCCAACCAGGACACTGCAATAAGGAAAAGAAAAAAGAAAAAACAAAACAACAACAACAACAACAACAAAAATGATTTGGATAGTGGTGGTTTGGGGAGAGGTGGAACCTGGGATCTAATAAAGAGCTTTGGGAGCATCTAGAAATGGCATCTTGTGTGTGAGCTAATTATTTTCAGGGCTGATTCATTTCCCCCAAGTAGTTCACAGCTGGCTCCTTTTTATTTTTCCCATTATAGTAATGCATCTGCATGGATGAATTAGCAATGGGTGGTTCAGGAGGCTTTGGCCAACCCTCTGATAGCCCTATTGTTCTGGTAGCCTGTTAGCAATCCCCTGACATCTCCTGAGCTCTTTTTATTTTGTTATCCTGAAACATGGGTCCTTCTGTGTCCTCGCTGCTTTTCTCTGAAGGGAAAGAAAAGAATCTCTTGAGTCTCCTGATGATTTAACTGGCCTTTTACTCAAGGATCATAACAGCTTCGAGAAAAGAAAATGGGAGCCAGGAGGCCATAGCCCTCTTACAAGAAACACATGCAGCTTTTTTCCTCAGCCTATTCCTGAGAATTTTTCTTTTGGTATTAGCCTTTAAAAACTGACTAGAAGCTGTGACGTGATAGATCAAAGCCAGGTTAAATATTCAAAAGCAAGTCACTTCTTCAGATATTTATCTGAATAGAAACTTTAAAGCTCTTCAGAAATTTAGTCATTCTTAAAAAATTTAGAGCAGGGAGGGGGCAGGTGAGATGGCTTTTTGGGTAAAAATGCTTGTCATCCGAGCCTGATGACCTGACTTGGATTTTCAGAACCCATGATGGAAGGAAAGAACTACTCCCATAGATTGATTGTCTTCAGATCTCTATATGTGGCTTGGCATGTGTACACATTCGTGAACACACACACACAATACACAGAATAAGATAAAATTTAAGTTAAAAAATAATGAAAATGGCAGAGATTCTTTACTAGGTAAATTTTACCTATGTATGTCATATAGACACAGAAGTACATGTACCACAAGAGAACTGATAAATGACTTGAATATAGTAAGAAATACATATTTGGTCACTGCCTGAAGTTCAAGAATTGGCTTCTAAAGCTTTTGTCATTTCCTGGTGAAGTGGGTGGGGGAAGGGAGAGGCTGAAAAGAGAATCTTTTGTTACAGGATTTGGTTTTGTTCCCAGGTTCCTAACACAAGAATTTCTAAGCCCTTTGAAATCTTTGGAATAAGGAAGAGTTTCTTCTTGCCTGCTAAAGAGATGACTGATGGCTGGAAATGCCTGGATGGTTTCAGGGCAGCGGGGTGGAGATTGCCTAAGGAACCAATCATGTGATTAGGCACAACTTTTGGCTCTACTTCATGACCTCCAGAGAGAGGTAGAGGTTAATCCCACTTCCTGATGACCGAAACCAATCTTTCCATCAAAATAGAAATTTAATAAAAACCAAAAATGATGGGGTTCAGAGTTTGGGGGTTGGGGAACATATGGACATGCTGGGAGGTGGTATACCTAAAAAGGCATGGAAACTCCATACTCTTCCTGAACCTTGTTCTGTGTGTCTCTTTACCCATCTATTCCTATCTGTCCTTAGTAATACCCTTCATCATAAATTTAAAAGTCTATGATAGCTGGGCCATGTGCACCATTTTAACAAATCAGAGAACCTGAGGAAGGGATCATGGGAACCTCTCATCTATAGCCAGTTGGTTTAAAAGTACATGTGTCAACTTGGACTTAAGTGAGGGGTAGTCTCGGAGGCCTTATATGGGATCCTGTGGGGGATGTGCTGACTCTGTGCAGTTAGAATCACAGTTACACTGTTGGTACTTTGTAAATACTCAGTTGGTGTTTGTAAAGAAATGGAGAGGTGCTGGGTGTGTGAAACCTGAAATTTTACTGTCAGCAATGTAGGGAGAATTTAGCAAGCCAAGCTAAGTGGCATCCTACACTGGCAATTCTAGCACGGGAGGCCAAGGCAGAGGAAGATGAGTTCCAGGAAGTTGGGTTGTATAGCACCTTTGCAGGGACAGTAGGAGAAAAGTTTGGTTTGGGGCTTTTTTTGTCTTTGTTTGTTTTTTCCCTTTTCATAACTTATCACAAAGTTACATACTCTGTAAGCCTAGATGAAGAAACAGAACCTAGCCAGCACCTCAGAAGGCTTTTCTGTGATCCACCTCAAGAGTGGCCATCATCTAAATGAAGACCATGGGTACATTTTATCTGTTTTTAGTTTTTACCTTTGGTTGTGCGTCTTTCCTTGACATTATATTTGTAAGATTCATTCAATTGTTGTCTAAGTTGAAGTTCAACTCTTTCCTTGCTTTCCTCTGCTGGATGAAATAAATGCCACTTAAACGTTCTACACTCCATCAAAGGAAAAAATTGTGATAATTTTATTGAAGGGTCTTAACTGGACTTTTCAATTCTAGAACCAGAAAACATTTCATTTCATAAGATGTGATGAGTGTTCCAATGAGCTGAGCAGAAGAGGTTGCGTTACCAAGGAAAACCTAAATAAGCTCTCTAGCTTCACATGTTCTTAGTTAAGTTAGAATTGAGTCATTTTCTTTGAGGCTGCACGTGTGGCACATACATTGTTTATCCCTGCTTGCTTTGTTGCAGAAGACTGTTGTGTGGGTTGCAATCACAGTTGTCTAGATTCCTATTCAAGGCCTTGAAGGTTTTGCTGAAGAAAACTACCTCTTGAATTGGCCTATAGATGTCTAATAGGCTGACAGGAATAAGAGGAAGAGTCCTTACATCTGTTTTCATGCCATGTCTGCCTCTGGGCTTGCTAGCTTTTTGTCAACTTGACATAAGCTGGAGTCATCTGAGAGAAGGGAACCTCAATTGAGAAAATGACTCCATACCATAACATTGCCCATAGGTAACCCTGTGGTGCATTTTTTTGATTAGTGATTGTTATGGGGGGGCCCAGCCCATTGTGGGAGGTGCTATCCCTAGGCAGGTGGTCCTGGATGGTATAAGAAAGCAAGCCATGAAGAGCAAGCTGGTAAGCAGCATTCCTCCACTGGAGTTTCTAGCTCCAAGTTCTGAACCTGCCTTGAGTTCCTGCCCTCAATGATGGATTGTGATCATGAGATGTAAGCCAAATAAATCCTCAAGTTAATTTTGGTCATGGTGTTTCATCACAGCAATAGAAACCCTAGCTAATACAGCCTCTTTTCCTATCTTAAACTTTTGGCTAAAGACAAATAACACCCTCTTTGACCGGAAACACCAGCAAAAATAAGGACCTGAGAAATAGCTTAGCACTTGCTGCCATGCCTGGTAACCTGGGTTTTCCTGGATCTCACATTGTGGAAGGGAAGAACAGATTTCTATACATTGTCCTCTGACTTCCATAAATGTATGATGGCAAAAAAAGAAGCAAAAGATTAGTACTGTAGAGATCTCATGATCAGCTGGAGTTACAGTTTCTAGGTAACTTTATCAAAGATTTGAGAAAATATGAACAATCAGCTGCTAGTGAAAAGGGTTTGTCTAAAAGAGAAAGAAACAGGAAAAGGAGGCATACTGGGAGGGAGAAGAATGATGGGGCAAGCTGCCTCCAGAGCTTGCATTCTTTTGGAGATTCTTTCACATGGCTTTAGACAGGGAGAGATGCTGATTTCCAGAGGTGAAAACTGGGTGGGTCCTTCCCTTGATTAACATGTGGGCTGTTATTGTAACTGGAGAATGTGCGTGTATGCAGGCCATTCATTCCATAATTTTAAGTGTGTATATGCCCCGTTGTACCTAACAGGTTTTTTCAAGAACAGACTTGCCCTCACTGTCCTTTTCCCAAATGCTGGCTGAAGTTGGACTTCTTACAAGGAAGTAGTTTTTCAAAAATTCAATGTAGGGAAGAGTTAGATGCCTTTTTTTTTTTCTTTTGGTTTGGTGCCTGTCCTGGATCTCACTCTGTAGACCAGGCTGGCCTTAAACTCATAGCTATCTGCCTGGCTCTGCCTCCAGAGTGCTGGGATTAAAGGCGTGCACCAACGCCTTTAATTCCCTTGGAAGGGGCTAAGCTGATCAGGCAGCTGATCTGGTTGATCGAGTTGAGTCCTCCAGATCTCTGGGTCTCTTTATGGAACTGACCTGAAGCTTTGTGGCAATTCCATTTGGAGTTGTTGAATCCTGGAAGAAATGAACTTTATATGCTTATTGAGATGAGGGAGGCTGAAGTCAAGAGAAACTAAGAACAGAAAAGTATCAACAGAGAAAAAAGTACCAAGATCCATGTTTTCCAACATAGTGTCCAGATGGTGTTACCCAAGGTTGGTGTCTTATTAGCTCTCTGAAGGGTATTTTGGACATTTTGTTGGACTTCTCCCCATTCCAACATAAAAACAGCATTTTTCTTTAAATTATATGCAGGCTCCCCCTTGCCAATTAATAAATAAGTCTAAGGCCCTTTTGTTTTGTTTGTTTTTTGTTTGTCTGTTGGGAGGGGGTTTGTTTATTTATTTATTTATTTATTTATTTATTTATTTATTTATTTATTTTTCTAGACAGGGTTTCTCTGTGTAGCCCTGGCTGTCCTGAACTCACTTTGTAGGCCAGGCTGGCATCAAATTCACTGGGATCTGCCTGCCTCTATCTCCTAAGTGCTGGGATTAAAGTGTGCGCCACCACCGCCCGGCTGGCCCTTCTGTTTTGAAGTTCCTCGCTGGAATTGATTTGGCCAGTTCAGCTGAAATGACATGGCTGATCTTGGAGTTGGCAAGACCCCGAGCTATTTCCCTAACAGCCTCAGTGGTCTCTGTTGATAGCTGCTATTAGATTCCCAGTGAGCCTCCGCCCAGGCTAGACTACCAGCCCCAAATGATCCACTCATGGCTTTACCAAGTGGCACCATCAGATGCTTACTTGCAAGTCACAAAACACATTTTTATATATAGGAAAAAATAAGGCAGCATTCTCCCTGACGGTGAAGGTGCCTAGTATCCCATATCAGAAAGATCAAGCTCCTCTCCAGAAAGAAGGTACTATTAGATAGGCCTTTCACCCCCAAATCCAACAGGGTCCTTGAGAATCTGGTAGTTTTGCTTATAGATAAGAAAAATAAAGAGCAGAAGGCTGAGGTCAGCATAAAGCCAGGAACCCTGATAAATTCCTAAATCTGGATCTCAGTAGATGACAGGGTCGTAATCCCAAGGCTTACCTTGTAAAGTTAATCTCTGAATCACTAAATGGGCCTCTCTCAAAGAGGGAAATCTTTTGGTTTGATGGTTAGGTTCGTTACCTAGTCTTTGCAAATACAAAAATGTCGATTTTAAAATTTTTTGTGGATCTCACAAGAGCTACAAAGATACAAAACTGGAGTGAGTAAGGGGAGAGCAACTCCCCTTAGTGGATTTTTGTAGGTAAGGGGCTTGAGTTCACCTGGAGGTGGGTGTTGCCTAGCAAGAGTAAAAACTAGATCTCATTCCAAAGAGTAGTTAGAGGAGGTAGGTGTGAAAGGCAACAAGGAATAAAGGTAGTTTTGAATAGAATTCTTATGGATATCTCTAAGATTAGTCACACCTTAGTAAATAAGTAGCTTTAGAATGTCCCACAGGAAATACACAAAAATAAGCATTTAAGTTTCCCACTCATGGTCTCGCACCCCCGTTCTTTATGTATACACTGAAGCTTTTATTACTGGACCAATAGTCACCATTCAGAAGAGGACTGGGGAGACTGGCCCTGCAGGTTTGCTTTGAAGTAAGTGTTTCCTAAAGACCACTCTTGAGCTAGTGGTGGTTGTATATAACCTCAGCCTCAAGTGGAGAAATATAGGCAGCAAGGATGGGTGAGATTTAAAAGAGAAATGGTTTGACTTCACTAGGCCATAAGCATTGGGTTTTTTTTTTTTTTTTTAAACATTTGCAACATGAGGGAGAACAGTAATACTGTGTTAAATAATAAAAGAGTCAAGAGAAATTTTTTTTTAGGGATGTTGAAAAGCAGAAGGAAAGTTCAGTTAAGGTTAGCTCTTGGAGGTGTAAGAGTGAATCCACCCTAAAATAAGTAATCAAGCTCTTATCTAGTATAAGAAGTATTCTCAGAGAAGTATGACCCAGAATCAAAATTGTCTCTAAGTGTCTGATCAATCATTCCTCATCTGTTTGGTTAGGGTATCTTCAAGAAGAGGAATTTTGGAAATTTGGAGCTGCTTCATAGTACATTTTTTTTTTCTATACTGGACTTTTCTGACACAGGAGCTCCTAGAGAGGCAGGTTTGACCCAAGAGATGCAAATCCAATTATCCATCCTTGTAAATTTTAAGGCTATGGTGGAGTGGCCAGGGGTTGTGCAGCAATTTCTACTGCATTGAAACACCCCATCCTAGAGGAAATTCATTCAGACTCAGGAAATAAACAATTCACAAGTTTCAGGAAGTCCCTGAAACTTCCCAGATTCAAGAGATCTTCTCCTCCCCATGGTTATATAAGTAGTAAGGATTGCTAAGGAAAGGAGGATTTTCAGCCTGCATTTTGACCTGAATACATATTGGATAGAAAGCTTCAGGATTCCAGTTTCCTTGTGTCCTCCCCCATTCTGGTTTGGGCTTCTGTTGATATAGCTGCCTTTGTGTCACCCATGTTCCTCTAATTAACCCCTTATCCATTTTTCTAAAAGTAACCCCAATAAACTCATTGGTTCAACAAGTTGGACTTGGTGGTATTATTATTTTGGTTTATTGTCAGCCCCATATCTGGAGTGAGCTGATATTTGTTCATCTCTCCCCAAGGATAGTATCAAATAACACAGCATACCAGTGTATTATCCCTTCTATTTAGTTGTTAATTTTTCAATAGAAATCTTTCTTTCCAGTTTTTTTTAAAATTTATTTCATTTTTTTTATTTTATGTGTCTGACTATTTTCCTGCTTGTATGTATGTATACCATGTACATGTCTGGTACCTGCAGCAGCCAGAAGAGGGTGTCATGTTCCCTAAAACTGGAGTTTAAGGTAATTGTGAGACTCCATGTGGGTGCTGGGACCTGAACTTAAGTCCTCTGCAAGAGCAGCAAGTGTTGTTAACCACTAAGTCATTTCCCTAGGCCCTCTTTCTGGGTTATTATTGAGACTTGTTCCCCTGATTTGTCCTTCAAAGATAGTAAGTTAGGATCTGGAGCCAGAATTGCTTAGGTCCTGTACCCCTGGATGGCTTTTTTGGAACTTACCAAAGTCAATGATGGGCACACGGGGTAGCTAATAACCTATGAAGATGCAATCTCCCATGCAATATTCAATAGTATATCTTCACTTTAGCCTATAGAGTTGTGATGGTTTAAAAGAAAATAGCCCCTAAAGGGAGTGGCATTATTAGGAGTTATAGCTTTGTTGGAGTCTTTGTAGTATTATTGGAGGAAGTGTGTCACTGTAGGGGCAGGCTTTGAGGTCTCTTTTGCTCAAGCTTCCCTCAGTGTTATACTGAGACCACTTCCTGTTGCCTGCAAGATATAGCTCTCTCAGCTCCAGCCCCGTCATGCTCCCCACCATGATGATAAAGGACTGAACCTCTGAACTGTAAATGAGCCACTCAATGAAATGTTTTCCTTTATAAGAGTTGCCGTGGTCATGGTGTCTCTTCACAGCAATAGAAACCCTAACTAAGACAAGAGTGTTTGCAATCTTCTTCAGAACTATTGGCACTTGGGATGAAGGAAGGTCTGGGGAACTTGGACCAATCAGGAAAACAGGGACTGGCCCTCCTTAACCCACTGGTTGTCCCTCACTTACCCACTCCCCAGTCTCCAGAGAACATTGCAAGCATTACAAACTGCTAAAAGCTGGCAGAGAGAATACTGTGGGCAGGTTGAATCAAGGAGAAGAGGAAAAAAAGCCTGGAAGTGAGAGGGCCCTTGCTAGCTTATAAATTGTCTGACCCAAAGTCCCTAGGGTGTCATGTCCCTAGGGTCTCAACTCTGGCGCCAATCTCATTCCATTGATGGAAACTGTTTATCTGTTCTAATAAAGTTCGTAGTTTTTGTTACTTGCATTATTTTTTATCTTTGTGGCTGGTGCTTCTCCATTCCTGTGTTAATCTGTAACTGTTACTTTCACTCAGGTGGCAGCCCCAGAATATCTGTCACTCTTGGGTGGTGGCTGCTTTCTCACATCTGTGGCCCTCTTGATCTGCCAGGACATACAATTCTTTGTCTGTCCCACAGAACAAACTTGGTAGTACCCTTAGATGGCAACTCCTCACCCAAGCACCTGGTAACAGGAAGAGCCATTTCCCCAAGGTTTCCTAGACTACATAGCCATGTACTTTTTAAAGTCTGATTGACCCTTTCTGTCTTTTCAGAGGACCGAGATCTCCAGGCAGAGTGTAAATAATACCTTTGCCCATGGCATTCACAGTCTTTTGAGTAAACTGAGAGGTAAAAGATGGTCCATTATCACCACACCAGGGAGTAATTTATATGAGGAGTTTAACTACCTCAGCTCAGGGGAAGTGGAAAAGGCTTCAGTCTATCCACTAGAGGTGTGAATAAACACTAAGAATTGTTTGAACGGGACTTCAGCGATTGTATTCTTGGCTCTAGCTGTTAACCTCATAAAGGAGACATGCCTGACACACCTGTTTGATGGTTGTAAAAAGACAAGGAGCCACAGTCCTAGTAACATTATGACTCATGCAGAAAGAGTTGTGTGGGATATGGATTGCTTTCCTTTGTCCTGATTTTAGTAGAATCAGTTTTCCTCCTTTAGCCACCAGTCCCCCCTTATGCCCCCCTTCATAACAGATTCTTCTTGTGGGATATCCCTCGGATTTTCCAGTGCCTCAGTGAAAGAAAACAGGGATGGAGCTAAAGGGTTCTCAATGCCTCAACTTTCAGCTGTTAGCCTTTTTATTTCACTCATAGATTGAACTGTGGTCCTTTTATGGATGGATGTCTATCTACAGCATATTGCTATCACCTTTTCTAGATGATTAGCAGTCTCTAGCAGCTGCAGAATATAGATTTCCTAGAGAAGTGCTCATCAGCCCCTTTTCCTTTCATATGTTTATGTTTTGCGTAGGTGTGTAATGCCATAAAGGCATTACAGGGTAAACATTCCAGTCGGGGGGATTATTTCAGCCCTTTGGCACATATCTCAAGTGATGGTGCCTGTGACTCAGCCAAACTCTCTAGAGACATATCCTGCCATCAGCATACTATTCTTCCTTCAGATGGATAGGTGTTGATCTATTATGTCAGTGCTGCTAACATAACTTTGAGAGATATTCACAAGAATATTCAGCTCCCTTGTCCAAGGGTACAAATGGGACAATATTAAAACATTATAACTTTTTGTGATAACCTGAGGCTTCTCCAGGGAAGTAGCCTGGTATCAAGTTATCTATTCCTCTGCCATGCAGCAGTATTGTTTGACTTCTATGATAGCTTGACCTAAGCAGATGGAGACTAAACCCCCAATGGCTGCTCCAGAGTTATCTTGGTAGCCTCTTCTTCCAAAGAAGTAGTTTCTGACACATTAAAACAGTTGGGGCATCTCTTTGCAGTTCCATCTAGGTTTCTGGCTTTTTTTTTAAATTTAAAAATTTTTTCATACAATATATTTTGATCATGCCCTCCCCCAGACTTCTACTGGATTTTCTCCACCTCTCTGCCTGCCCAACTTATGTTTCTCTCTCTTTCTTTCAAAATAAAAATAAAAAAGAAACAGAAGGAAGAAATAAAAAGAAAAGCATTTTTTAAAAAGCACCATGAAAATGAAAGTAAAAACAAGTAAAAGACCATTAAGACACACATACAAAAATTCGAAGACAAAGCAAAATGAAACAAAAAGTCCACAAAAATACCATTGGGTTCCTTTTGTGTTGGCCAACTACTTCGAAGCATGGGGCCTTTTTCTGGAGTGTGGTTGATATACCTAGTGACACACCATTGGAGAAAACTGACCTTTTTTTCCTCTTTGACAGTGACTATTAATTGCAGGTGACCTCATGTCCACTTCCTCTTTTCCGTGCTGGAACCTCATCTGTCTTGAACCCGTGTAGGCCTTCTGCATGCTGCCACAGTCTCTGTGAGTTCCTATGTGCATAATTCCTGTTGTGTCTGAAATACAGTTTCCCTGGAGTCATCCATCAGCCCTGGCTCTTACAATCTTTGCATTTCTTCTTCCACGTAGATCCCCAAGCCTTGAGGGAACAGCTTTCATGAATCTATTCCCTTAGGACTGAGTGCTCCAAAGTCTCTCAGACTTTGCACATTCTAATTGACTCCAGGCCCACTCTGCAGGAGGGAAATCATGTCTGGTGCTGGAAACCCACCACTCTTTTTGTGGCTAGTGAAGTTATGGATCTTAGAGGAGAACATACTACTGCCGCTTCCTTACACCAGTGTCATTCTTAACTGTGTTCTAAATATTAACCCTTACATAGACACAAATAAATGGAGCTCTCACCTCTCGTACAAGAAGCTCCTCCTTGCCCCAGACAGAGACCATTGCAGAAAGTCACAACTGATCAAAGTGCAGAAAACAACTGACCATGAGGCACCCAACCCCAATTCATATATAAACAATACAACTCCACACCGTGACGGTTATGATAAATGGCACTGGTGGCAGCGCTGGTTACCGCTGGAAAAGTCACAGGCCACAGCCACAGCTACCAAAGTTATAAAGAGCTTTATTAGAAAGAAAGAGAGGATAGGAGGGAGGAGAGCCAGGCCTGGACAGAAAGGAAGATGGCAGGAGCAGAGAGAGAACACAGAGAATATGGGGGTCTGCGTCTAGCTTTTTAAGGCGGGGATTGAGTGACCACACTGTGGGTACATAGTCGACAACGCCAGGCCCACTGATGATGTAAGACATAAGACACAGGACTCCGAGCTGCACATATACAGAATCCTAACATACTGAAGGCACAGGGAACATTGAATCAATGGGGGCAGAAATATTTCAGAACCAGGAAATAGGTTCTGAGATTGTGCCTTCTAGATACAACATGGGAGTCATACCCATCTCAATAATATGACCGCCTAAACAAGACCTGAACAATGTATTACATATACTAGTTGACATGCCAATGTAGTTGGAAGAAATCTCAGGGGGCCCCACCCCTAAATGAAGAGCTCTAGGCAATTACTGAGTGCTGAGAGAGGGAGAATTAATCCTTCCCATGGATGAGCCCCCTAACTGGTTATCCAATACTGATGGATACTGAGTGGTCATCCCTAAAATATAGCCATACAAGCAACATTAAATGGAGTCAGCTGTTGTATTTAATATATTTATTTATTACATTAATGTGTTACAATTCATTGAAATACAATTTTAGGAACATATTAGCATGTAAAAATAATAATGAAAGAAAAATGGAGTGGTTGATGGGAACATGAAAGGAGTTAGGAGTAGGGAGGAAATTATGAAAAAAAAATAATTGTCTTGGGTCACTGAAATTGTCCCTATTCTAACCTGCCTCAAGATGGCACTAGTGTTCCTGGAAGCTCTCCTACTTTTAGAAAATCATTCTGTTTTTTTTTTTTTTTTTTTTTTTTTTTTAAGACCACAGAATCTAAACCTTTACCTGCTTACAGCTTGTTTTATAGTCAGAGATGGTCTAAAGAAAGTGAGTATACAGACACAGACAAAGAGATGTGGCTTTATAACATCAGGTTATTTGAAGCTACTTGTCTGTGTAAAGACGGAGGTAGGAGGACCGTCAAGATGTTGTCAGTTGAGGGCTGGAGAGATGGCTCAGAGGTTAAGAGCACTGCTTGCTCTTCCAAAGGTCCTGAGTTCAATTCCCAGCAACCACATGGTGGCTCACAACCATCTGTAATGAGATCTAGCACCCTCTTCTGGCCTGCAGGGATACATGCAGGCAGAATATTGTATACATAATAAATAAATAAATCTTTAAAAAAAAAAAAAAAAAAAAAAGAATGCCTTAACTTTAAAAAAAAAAAAAAAAAAAAAAAGCCGGGCGTTGGTGGCGCACGCCTTTAATCCCAGCACTCGGGAGGCAGAGGCAGGCGGATCTTTGTGAGTTCGAGGCCAGCCTGGGCTACCAAGTGAGTTCCAGGAAAGGCGCAAAGCTACACAGAGAAACCCTGTCTCGAAAAACCAAAAAAAAAAAAAAAAAAAAGATGTTGTCAGTTGAAATTGGGATCTTTGGGAGATCTAGCTGTTACCTATTGCTCCTGATTTCTAGAAATGCCAGATAATATCTTAGTTTCAGCGTGCTAAGGTGGTCCTTAGCATAGTGACTACTTATATCTCTTAATACCAATTTCTGTATTAGTTACCTTTTGGTTGCTTTGATAAAATGCCATGACAAATGCCACTTATAGAAGGAAGAATTTATTTCAGCTTAGGGTTCCAGAAGGGGAGTTTGTCATGGTGGTAGAGTCAAGACAGCCGGATGCTAAAAAACCACAGCTATAAAATCACATGATCAAGAAAGAGAGTGAACTGGAAGTGGGGTGAGTCGAAGCATGATCCTAATTAGTCTTAACAATAAACACCTGGAGTCAGATATCAAGGGTGAAAACTGAAAGATCAGAGAAGCAGAGTAGCAATCACTAGAAACTTCTTATATCTATGAATCTTCAGACTGCATGGGAGCTAGATCCTGTTTCCACCCACCTTATATTCCTGTCTCCACCTCCCTAGTTCTGGGATTAAAGGTGTGCACCAACCAGCACCTGGCTCTGTTTCTCTTTTAGAGTGGTTCAATCTCATGTAGCCCAGGGAGGCCTTGAACTCCTGATCTTCCTGCTTCCTCCTTGAAAGTGCTGGGATTAAAGGTGTATGTCACCACTGCCTGGCCTCTATAGTTAACTAGTGGCTATCTCTGCCCTCTGATCTCCAGGCAAACTATTTGTCAGAACACAAACAAAATATCACACAACAATGAGTTGATGAACTTTCTAGACTACCCTCAGTGATGTTCTTCCTCCTATCAAGGCTTCCCCAACTCCCCAAACATTGCCAGCCACTGAAGACCAAGTGTTCAAATGCTTGAGCCTGTGGAGAACACTTCTCATTCAAACTACCGCAACTATTTTGGCTTAAAAAAAAAAGGTGAGCATTTTGGACTTTTACAGTTTTGGAATTTTACAGTTTTGGACTTTTACAGTTTTGGACTTTTACAGTTTTGGACTTTTACAGTTTTGGCTGACATTTTGTGCATCAAGGATTAGACAAGGTAGAACATGACAAATGAAAATTGGTTCTGCTCTTCAAAAACTGGGTACATCGGCCAGTAAATAATTAATTCCCCAGGTTATCCCACTGGAGCCCTGTGCTGTCAGAAACCATCACAGTCAAGGAATCCTGTAGGCATTTTGTGCTCATGACACAAGGAAGAGCAAATAACTCCTCTGTGCCCTATGACTTAGGTAAGACTGCTGTCCATTCTGTCCAGGAACTCCATCAGTCTTAAGGATTACTTCCTGATGTGCCTGTGACAAGTCTAAGAGCATACAGTCTCCAGAAGTATCACCCCCAGGCTCCTGTCCTTTGCCTCACGATTGATTGATTACCTGAGATTAAGGCTATCTGTACTCTTGACTTTAGTTATGCACACAGAGAGACATTTCCCCTTCGGCTAATAGAGACTTGACATGACTGCAAAATCTTGACTGTGTATCATCCCACCTTTCACTGTGAAAGCCTCCTTGTGAAAGTCTAAGCAGGCCCTGCCAAGACACTGCAGTGTTCTGTTTCAGTAGGCTGGAGAAAGTCCATGTCTTTACTTTGGCTTTTGGTAAAGCCTGTAGTCTTAGTCATTAGTGACTGTGGGTAGGAGTTAACTTGGCAAAAGTGAAGCTTGCTTTACTTATTACCTCTGAGGTTTGTTACAGGATAAGGAATGGCTATTCTTTTGAAACTTGCAGAATATTTTATTCCCACCTATCTCTCTTCTTCCCTTTGCTTTCATACATCTGCCTTACCATGTCTTCAAAGCTCTTTGGTTATGTGGATATCACTTGGGCCTGGCACTGGCCTGTCTTAAGATCACCCTTAGCAGTCTCAGTAGTCCCTATTACCTGCCAAAGTGCTGACAAGTGTTTGAAAAGTATAGCAATTCTTAAAACAGCAATCCTCTACATGTTTTAAAGATGCTGTGAGGTTGTAGCACTGATCTGACAAGTGTTAGGAGGCTTTGCTCTGCAGTAAGTCATACATTGCCCTCAACATTTGCATCTTACTCAGCAGGATTATTCTGTTTTTCTAAAAACCTTCCTATCCTCCCAATAAAGGTATTACGGAAGAAATATGTATTTGTTTCATTTCATTTGTCACAAGATTAAAAAAAAAAATCAACCGTATCTCTATACTATCCTAAAAGACATGCTTTATACAGAATAGAATTCTAGAAGTAACAAGGAAGGTTTCCTTTTATTTTGTTTTCTGTTCTAATTTTGCCACTCTAAAAGTAGTCTAAAGATTTAGAGACACTCTTATGTGTGCCCTTCATTGTATCACATCTATGTTGTGGATCCCACATTAATGATTAGGTAATGGGGAAAGAATAAGTAAAAAGAGACAAAGCATTAGGTCTCAAACCCAGGAGAAAAGGCTGACTCAAGTGCCTATTTAACATATCAAAGCCTACTTGGTGGCCTTTCTCCCAGCATCCCTCAGTCCCTACCTGTTAAGGGTATGGCTGGCCTACCCTGCCCCCAACCCTAAACTTCTCCAGCCCAGGGGCTAGGCTACTTTTCCCAGCTGCTCCTCTCTATACAATCTAGCCATTTTGGTACCTACCCCCCGCCCCCTTTATCTACCCTTTATTCCCCTGGCTCTTGCCTCTCCCCTCTCTGATCTCCTCAAAGCTTGGCTCAGGGTCATGTTCATTTTGGACTCTCCCAGATGTCCGATTCTGGCTATGCTCTCGATTTTATCTACAATAAACCTCCTCCACCTTACCTAGGAACAGTCAGATCCTTCCTTTTTATTTCCTTTTTTCATCCACATACCTCTTGACTAAATGGACTTAGGCCTGAATTTTTAAAATCCTGACAGTTAAATGTACTAAACATAGGTTCTATCTTAAATTCATTAAATAGGATATACATTTTATATGAAAAAATTAGAACCTATATTTAGGTTTGCCTAAAATCAGGACATCTGTAATAAGACATCTGTGGAGACAGAAAATGCCCGTCTGTTAATTACTGCTTCTGTAAAACCCTATAGAGCTATTATCAGCCTTCTTATAAACAAAGGTGTCAATGTATAAATACTTATGTTTATAGAACTTTCTCTGCACATAAAATTTGCAGATAGATCACCTACTTATTTCTCAGTCATCTCACTGCCCACCAACAACCTGTTTTCACTAACATCATAAGCTTTATTTTTGTATCCGTATTTTCTAGTTTCCCTTCAGAGCATAATTTGGCAGATATAACAGATATAACTGAAGATAATGAAGTAATTACAATAGATTTCAGAAGTAGAAAAAAAATGACATCAAGAGAAGCATAGAATAGAACTTATGCTTTGGCAACTGAATAGCTAGAACTTGACATAAAACAACTGCACCATTTTCATGGTACACAGTAGGTTATGGTTTGAATGTGAAACGTTCCCCCTAGGGGCATGTGATCAAACACTTGGTCCCTCATTGGTGTGGCTGGTTTTGAAGGTTGTGATATCTTTAGAAAGTGGAGCCTTGCTTGGGAAAGTGGGTCACTGGGGGTGGACCTGGTCTTGCCTTCTCTCCAATCTCTGCTTCCTGACTGGGTGACATGTATCCATTCCCCTTCCGCTCATGTTGCTGTGCCATCCCTGTCATGAGAAACTGTGTCCTGTGTTACTCTGTAAGCCAAAATAAACCTTTCTTCCCCTAAGTGGTTTTTGTTGAGTATTTGGTCACAGCTGTGAGCACATTAACTAATACATAGTTTAATGTGAAGTTATCTTTATGTGTGCATGAAGCAATCTCTTTTTTATGAATCAATGTGTATGATTTGAGACCATTGTTCATTCCCTTTTCTAAATGATTCATAGTCTGAGTTAAACTAATGTCAAAAGAGAAGCACCTCTATGAAACTTAAATAACTTAACTTATGTATTACCATAAAAGAGCTGTGTGAGCATACAGTCTTATTGTGATAATAACCTAACCAGGCAAATAAATGATTTAATCAAACATTTCTATGCTTTGCAAAATTAATGTAATTAATTTTTCGTTAATTGCAGGGGAGATGGGTGGGGCTTGAGATAGGTTCTTTTTATGTTCTCTAGGATGACCTGAACTCACAATGCCCCTGCCTCAGCCTGTCAACTGCTGGGATTGTGTGGGGAAGAGTTTTGGAGCCTTTAGGAGGTGGAGCCTTGCTGGAGAAAGTGCATCACTATGTCAGAAATGAATTGTTCGAGTCTATTCTGTATGGGAAGTGCATAAAGCTTATCAAAGAGTCACAGATAAACAGGAGGCACTAGGCTCCCCTTTCCCCTGGCTAGTGGCTAGCACCTGCTTGTCTCAGAATTAAGAGCTGAAAAATTGCAGGCTATCTGCTACATGACTAAGCCCACAATCAGGAAGAGAGGCTGTCTCAAGCCTAGGAATGTTCATTAGATCTGGCTTTGAGGCCTGAGAATTTGGGAAGGGGGCTGTGCTAGAAAAACATGAAGATTGTGAGTCCCTAAAGCACTGGCCTGCAGGGGGGAAAGGACAGGAATTTCCCAAGATTAGGGATTTTAAAAACCACTGTCCTGGACCAAATAAGCACACCAGCCAACTTTTTACTTTCCTCTGGGCTGGCATCCCTTTCTGCAAAGTGGTGTATTAAAAACTCATTCATTTCCATGACCTGGGAGTGGGCTTTGAGAGTTCATAACCTCATCTGACTTTTAGTTCACTTCACATGTATGACTAAAGATGGGCTCTTTCTGTTTCCTGCTCTGGCTGCCTGCTGCCATGCCACCCATGCTATTATAGACTCTCTCTCTAGAATCATTAGCCAAAATAAACTTCTTTTTTTCCATGAGTTGCTTTTGGTCATGCTGTTTATAACAACAACAAAGAAGAAACATACAGAAATTGCTACCAAAAGCCATGAGATTATTGCCATGAAGAACCTAGCCATGTTGGTTTCAGAGGAATGTAGGAAGCTTTGGAACTTTGGGCCAAAAAGGAAGTTGAATGCTATAAGGAGAGCTTAATGGGATATTCCATTAGGAGTCTGGAAGACAGTTATGTTGAGAGTAATGTGGAAGGTGTGGTTCAAAAGGCTCTGGAGGGGACCAATATTAGTAAATGGGCTAAAGGCCACTCATGTATGATATTTTGGCAAAGAAACAGGCTGTTCATTGGAAAAATAAGGTGGCTCTGGGGAAGACCCCTCTCAGCTAAACTTCCAACATGTGGAATAAAAATGCCTTAGGGTCACTTGCTCCTGGAAAGAGACTGCTTCAACACGCAGGAGCTGCTACTAATATGGTGGAAGGGGGCAGCAAAACTTGGCAGCCTCCTCCTCATGGTATTTCATGGCTTTAGAGACATGAAAGATAAAAGATCGAGAGGCTTGTGGATTCTCCTCTATGATTCCAGAGAGCCACTGAGGGCAGGCCGTATATGGCAGGGGAGTTTCTGAATGAAAGCCTGGAGAGGGCAGGAGCTTCTGAGAGACGGTTACACAAAGCTGTAAAGGTAAAGTCTTCATTACAGTGGAGACTCCAAGATGCTGGGGATTCCAGAGCCATGATTTATCTACTAAGGAGAGCTGCATGCAGGGAATAGAACTAGCCCGGGTGTGTTATAGGCAGCTGAAGGGCCAGTGGAGCCATCTAAGACTTGTGAAACTGTAGTCCAAAATACTGGGCATAGAGCTAGCCATAGGAGTTGATGTTTTTTGTCTATCATTTCCTCACTATGCCCCCATTCCTCTTTTTGGGAATGGAATGTATAGTGTGTGCCACTGAGCATTGGAAGTATGTAATCTTGTTATTTATTTTGCAGGGAGTGAGAGTTAGAGATTACTTGGAAGGCTTTGGACTCTGGGCTTTTAAACAGTGTTAAAATTGTAAAAGATGGCTGAGTGTGGTGGTACACACCTTTAATCCCAGCACCCAGGGGCAGAAGCAGTCAGATCTGGTTCCAGGCCAGCCTGGTCTGCAGAGAGAGTTAGAATTACAGGAAAGCCAGAATTACAAAGTCAAAACCTGTCTTGAACACCACCCCCAATCCAAACATACACACACAAAGATTGTTAAAGACTATTGGGACTTTTAAAGATTGAGTAAATGCATTTTGCATTATGATATAGCCATGATCCAGTGGAGGTGGCCAGGGAGTGGAATGCAGTAGTTTGAATAAGAAATGTCACCATTAGGTTCAAGTAGTTGAAAACTTGGTTCCCCATTGATTGTGCTATTTGAGGAGACAGTGCAGCCTTGCTAGAGGAGTATGTCACTGGGGGTGGGCTCTGAAATATTATAGCCTTGCAGAAGAGATGGCTCAGTGGTTAAGAGCACTAATTGCTTTTACAGAGGTTCAGAGGGTCTAGGTTCAAGTTTGGGTAGATCTGATGCCCTCTTCTGGCTTCTGTGGGCACTGCACATATGTGGTACAGGCAAAGTATGTGCACGCACGCACGCACAGAGACAGAGAGAGAGAGACAGACAGACAGAGTGCTTTTGGCTGTGCCTGCTCCCATCATGCCTCCTGCTTGAATCATGCCTCCCCATTCTCTGAATAACTAATACATTGGTATGTTCCTATGATCCTAACATTCTTGATTCTTAGAATTCTTTGAGTCCTTCAAGTGATGACTATATAATGAAAATGTAATACACATATATAATGGAGTTCCATTCAGCTGTAAAGAAAAATTAAATTATATTTGTGCGTAAATAGATGAAACTGAAAGATATACTGAGTAAGCAGCCCAGATCCAGAAAGACAAATCTCCTAGGTCCTTTTAGTCATTGCATTGTTATGAATGGAATGCCCAGGATGAGATATAGCTCTTTGAGGATGACGTACTGTGAGAGCTAAAGTTATGTTTTAAGTTTAGATTACTGTGCTTAAAACAAAAATGCCTCTAACCTATAAGCCCCACTTGCCCAAGGACAGGTAACTTCCTAAAATGCTGGGGGCTATTGTTCATTTAAGATAACAAACCACGTGTATCACTTCTGTAAACAAGGTTGGTTGCACTAACTGCATAGGGTGTAGGTATAGGTAGGAAGTATGAAGGCAAGAATTAAATCAGGATGTATGCTTACCCCTGATTGGATGAAGGCAGGAAGTACATAGCTTTGTGGATTTTGCCTTAAGCACCAGGCTGATGTAATTCGTGGTCATTCTCTGGGAATCCTGGGAATGGACCTGGCCAGTATCTATACTCCTGGTCAGTGCTTAATAAAGCTTGCTTCAAATTTGGCTCAAAAATTGTGGTAATAGCCTTATTCTCACTGAGTGGGATTAACAGTACATTTTGGGGTCAGGATTATCCAGAGTGCATCCTTTTTCAGCAATGATATGCATTACAAATCTACTTTCCAGATTTCCATTCACAATTTGTTGGGGCAATGACTCTCTTTAATGTCCAGGGAATCTACTTCTTCATATAAAAGACTGTAAGTATTGAAGAAGGATAGAAAAAGTATACATGAAAAGTGAAAAGAGCCATTTACCCCAGAATCTTGTTAAAGTTTCTGAGAGTGGAGAATTTCAGCACAATTAACAACATTTGCTGTGAGAATCACTATTGCTGAAATTATTAAGGCCACTCCACATAGTTAAAAGGGAGGTTTATTTAGTGGCGTAACTTACAAATGAATAATAGTCAGAACCTGAAAACAACCTAGATGCCACTCAACCAAAGAATGGGTAGTGAAAATGTGGTACATTTATACAATGTAGTATTACTCAGCAGTAAAAAATAATAATAATAATAATAATGACATCATGAAATTTGCAGGCAAATGGCTGGAACAAGAAAAAAAAAAAAACATCCTGAGTGAGGTAACCCAGAACCAGAAAAACAAACTTATAGTGGATATTAGATGTAAAGCAAAGGATAACCAGGCTATAATCCACAATCTCAGAGAAGCTAGGTAACAAGGAGGACCCGAAGAGGGACATGCATGGATCAGTCTGGGAAAAGAAAATAGATAAGATTTCCCAAGTAAATTAGAAAGGGGAAAAGAAAGAGGAAGGAGAACATGAGGATATGGGATGGTTGAATTGGGGGAGAGACAGAGAGGGAAAGCAAGGAAAGAGATATCTTGATGTTGTGTCTGCGTCTCGAGACCCCCAAGGACGACCACCACAGAGCCAATTTCTGATGCAAAACACATAGGGGTTTATTAAAACAAGCAAGACCGGGTTGGTGTCCAACACACTGGCTAGTCAGGTGAATGAGGACGGCCCTGAGCTCTCAGGATGAGGGGTTTTTAAAGGGAAACAGGGTGGTACAAACCTTTGCATCATATAATTGGGTGAGGGCATGTAACCTTTGAATTTACTGGTTGGAAGTTACAGTTATCATTTTGGGGCAGGCCTGGACAAGTCCCAGGCTCTGTCCTTGAGCTGCCATGGGGGTTGGCTGGCCTTGCACGTTCACATTGACCCATGCATATAGCTCTAAGTTGGTGAGGGGTCCCAGACAGTAAATAATTGACTGAACCTTGAGCAGTCAGAGTATGTGCAGAAAGGGAGCTACTGCAAGAACTACTATGTCTTTTGTTCATGGCCCTTCCATAAACTGCTTGCTCAAGTTTCAGGAAGCTGAAATTGAGGCCTGATCTCTGAGAGAAGACTGAGCAGCCTGTTATGACATCTGCTTGGTCCTTTCATTGATAGAGGGAGCCATTATGGGGTAAGGGAGAACCTGATGCTAAGGAAATTTCCAGGAATCCACAAGGATGACCCCAGATACGAATCCAAGCAATAGTGGAGAGGGTGCCTGAACTGGCCTTCCCCTGTAATCAGATTGGTGAATACCTTAATTGTCATCATAGAGCCTTCATCCAGTAAATGATGGAAGTAGTTGCAGAGATCCACAGCTAAGTAATGGGCTGAGCTGCTAGAGTCCAATTGAAGTGAAGGGGGAAGGATTATATGAGCAAAGGGGTCAAGATCATGAATGGGAAAACCCACAGAAACAACTGACCTGAGCTAGTGGGAGTCTCTGGATTGGGGGACCTGCACGGGAACAAAGTAGGACCTCTGAATTTGGGTGATAGTTTCATGGCTTCATCTGGTTGCGGGGCCCTTGGCAGTGAGACCAGGATTTATCCTGGGTGCGTGAACTGGATGATTTCAGAGCCCATTCCCTATGGTGGGATGCCTTGGTCAATCTTGGTGCAGGGAGAAAAGACTAGGTCCAGCTTCAATATGGTGTGTCAGACTTTGTTGACTCCCCAAGAGAGGTCCTACTATCACTGTGGAGTGGATGGAGGTAGGGAGAAGTGAGAGAAGAGGAGACAGGGGGAACCGTGATTGATAAGTAAAATGAAAAAATAATTAATTAAAAAAATGAAGAAATAAAAAAGAAGTAATAAACCATATAGGCAGATCCTCACAGAATACTACAATGGAGATTGCAAAACTAATGAAATCCCATAGATCTAAACACCATCAGATGCATCTATATCCTAGCTTCTGCATCACTGGCAGCAGATATATTGTGGAAGAGTTGTCAGAAAGATAGTAAGAGCCAAAATACTAGGAAATCTGCTGTGAAGCAGCCTCTCACGGAAATGGTTACATAGACAAGAGTAGAACAATGAATATGTTGATATGGATGTGGAAAAGTTTTAAGGAATAGTGAGGCGTATTCATGGTTGTCAATTTGACCACATGTGGAATTAACTAAAACTAAAGTGATATGTGTGGGAACCATTCTGAATCTAGAGTAAGAGAACTAAATGAATACTCAGGCACACATACAGAGAGATGGGGATGGGGAAGAGCAGAAAGGGGAGGGAAGAAGAGGGAGAGGGACAGGAGGAACGAGGGAGGGATATAGAACATTTGTTCACACCGCATGGCTGGATAGACTGCTTGAGTGTGGCAGTGCACAGCTGTCATCCTAGTACTCCAGTGACTGAGAAAAAAAAAATTGGGAAATTCCAGGGCAGCATGGGTTATACCTTTCTCATAAGAATGAAGCACATTAAAATTCTAATGTTTAGCAGAAGCAGTACAAATCCGCACAATCACTTTAGTAAACTAGCAAGATCTAAGAAAGCTAAACATGTACACACACTGGATGACTCAGTAATGTCATTTGTAGGTATCTGCATGCAAGAAATCTATACATTTATTCACCAAGAGACATGTATTAGAATAGTCTTAGGAGGGAAAAATGTTCATAGTAGTGCCTGGGGAGATGGCTCAGTGAGTAAGAGCATTTGCTGAGCAGACACAGAAATCTGAGTTCAAATCCTCAGCACCCCTATGAAAGCCAGGCAAGGCAGCTCATGCCTTTTACCCCAGCTTTGAGAGTTGGATACAAGCATGTCCTTGGATCATGCTGGTTAGGCCCCCAGCTAAAATGGAGTTTCGGGTTCAGTGAGAGACCCTTTATCAAGGGAATAAACTGGTGTGTAATAGAGCAGGATATCTGAAATCCTTCTCTGGCCTCACCCAAGCACACATTTACCCATGCCCATATGTACCGTACATACAAATAAAGTGTTCATCAAAACACCCAAAGTACAACTACAGTGCTCATCATCAATAGAATGAGAACTAACTGACAGCTGATTAAACATGGGACACTGTGGTGGTATATATTGCACCCCAACAAAATTTATCTGGGGATTAGAGAACAGAGCCAGCCACTTTATTAGACATAGGGCCTAGATAGTGATGGCACACACCCTTAATCCTATCATTCTGCAAACAGAGATCCCGGTGAGTTCAAGGCCACTTTGAGAACAGAGCTGGGCGAGATGGCACACACCTTTAATCCCAACACTTGAGATTGCATGCCTTGGCTTGGGAAGCACACACATCTTTAATCCCAGGAAGTAAGATGGCAGGGCAGAAAAAGTTCTTTAAGGCGTTGAAGAAACAGGAACTCACTGTCTTGAGACTGAAGATTTCAAAGAGGTTAGAATACTAGTTGTCTTGCTCTGCTTCTCTGAGCTTTCAATTTTGACCCCAATGTCCAGCTCTGGGTTTTTTGTTAATAAGACTTTGTAAGGTTTGTGTTACATAAAGGGACAGTATCATATAAACCGGAATATGAACAAATGGAGATTGATCCAGCTGAAGAATTCTGGACAACAACGTAGAATCCAAACAAGAGAGTGGAACGGTCTATTCACCTATCCCCACCCATTCTTTCTTAGAGTCTCTATCTGAAGGCAGGAAACTACTTCAATGAATAAATGATTTTTCCTAATTTTATATTTCCCTTGCTGTTATATTCACAATGGTTACAATGGCTCTAGGAATATTGTTGAAGAGGTGTCAGAAAAGATAGTAAGAGCCAGAATACTGGGAAATCTGCTGTGAAGCAGCCTCTCATAGAAATGGTTACATAGACAAGAGTAGAACAATGAATATGTTGATATGGATGTGGGGAAGTTTGAAGGAACAGTGATGGCTATTCCTGGTTGTCAATTGGACCACATGTGGAATTAACTAAAACCCAAGAGATAAGTGTGGTAACCACTCTGAATCTAGAGTAACAGAACTAAATGAATACTCAGGCACACACATACAGACAATGTGTGTGGGGGCGAGACAGAGAGAGAGACAGAGAGACAGAGAGAGACATAGAGAGACAAAGAGAGAGAGAGCATTTGTTCAGTCTGCAAGGCTGGATGTCTCAGCCGGTCTTCAGTGTACTTTGGAATCCCCTACCCAAAAAAAGGCTCTTATACCAGTGAAGGGATGAACTGGCCAGTGAGAGCAGGGCAAGAGGACAAAGAGAAAAGATGAAAGAGTTTCCTTCTGTCCTTCACAGAGGCTGCCACCAGAAGATGCAGATAAGATGTAGGTGTATTCTCACACCTCAAAATGTGTGAGTTTAGGTGGAGCTTTCCTACTTCAAATGATATTCAATCAAGAAATTTCCCTCAGGAGAGAAACATCTCAGCCTCTTGGGTTTTACTTCATTCTACATGGTGGTTTTTTTTTGGTTTTGTTTTGTTTTTTTTTTTTTTGTTTTTTTTTTTTGTTGTTGTTGTTTGTTTTCATTTTGTCTTTTGTTTTTGAGACAGGGTTTCTCTGTGTATCTTTGGAGCTTGTCTTGGAACTTACTCTGTAGAGCAGGCTGTCCTGGACCTCTCAGAGATCAGCCTGCCTCTACCTCCAGAGTGCTGGGATTAAAGGCATGAGCCACCACCACCCGGCTTCCCAAACATGTATTTTTAAAAAAAGAAACAAGAATAGAACAGAGAGTTCTAACAGTGGGTAGAGAAAGAGGATGAATCTCAAAGAAGTTGTAGTTGAAGTGAATATGATAAAAATAAGTTGACCAAAATTATCAAAGAACTAGTAAGAATCTTTTCATGTCGACATTTGCTAGAATCACAGATTGATATCATTATCTGTTAAATTGTAAAAGGAAAAGCAAAAATATAAGCACACCACAAAATATTTAGAAACAGTATAATATTGTAGCAAAATTACTCATTTTTTTTTTTTTTTTTTTTTTTTTTACACAAGTTCTCACTGTATAGGCTAGGCAGGCCTTGAACTAAACCTCCTCCCAATTCAGCAGGCCATTCCCTAGGATTCTCGGATTAAAGGTGTGAGCTACCACACCCAGCTAAGCAGTGACTAGGGAAACCTTGTGGAGATTTGCTTGTGGAACTTGGCCTCAGAGTTAATTCAGTCTTCCATCCATTTAGAACTCACCAATGGAAAGCGACTTGGGAAGAAGTGGGCGTGGTCTCTGGAGACTATAACAGGACACTCCAAGAGCCAGCCAGGTTCACTCTTCACCAGTCCTGACAGAGTGTGTTTCCAAACATTCTGGCTCCAGAGACTGCTAGATCTACCCACACCTACACCTTGAGGATTGGACCCCAGAGCTGAACTAATATTATTCTGTCCTGAGTCAAGATTGCTGAGCCCAGAGACAAGTTGTGGAGAAATGGAGTCAGACATGTCACAAGCCTTCCAGGAAGAACTCACCTGCTTCATCTGCCTCAACTGCCTTACAGACCCAGTCACCATAAGCTGTGGCCACAGCTTCTGTCAAGCCTGCCTCCACCTTTCTTGGGAAGACATCCAGCTTCCTGTCCATTGCCCTATGTGTAGGGAACCATCCGAGCAGAAGGACTTCAGAAGCAACACTGTTCTGAAGAAGCTGGTGTCCATTGCCAGACAAGCCAGCCTCATGAAGTACCTGAGCTCTGAGGAGCATAAATGTGTGACCCACAAGGAGACAAAGAGGATCTTCTGTGTTGAGAACAGGAGCTACCTCTGTCAACTCTGTTCTGACTCCCATGAGCACAGAGGTCACCAACACGGTCCCATCGAAGTAGCTGCTGAGGAGCAAATGGAAAGACTTTTACAGCAAATGGCATCTTTGTGGGAGAAGATCCAAGAAAATAAAGGGAATACAGAGGCAGAGAACAGAAGGATAACTCTGTGGACGGACTACTTGACACTGCGGGAGCAAATGGTCAGAGCAGAGTACAGGAGACTGTGTCCTGTCCAGAGTCAAGAGGAAGAGCAACATATTGAGTCTATGCAAAATGAAGGCCAACGTGTTTTAGAGAATCTCAGGAGAAGGGAAGCCATAATGGTCCAAAAGAGCCAAGAGCTGAGAGAAATGTATCAGGAGCTGATGGCAATGTCCCAGGAGCCACATGAGCTACTGCTCCAGGGTTTGGATGACATGTTCAGGAGGAGTGAGTCAATGCAGCAGCAGCTGAGCATGCCCCCGACACTGAATCTAGAGCTCAGCTCTCTACCCATCAGTGGACTGACTGAAAGGTACAGCCACTTCCGATTCAACTTTGTCTTTAAATATACAAGCATATGCCCTAACTATGTGAAGCTCTTCAATGTCATGAGAAGATGCAGCTTCAGACCTCACGGTAAGGATAGATCTGTGGATTCTGCTAGATCCTATTTGGCTTCCTGGGGATCAGACTGCTTCATCAAAGGGAAATATTACTGGGAGGTGAATTTGAACAATTTGTCCTCGGACTGGGCTGTGGGGGCCTGTAACGATTCCTTGATAAGCAACACAAACCAGCTCATTGATTCTGAGGGTGCCTTTCTTCTGGTGTGTGTGAAGGAGGGTGATTATCACAGTCTCCTCACCACATGCCCAGTATTCCAGCACTATATAGAGAGACCACTGGGCCGGATTGGTGTGTTCCTCGATTGTGAGGAGGGTAGTTTAACTTTCCTGAACGTTGCCAAGAGTTCTCTCATACACAAATATGCTCCTGGCACCGTCAATCCCTCTGTCAGGCCTTTCTTCTCCACTGGCCCCATGTGATCCTCGGAAGATGTAATGCCAGGACATTAGTGTTTTTATGTATTTCTTACTGTATTGTTACCTCATTTATTGTTGTTAAATATTATAATAATACGATTAAATGACAAAAAGTGCTCTCAGTATTTGTGCTACTGGTGTCATGTTTAGGAAGTGGTCTTCTGTGCCAATGTGTTCATGACCACTTCCAACTTTCTCTTCTATCAAGGTCAGTGTAACTGGATTTATGTTGAGGTCTTTGATCCACTTGGATTTGAGTTTTATGCATGGTGACAGATATGGATCTATTTGCAGTCTTCTGCATGTTGACATCCAGTCATGCTAGCACCATTTTTCTGACTGGTCTACTCGGGCGACAGTCTAGTGTATACCCTAGCTCTCATCACAGAGCCTTCATACAGTGACTGATGGAAGCAGATGCAGAGATCCACGGCCGGGGGCCAGGCTGAACTCTGGGCATGTGATCAAGGAGAGAGGTTAGGGGGTGAGGGGGCGTTCTGTGGGCAGGCAATGTCCAGCGGAAAATGTGCAGAGGTGACCAGCCAAACTTGTGGATACCCATGATCTGAGCACTAATAGCTGTGCAGCCCACATAGAACTAGACTAGGCCCTCTGGACACGGGAGGCAGTTGTTTAGTGTGAACTGTTTGGGGGGCCCCCACGTAGGGGGATCCGGATCTGTCCCTGGTGCATGGGTGGACTTTTTGAGCCCAGCGCCTAGGGTTTGACACTTTGCTCAGCCTTGGTGCAGGGGGGAGGGTCTTGGACATGGCTCAGCTCTTGGAGTGTGCCAGGCTCTGCTGACTCCCCAGGGGAGACCTTGATTGGGAAAATGTGGGGAAGTGGGTCGGTTGTGGGGGGAGCCTTGGGGTTGGGAAGAGGGAAGAGGAGGGATCTGTGATTGGTATGTAAAGTGAATAGAAAATTTCTTAATTAAAAAAAAAAGTGTATGGCAAAACTTAAAAGAACGACAAGCAAACAAACACACAAACAAAACAACAACCTTCAATTTTCTGTCCTCAGTCCCGGAGTGCAAATCCTGAACCTGATCAGTAGTTCTCTGTCTGGTCCCTTTTGTGCCAGGGTTCTTGTTGGTGGTGTTTTCTTTGTGCTCTAACAAGTAAAACTTGCCTGGGGATCCATCAAAGGAAAAAAGCCAGCCACTATATTAAACACAGTGGTCAGGCAGTGGTAGGTAGCACATGCCTTTAATCCTAGCATTCGGGAGGAAGAGATTCTTCCAGATCTCTGTGAGTTCCAGGCCCCACTGGGAGGGAAGAGAGCCAGGTGTGGTAGCACAGGCCTTTAATCCCAATACTAGTTAACCATAGAGGTCTGGAGGTCAATACAGACAACCAGCAAATGATACAGCTGGTCAGAAAGAGGAAGTGAGGTAGCTGGGCAGAGAGAGGAAGAAAGATGGCAGGGCACAGAAAGGTATAAATGACATGAGGGGGGAGGAACTAAAGAGCAGTTCAACTGAGACCCTCAGGGGTGAGGACTCAGAGGCTTTCAGTCTGAGGATTCATGGAAAAGGATTGCCTCAGGAGCTGGCCATGGCTTGTTCTGGTTCTCTGATCTTTCAGCTTTTATCCCAGTATCTGTCTCTGCGTTTTGTCTATTAATAAGACCATTTAAGATTTGTGTTACATGTTCTGGAGAACACCAGGAAAATCATGGACTATTGGCATTAAAAATAAATAGACTGCTTGAGTGTGGCAGTGCACAGCTGTCATCCTAGTACTCCAGTGACTGGGGAAAAAATTGGGAAATTCCAGGGCAGCTTGGGTTATACCTTTCTCACAAGAATGAAGCACATTAAAATTCTAATGTTTAGCAGAAGCTGTACAAATCGGCACAATCACTTTAGTAAACTAGCAAGATCTAAGAAAGCTAAGCATGTCCACACACTGGATGACTCAGTAATGTCATTTGTAGGTATCTGCATGCTAGAAAGCTATACTTTTATTCACCCAAAACCTGTATTAGAATAGTCTTAGGGGGGAAAAATGTTCATAGCAGTGCTTGGGGAGATGGCTCAGTGAGTAAGAGCATTTGCTGAGCAGACACAGATATTTGAGTTCAAATCCTCAGCACCCCTATGAAAGCCAGGCAAGGCAGCTCATGCCTTTTACCCCAGCTTTGAGAGTTGGATACAAGCATGTCCTTGGATCATGCTGGTTAGGCCCCCAGCTAAAATGGAGTTTCAGGTTCAGTGAGAGACCCTTTATCAAGGGAATAAACTGGTGTGTAATAGAGCAGGATATCTGAAATCCTTCTCTGGCCTCACCCAAGCACACATTTACCCATGCCCATATGTACCGTACATACAAATAAAGTGTTCATCAAAATAGCCAAAGTTCAACTACAGTGCTCATCATCAGTAGAATGAGAACTAAGTGACAGCGGATTAAACATGGGACACTGTGGTGGTATATATTGCACCCCAACAAAATTTATCTGGGGATTAGAGAACAGAGCCAGCCACTTTATTAGACATAGGGCCTAGATAGTGATGGCACACACCCTTAATCCTATCATTCTGCAAACAGAGATCCCGGTGAGTTCAAGGCCACTTTGAGAACAGAGCTGGGCGAGATGGCACACACCTTTAATCCCAACACTTGAGATTGCATGCCTTGGCTTGGGAAGCACACACATCTTTAATCCCAGGAAGTAAGATGGCAGGGCAGAAAAAGTTCTTTAAGGCGTGAGGAAACAGGAACTCACTGTCTTGAGACTGAAGATTTCAAAGAGGTTAGAATTTTAGTCGGCTTGCTCTGCTTCTCCGATCTTTCAGTTTTGACCCCAATGTCCAGCTCCGGGTTTTCTGTTAATAAGACTTTGTAAGGTTTGTGTTACATAAAGGGACAGTATCATATAAACTGCCATATGAACAACTAGAGATTGATCCAGCTGAAGAATTCTGGACAACAACGTAGAATCCAAACAAGAGAGTGGAGCTGTCTATTCACCCATCCCCACCCTTTCTTTCTTAGAGTCTCTATCTGAAGGCAGGAAACTACTTCAATGAATAAATGATTTTTCCTAATTTTATATTTCCCTTGCTGTTATATTCACAATGGTTACAATGGCTCTAGGAATATTGTTGAAGAGGTGTCAGAAAAGATAGTAAGAGCCAGAATACTGGGAAATCTGCTGTGAAGCAGCCTCTCATAGAAATGGTTACATAGACAAGAGTAGAACAATGAATATGTTGATATGGATGTGGGGAAGTTTGAAGGAACAGTGATGGCTATTCCTGGTTGTCAATTGGACCACATGTGGAATTAACTAAAACCCAAGAGATAAGTGTGGTAACCACTCTGAATCTAGAGTAACAGAACTAAATGAATACTCAGGCACACACATACAGACAATGTGTGTGGGGGCGAGACAGAGAGAGAGAGAGACAAAGAGAGAGAGACAGAGACAGAGACAGAGAGAGACATAGAGAGACACAGAGAGAGAGCATTTGTTCAGTCTGCAAGGCTGGATGTCTCAGCCGGTCTTCAGTGTACTTTGGAATCCCCAACCCCAAAAAAGGCTCTTATACCAGTGAAGGGATGAACTGGCCAGTGAGAGCAGGGCAAGAGGACAAAGAGAAAAGATGAAAGAGTTTCCTTCTGTCCTTCACAGAGGCTGCCACCAGAAGATGCAGATAAGATGTAGGTGTATTCTCACACCTCAAAATGTGTGAGTTTAGGTGGAGCTTTCCTACTTCAAATGATATTCAATCAAGAAATTTCCCTCAGGAGAGAAACATCTCAGCCTCTTGGGTTTTACTTCATTCTACATGGTGGTTTTTTTTTGTTTGTTTGTTTGTTTTTTTTTGGTTTTTGTTGTTGATGTTGTTTGTTTTCATTTTGTCTTTTGTTTTTGAGACAGGGTTTCTCTGTGTATCTTTGGAGCTTGTCTTGGAACTTACTCTGTAGAGCAGGCTGTCCTGGACCTCTCAGAGATCAGCCTGCCTCTACCTCCAGAGTGCTGGGATTAAAGGCATGAGCCACCACCACCCGGCTTCCCAAACATGTATTTTTAAAAAAAGAAACAAGAATAGAACAGAGAGTTCTAACAGTGGGTAGAGAAAGAGGATGAATCTCAAAGAAGTTGTAGTTGAAGTGAATATGATAAAAATAAGTTGACCAAAATTATCAAAGAACTAGTAAGAATCTTTTCATGTCGACATTTGCTAGAATCACAGATTGATATCATTATCTGTTAAATTGTAAAAGGAAAAGCAAAAATATAAGCACACCACAAAATATTTAGAAACAGTATAATATTGTAGCAAAATTACTCATTTTTTTTTTTTTTTTTTTTTTTTTTACACAAGTTCTCACTGTATAGGCTAGGCAGGCCTTGAACTAAACCTCCTCCCAATTCAGCAGGCCATTCCCTAGGATTCTCGGATTAAAGGTGTGAGCTACCACACCCAGCTAAGCAGTGACTAGGGAAACCTTGTGGAGATTTGCTTGTGGAACTTGGCCTCAGAGTTAATTCAGTCTTCCATCCATTTAGAACTCACCAATGGAAAGCGACTTGGGAAGAAGTGGGCGTGGTCTCTGGAGACTATAACAGGACACTCCAAGAGCCAGCCAGGTTCACTCTTCACCAGTCCTGACAGAGTGTGTTTCCAAACATTCTGGCTCCAGAGACTGCTAGATCTACCCACACCTACACCTTGAGGATTGGACCCCAGAGCTGAACTAATATTATTCTGTCCTGAGTCAAGATTGCTGAGCCCAGAGACAAGTTGTGGAGAAATGGAGTCAGACATGTCACAAGCCTTCCAGGAAGAACTCACCTGCTTCATCTGCCTCAACTGCCTTACAGACCCAGTCACCATAAGCTGTGGCCACAGCTTCTGTCAAGCCTGCCTCCACCTTTCTTGGGAAGACATCCAGCTTCCTGTCCATTGCCCTATGTGTAGGGAACCATCCGAGCAGAAGGACTTCAGAAGCAACACTGTTCTGAAGAAGCTGGTGTCCATTGCCAGACAAGCCAGCCTCATGAAGTACCTGAGCTCTGAGGAGCATAAATGTGTGACCCACAAGGAGACAAAGAGGATCTTCTGTGTTGAGAACAGGAGCTACCTCTGTCAACTCTGTTCTGACTCCCATGAGCACAGAGGTCACCAACACGGTCCCATCGAAGTAGCTGCTGAGGAGCAAATGGAAAGACTTTTACAGCAAATGGCATCTTTGTGGGAGAAGATCCAAGAAAATAAAGGGAATACAGAGGCAGAGAACAGAAGGATAACTCTGTGGACGGACTACTTGACACTGCGGGAGCAAATGGTCAGAGCAGAGTACAGGAGACTGTGTCCTGTCCAGAGTCAAGAGGAAGAGCAACATATTGAGTCTATGCAAAATGAAGGCCAACGTGTTTTAGAGAATCTCAGGAGAAGGGAAGCCATAATGGTCCAAAAGAGCCAAGAGCTGAGAGAAATGTATCAGGAGCTGATGGCAATGTCCCAGGAGCCACATGAGCTACTGCTCCAGGGTTTGGATGACATGTTCAGGAGGAGTGAGTCAATGCAGCAGCAGCTGAGCATGCCCCCGACACTGAATCTAGAGCTCAGCTCTCTACCCATCAGTGGACTGACTGAAAGGTACAGCCACTTCCGATTCAACTTTGTCTTTAAATATACAAGCATATGCCCTAACTATGTGAAGCTCTTCAATGTCATGAGAAGATGCAGCTTCAGACCTCACGGTAAGGATAGATCTGTGGATTCTGCTAGATCCTATTTGGCTTCCTGGGGATCAGACTGCTTCATCAAAGGGAAATATTACTGGGAGGTGAATTTGAACAATTTGTCCTCGGACTGGGCTGTGGGGGCCTGTAACGATTCCTTGATAAGCAACACAAACCAGCTCATTGATTCTGAGGGTGCCTTTCTTCTGGTGTGTGTGAAGGAGGGTGATTATCACAGTCTCCTCACCACATGCCCAGTATTCCAGCACTATATAGAGAGACCACTGGGCCGGATTGGTGTGTTCCTCGATTGTGAGGAGGGTAGTTTAACTTTCCTGAACGTTGCCAAGAGTTCTCTCATACACAAATATGCTCCTGGCACCGTCAATCCCTCTGTCAGGCCTTTCTTCTCCACTGGCCCCATGTGATCCTCGGAAGATGTAATGCCAGGACATTAGTGTTTTTATGTATTTCTTACTGTATTGTTACCTCATTTATTGTTGTTAAATATTATAATAATACGATTAAATGACAAAAAGTGCTCTCAGTATTTGTGCTACTGGTGTCATGTTTAGGAAGTGGTCTTCTGTGCCAATGTGTTCATGACCACTTCCAACTTTCTCTTCTATCAAGGTCAGTGTAACTGGATTTATGTTGAGGTCTTTGATCCACTTGGATTTGAGTTTTATGCATGGTGACAGATATGGATCTATTTGCAGTCTTCTGCATGTTGACATCCAGTCATGCTAGCACCATTTTTCTGACTGGTCTACTCGGGCGACAGTCTAGTGTATACCCTAGCTCTCATCACAGAGCCTTCATACAGTGACTGATGGAAGCAGATGCAGAGATCCACGGCCGGGGGCCAGGCTGAACTCTGGGCATGTGATCAAGGAGAGAGGTTAGGGGGTGAGGGGGCGTTCTGTGGGCAGGCAATGTCCAGCGGAAAATGTGCAGAGGTGACCAGCCAAACTTGTGGATACCCATGATCTGAGCACTAATAGCTGTGCAGCCCACATAGAACTAGACTAGGCCCTCTGGACACGGGAGGCAGTTGTTTAGTGTGAACTGTTTGGGGGGCCCCCACGTAGGGGGATCCGGATCTGTCCCTGGTGCATGGGTGGACTTTTTGAGCCCAGCGCCTAGGGTTTGACACTTTGCTCAGCCTTGGTGCAGGGGGGAGGGTCTTGGACATGGCTCAGCTCTTGGAGTGTGCCAGGCTCTGCTGACTCCCCAGGGGAGACCTTGATTGGGAAAATGTGGGGAAGTGGGTCGGTTGTGGGGGGAGGCTTGGGGTTGGGAAGAGGGAAGAGGAGGGATCTGTGATTGGTATGTAAAGTGAATAGAAAATTTCTTAATTAAAAAAAAAAAGTGTATGGCAAAACTTAAAAGAACAAACACACAAACAAAACAACAACTTTAATTTTCTGTCCTCAGTCCCGGAGTGCAAATCCTGAACCTGATCAGTAGTTCTCTGTCTGGTCCCTTTTGTGCCAGGGTTCTTGTTGGTGGTGTTTTCTTTGTGCTCTAACAAGTAAAACTTGCCTGGGGATCCATCAAAGGAAAAAAGCCAGCCACTATATTAAACACAGTGGTCAGGCAGTGGTAGGTAGCACATGCCTTTAATCCTAGCATCCGGGAGGAAGAGATTCTTCCAGATCTCTGTGAGTTCCAGGCCCCACTGGGAGGGAAGAGAGCCAGGTGTGGTAGCACAGGCCTTTAATCCCAATACTAGTTAACCATAGAGGTCTGGAGGTCAATACAGACAACCAGCAAGTGATACAGCTGGTCAGAAAGAGGAAGTGAGGTAGCTGGGCAGAGAGAGGAAGAAAGATGGCAGGGCACAGAAAGGTATAAATGACATGAGGGGGCAGGAACTAAAGAGCAGTTCAACTGAGACCCTCAGGGGTGAGGACTCAGAGGCTTTCAGTCTGAGGATTCATGGAAAAGGATTGCCTCAGGAGCTGGCCATGGCTTGTTCTGGTTCTCTGATCTTTCAGCTTTTATCCCAGTATCTGTCTCTGCGTTTTGTCTATTAATAAGACCATTTAAGATTTGTGTTACATGTTCTGGAGAACACCAGGAAAATCATGGACTATTGGCATTAAAAATAAATAGACTGCTTGAGTGTGGCAGTGCACAGCTGTCATCCTAGTACTCCAGTGACTGGGGAAAAAATTGGGAAATTCCAGGGCAGCTTGGGTTATACCTTTCTCACAAGAATGAAGCACATTAAAATTCTAATGTTTAGCAGAAGCTGTACAAATCGGCACAATCACTTTAGTAAACTAGCAAGATCTAAGAAAGCTAAGCATGTCCACACACTGGATGACTCAGTAATGTCATTTGTAGGTATCTGCATGCTAGAAAGCTATACTTTTATTCACCCAAAACCTGTATTAGAATAGTCTTAGGGGGGAAAAATGTTCATAGCAGTGCTTGGGGAGATGGCTCAGTGAGTAAGAGCATTTGCTGAGCAGACACAGATATTTGAGTTCAAATCCTCAGCACCCCTATGAAAGCCAGGCAAGGCAGCTCATGCCTTTTACCCCAGCTTTGAGAGTTGGATACAAGCATGTCCTTGGATCATGCTGGTTAGGCCCCCAGCTAAAATGGAGTTTCAGGTTCAGTGAGAGACCCTTTATCAAGGGAATAAACTGGTGTGTAATAGAGCAGGATATCTGAAATCCTTCTCTGGCCTCACCCAAGCACACATTTACCCATGCCCATATGTACCGTACATACAAATAAAGTGTTCATCAAAATAGCCAAAGTTCAACTACAGTGCTCATCATCAGTAGAATGAGAACTAAGTGACAGCGGATTAAACATGGGACACTGTGGTGGTATATATTGCACCCCAACAAAATTTATCTGGGGATTAGAGAACAGAGCCAGCCACTTTATTAGACATAGGGCCTAGATAGTGATGGCACACACCCTTAATCCTATCATTCTGCAAACAGAGATCCCGGTGAGTTCAAGGCCACTTTGAGAACAGAGCTGGGCGAGATGGCACACACCTTTAATCCCAACACTTGAGATTGCATGCCTTGGCTTGGGAAGCACACACATCTTTAATCCCAGGAAGTAAGATGGCAGGGCAGAAAAAGTTCTTTAAGGCGTGAGGAAACAGGAACTCACTGTCTTGAGACTGAAGATTTCAAAGAGGTTAGAATTTTAGTCGGCTTGCTCTGCTTCTCCGATCTTTCAGTTTTGACCCCAATGTCCAGCTCCGGGTTTTCTGTTAATAAGACTTTGTAAGGTTTGTGTTACATAAAGGGACAGTATCATATAAACTGCCATATGAACAACTAGAGATTGATCCAGCTGAAGAATTCTGGACAACAACGTAGAATCCAAACAAGAGAGTGGAGCTGTCTATTCACCCATCCCCACCCTTTCTTTCTTAGAGTCTCTATCTGAAGGCAGGAAACTACTTCAATGAATAAAGGATTTTTTCCTAATTTTATGTTTCCCTTGCTGTTATATTCACAGTATTTGCAATGGCTCTAGGAATATATTGAAGAGGTGTGAGAAAAGATAGTAAGAGCCAGAATACTGGGAAATCTGCTGTGAAGCAGTCTCTCATAGAAATGGTTACATAGACAAGAGTAGAACAATGAATATGTTGATATGGATGTGGGGAAGTTTGAAGGAACAGTGATGGCTATTCCTGGTTGTCAATTGGACCACATGTGGAATTAACTAAAACCCAAGAGATAAGTGTGGTAACCACTCTGAATCTAGAGTAACAGAACTAAATGAATACTCAGGCACACACATACAGACAATGTGTGTGGGGGCGAGACAGAGAGAGAGACAGAGAGACAGAGAGAGACATAGAGAGACAAAGAGAGAGAGAGCATTTGTTCAGTCTGCAAGGCTGGATGTCTCAGCCGGTCTTCAGTGTACTTTGGAATCCCCTACCCAAAAAAAGGCTCTTATACCAGTGAAGGGATAAACTGGCCAGTGAGAGCAGGGCAAGAGGACAAAGAGAAAAGATGAAAGAGTTTCCTTCTGTCCTTCATAGAGGCTGCCACCAGAAGATGCAGATAAGATGTAGGTGTATTCTCACACCTCAAAATGTGTGAGTTTAGGTGGAGCTTTCCTACTTCAAATGATATTCAATCAAGAAATTTCCCTCAGGAGAGAAACATCTCAGCCTCTTGGGTTTTACTTCATTCTACATGGTGGTTTTTTTTTTTTTTTTTTTGTTGTTGTTGTTGTTGTTTGTTTTCATTTTGTCTTTTGTTTTTGAGACAGGGTTTCTCTGTGTATCTTTGGAGCTTGTCTTGGAACTTACTCTGTAGAGCAGGCTGTCCTGGACCTCTCAGAGATCAGCCTGCCTCTACCTCCAGAGTGCTGGGATTAAAGGCATGAGCCACCACCACCCGGCTTCCCAAACATGTATTTTTAAAAAAAGAAACAAGAATAGAACAGAGAGTTCTAACAGTGGGTAGAGAAAGAGGATGAATCTCAAAGAAGTTGTAGTTGAAGTGAATATGATAAAAATAAGTTGACCAAAATTATCAAAGAACTAGTAAGAATCTTTTCATGTCGACATTTGCTAGAATCACAGATTGATATCATTATCTGTTAAATTGTAAAAGGAAAAGCAAAAATATAAGCACACCACAAAATATTTAGAAACAGTATAATATTGTAGCAAAATTACTCATTTTTTTTTTTTTTTTTTTTTTTTTACACAAGTTCTCACTGTATAGGCTAGGCAGGCCTTGAACTAAACCTCCTCCCAATTCAGCAGGCCATTCCCTAGGATTCTCGGATTAAAGGTGTGAGCTACCACACCCAGCTAAGCAGTGACTAGGGAAACCTTGTGGAGATTTGCTTGTGGAACTTGGCCTCAGAGTTAATTCAGTCTTCCATCCATTTAGAACTCACCAATGGAAAGCGACTTGGGAAGAAGTGGGCGTGGTCTCTGGAGACTATAACAGGACACTCCAAGAGCCAGCCAGGTTCACTCTTCACCAGTCCTGACAGAGTGTGTTTCCAAACATTCTGGCTCCAGAGACTGCTAGATCTACCCACACCTACACCTTGAGGATTGGACCCCAGAGCTGAACTAATATTATTCTGTCCTGAGTCAAGATTGCTGAGCCCAGAGACAAGTTGTGGAGAAATGGAGTCAGACATGTCACAAGCCTTCCAGGAAGAACTCACCTGCTTCATCTGCCTCAACTGCCTTACAGACCCAGTCACCATAAGCTGTGGCCACAGCTTCTGTCAAGCCTGCCTCCACCTTTCTTGGGAAGACATCCAGCTTCCTGTCCATTGCCCTATGTGTAGGGAACCATCCGAGCAGAAGGACTTCAGAAGCAACACTGTTCTGAAGAAGCTGGTGTCCATTGCCAGACAAGCCAGCCTCATGAAGTACCTGAGCTCTGAGGAGCATAAATGTGTGACCCACAAGGAGACAAAGAGGATCTTCTGTGTTGAGAACAGGAGCTACCTCTGTCAACTCTGCTCTGACTCCCATGAGCACAGAGGTCACCAACACGGTCCCATCGAAGTAGCTGCTGAGGAGCAAATGGAAAGACTTTTACAGCAAATGGCATCTTTGTGGGAGAAGATCCAAGAAAATAAAGGGAATACAGAGGCAGAGAACAGAAGGATAACTCTGTGGACGGACTACTTGACACTGCGGGAGCAAATGGTCAGAGCAGAGTACAGGAGACTGTGTCCTGTCCAGAGTCAAGAGGAAGAGCAACATATTGAGTCTATGCAAAATGAAGGCCAACGTGTTTTAGAGAATCTCAGGAGAAGGGAAGCCATAATGGTCCAAAAGAGCCAAGAGCTGAGAGAAATGTATCAGGAGCTGATGGCAATGTCCCAGGAGCCACATGAGCTACTGCTCCAGGGTTTGGATGACATGTTCAGGAGGAGTGAGTCAATGCAGCAGCAGCTGAGCATGCCCCAGACACTGAATCTAGAGCTCAGCTCTCTACCCATCAGTGGACTGACTGAAAGGTACAGCCACTTCCGATTCAACTTTGTCTTTAAATATACAAGCATATGCCCTAACTATGTGAAGCTCTTCAATGTCATGAGAAGATGCAGCTTCAGACCTCACGGTAAGGATAGATCTGTGGATTCTGCTAGATCCTATTTGGCTTCCTGGGGATCAGACTGCTTCATCAAAGGGAAATATTACTGGGAGGTGAATTTGAACAATTTGTCCTCGGACTGGGCTGTGGGGGCCTGTAACGATTCCTTGATAAGCAACACAAACCAGCTCATTGATTCTGAGGGTGCCTTTCTTCTGGTGTGTGTGAAGGAGGGTGATCATCACAGTCTCCTCACCACATGCCCAGTATTCCAGCACTATATAGAGAGACCACTGGGCCGGATTGGTGTGTTCCTCGATTGTGAGGAGGGTAGTTTAACTTTCCTGAACGTTGCCAAGAGTTCTCTCATACACAAATATGCTCCTGGCACCGTCAATCCCTCTGTCAGGCCTTTCTTCTCCACTGGCCCCATGTGATCCTCGGAAGATGTAATGCCAGGACATTAGTGTTTTTATGTATTTCTTACTGTATTGTTACCTCATTTATTGTTGTTAAATATTATAATAATACGATTAAACGACAAAAAGTGCTCTCAGTATTTGTGCTACTGGTGTCATGTTTAGGAAGTGGTCTTCTGTGCCAATGTGTTCATGACCACTTCCAACTTTCTCTTCTATCAAGGTCAGTGTAACTGGATTTATGTTGAGGTCTTTGATCCACTTGGATTTGAGTTTTATGCATGGTGACAGATATGGATCTATTTGCAGTCTTCTGCATGTTGACATCCAGTCATGCTAGCACCATTTTTCTGACTGGTCTACTCGGGCGACAGTCTAGTGTATACCCTAGCTCTCATCACAGAGCCTTCATACAGTGACTGATGGAAGCAGATGCAGAGATCCACGGCCGGGGGCCAGGCTGAACTCTGGGCATGTGATCAAGGAGAGAGGTTAGGGGGTGAGGGGGCGTTCTGTGGGCAGGCAATGTCCAGCGGAAAATGTGCAGAGGTGACCAGCCAAACTTGTGGATACCCATGATCTGAGCACTAATAGCTGTGCAGCCCACATAGAACTAGACTAGGCCCTCTGGACACGGGAGGCAGTTGTTTAGTGTGAACTGTTTGGGGGGCCCACACGTAGGGGGATCAGGATCTGTCCCTGGTGCATGGGTGGACTTTTTGAGCCCAGCGCCTAGGGTTTGACACCTTGCTCAGCCTTGGTGCAGGGGGGAGGGTCTTGGACATGGCTCAGCTCTTGGAGTGTGCCAGGCTCTGCTGACTCCCCAGGGGAGACCTTGATTGGGAAAATGTGGGGAAGTGGGTCAGTTGTGGGGGGAGCCTTGGGGTTGGGAAGAGGGAAGGGGAGGGATCTGTGATTGGTATGTAAAGTGAATAGAAAATTTCTTAATTAAAAAAAAAAAAGTGTATGGCAAAACTTAAAAGAACGACAAGCAAACAAACACACAAACAAAACAACAACCTTCAATTTTCTGTCCTCAGTCCCGGAGTGCAAAACCTGAACCTGATTAGTAGTTCTCTGTCTGGTCCCTTTTGTGCCAGGGTTCTTGTTGGTGGTGTTTTCTTTGTGCTCTAACAAGTAAAACTTGCCTGGGGATCCATCAAAGGAAAAAAGCCAGCCACTATATTAAACACAGTGGTCAGGCAGTGGTAGGTAGAGCATGCCTTTAATCCTAGCATTCGGGAGGAAGAGATTCTTCCAGATCTCTGTGAGTTCCAGGCCCCACTGGGAGGGAAGAGAGCCAGGTGTGGTAGCACAAGCCTTTAATCCCAATACTAGTTAACCATAGAGGTCTGGAGGTCAATACAGACAACCAGCAAGTGATACAGCTGGTCAGAAAGAGGAAGTGAGGTAGCTGGGCAGAGAGAGGAAGAAAGATGGCAGGGCACAGAAAGGTATAAATGACATGAGGGGGGAAGGAACTAAAGAGCAGTTCAACTGAGACCCTCAGGGGTGAGGACTCAGAGGCTTTCAGTCTGAGGATTCATGGAAAAGGATTGCCTCAGGAGCTGGCCATGGCTTGTTCTGGTTCTCTGATCTTTCAGCTTTTATCCCAGTATCTGTCTCTGCGTTTTGTCTATTAATAAGACCATTTAAGATTTGTGTTACATGTTCTGGAGAACACCAGGAGAATCATGGACTATTGGCATTAAAAATAAATAGACTGCTTGAGTGTGGCAGTGCACAGCTGTCATCCTAGTACTCCAGTGACTGGGGAAAAAATTGGGAAATTCCAGGGCAGCTTGGGTTATACCTTTCTCACAAGAATGAAGCACATTAAAATTCTAATGTTTAGCAGAAGCTGTACAAATCGGCACAATCACTTTAGTAAACTAGCAAGATCTAAGAAAGCTAAGCATGTCCACACACTGGATGACTCAGTAATGTCATTTGTAGGTATCTGCATGCTAGAAAGCTATACTTTTATTCACCCAAAGACCTGTAATAGAATAGTCTTAGGGGGGAAAAATGTTCATAGCAGTGCTTGGGGAGATGGCTCAGTGAGTAAGAGCATTTGCTGAGCAGACACAGATATCCGAGTTCAAATCCTCAGCACCCCTATGAAAGCCAGGCAAGGCAGCTCATGCCTTTTACCCCAGCTTTGAGAGTTGGATACAAGCATGTCCTTGGATCATGCTGGTTAGGCCCCCAGCTAAAATGGAATTTCAGGTTCAGTGAGAGACCCTTTATCAAGGGAATAAACTGGTGTGTAATAGAGCAGGATATCTGAAATCCTTCTCTGGCCTCACCCAAGCATACATTTACCCATGCCCATATGTACCGTACATACAAATAAAGTGTTCATCAAAATAGCCAAAGTTCAACTACAGTGCTCATCATCAGTAGAATGAGAACTAAGTGACAGCTGATTAAACATGGGACACTGTGGTGGTATATATTGCACCCCAACAAAATTTATCTGGGGATTAGAGAACAGAGCCAGCCACTTTATTAGACATAGGGCCTAGATAGTGATGGCACACACCCTTAATCCTATCATTCTGCAAACAGAGATCCCTGTGAGTTCAAGGCCACATTGAGAACAGAGCTGGGCGAGATGGCACACACCTTTAATCCCAACACTTGAGATTGCATGCCTTGGCTTGGGAAGCACACACATCTTTAATCCCAGGAAGTAAGATGGCAGGGCAGAAAAAGTTCTTTAAGGCGTGAGGAAACAGGAACTCACTGTCTTGAGACTGAAGATTTCAAAGAGGTTAGAATTTTAGTCGGCTTGCTCTGCTTCTCCGATCTTTCAGTTTTGACCCCAATGTCCAGCTCCGGGTTTTCTGTTAATAAGACTTTGTAAGGTTTGTGTTACATAAAGGGACAGTATCATATAGACCGCCATATGAACAACTAGAGATTGATCCAGCTGAAGAATTCTGGACAACAACGTAGAATCCAAACAAGAGAGTGGAGCTGTCTATTCACCCATCCCCACCCTTTCTTTCTTAGAGTCTCTATCTGAAGGCAGGAAACTACTTCAATGAATAAAGGATTTTTTCCTAATTTTATGTTTCCCTTGCTGTTATATTCACAGTATTTGCAATGGCTCTAGGAATATATTGAAGAGGTGTGAGAAAAGATAGTAAGAGCCAGAATACTGGGAAATCTGCTGTGAAGCAGTCTCTCATAGAAATGGTTACATAGACAAGAGTAGAACAATGAATATGTTGATATGGATGTGGGGAAGTTTGAAGGAACAGTGATGGCTATTCCTGGTTGTCAATTGGACCACATGTGGAATTAACTAAAACCCAAGAGATAAGTGTGGTAACCACTCTGAATCTAGAGTAACAGAACTAAATGAATACTCAGGCACACACATACAGACAATGTGTGTGGGGGCGAGACAGAGAGAGAGAGACAGAGAGACAGAGAGAGAGAGAGATAGAGACAGAGAGAGACATAGAGAGACACAGAGAGAGAGCATTTGTTCAGTCTGCAAGGCTGGATGTCTCAGCCGGTCTTCAGTGTACTTTGGAATCCCCTACCCAAAAAAAGGCTCTTATACCAGTGAAGGGATGAACTGGCCAGTGAGAGCAGGGCAAGAGGACAAAGAGAAAAGATGAAAGAGTTTCCTTCTATCCTTCATAGAGGCTGCCACCAGAAGATGCAGATAAGATGTAGGTGTATTCTCACACCTCAAAATGTGTGAGTTTAGGTGGAGCTTTCCTACTTCAAATGATATTCAATCAAGAAATTTCCCTCAGGAGAGAAACATCTCAGCCTCTTGGGTTTTACTTCATTCTACATGGTGGTTTTTTTTTTTTTTTTTTTTTTTTTTTTGTTGTTGTTGTTGTTGTTTGTTTTCATTTTGTCTTTTGTTTTTGAGACAGGGTTTCTCTGTGTATCTTTGGAGCTTGTCTTGGAACTTACTCTGTAGAGCAGGCTGTCCTGGACCTCTCAGAGATCAGCCTGCCTCTACCTCCAGAGTGCTGGGATTAAAGGCATGAGCCACCACCACCCGGCTTCCCAAACATGTATTTTTAAAAAAAGAAACAAGAATAGAACAGAGAGTTCTAACAGTGGGTAGAGAAAGAGGATGAATCTCAAAGAAGTTGTAGTTGAAGTGAATATGATAAAAATAAGTTGACCAAAATTATCAAAGAACTAGTAAGAATCTTTTCATGTCGACATTTGCTAGAATCACAGATTGATATCATTATCTGTTAAATTGTAAAAGGAAAAGCAAAAATATAAGCACACCACAAAATATTTAGAAACAGTATAATATTGTAGCAAAATTACTCATTTTTTTTTTTTTTTTTTTTTTTACACAAGTTCTCACTGTATAGGCTAGGCAGGCCTTGAACTAAACCTCCTCCCAATTCAGCAGGCCATTCCCTAGGATTCTCGGATTAAAGGTGTGAGCTACCACACCCAGCTAAGCAGTGACTAGGGAAACCTTGTGGAGATTTGCTTGTGGAACTTGGCCTCAGAGTTAATTCAGTCTTCCATCCATTTAGAACTCACCAATGGAAAGCGACTTGGGAAGAAGTGGGCGTGGTCTCTGGAGACTATAACAGGACACTCCAAGAGCCAGCCAGGTTCACTCTTCACCAGTCCTGACAGAGTGTGTTTCCAAACATTCTGGCTCCAGAGACTGCTAGATCTACCCACACCTACACCTTGAGGATTGGACCCCAGAGCTGAACTAATATTATTCTGTCCTGAGTCAAGATTGCTGAGCCCAGAGACAAGTTGTGGAGAAATGGAGTCAGACATGTCACAAGCCTTCCAGGAAGAACTCACCTGCTTCATCTGCCTCAACTGCCTTACAGACCCAGTCACCATAAGCTGTGGCCACAGCTTCTGTCAAGCCTGCCTCCACCTTTCTTGGGAAGACATCCAGCTTCCTGTCCATTGCCCTATGTGTAGGGAACCATCCGAGCAGAAGGACTTCAGAAGCAACACTGTTCTGAAGAAGCTGGTGTCCATTGCCAGACAAGCCAGCCTCATGAAGTACCTGAGCTCTGAGGAGCATAAATGTGTGACCCACAAGGAGACAAAGAGGATCTTCTGTGTTGAGAACAGGAGCTACCTCTGTCAACTCTGCTCTGACTCCCATGAGCACAGAGGTCACCAACACGGTCCCATCGAAGTAGCTGCTGAGGAGCAAATGGAAAGACTTTTACAGCAAATGGCATCTTTGTGGGAGAAGATCCAAGAAAATAAAGGGAATACAGAGGCAGAGAACAGAAGGATAACTCTGTGGACGGACTACTTGACACTGCGGGAGCAAATGGTCAGAGCAGAGTACAGGAGACTGTGTCCTGTCCAGAGTCAAGAGGAAGAGCAACATATTGAGTCTATGCAAAATGAAGGCCAACGTGTTTTAGAGAATCTCAGGAGAAGGGAAGCCATAATGGTCCAAAAGAGCCAAGAGCTGAGAGAAATGTATCAGGAGCTGATGGCAATGTCCCAGGAGCCACATGAGCTACTGCTCCAGGGTTTGGATGACATGTTCAGGAGGAGTGAGTCAATGCAGCAGCAGCTGAGCATGCCCCCGACACTGAATCTAGAGCTCAGCTCTCTACCCATCAGTGGACTGACTGAAAGGTACAGCCACTTCCGATTCAACTTTGTCTTTAAATATACAAGCATATGCCCTAACTATGTGAAGCTCTTCAATGTCATGAGAAGATGCAGCTTCAGACCTCACGGTAAGGATAGATCTGTGGATTCTGCTAGATCCTATTTGGCTTCCTGGGGATCAGACTGCTTCATCAAAGGGAAATATTACTGGGAGGTGAATTTGAACAATTTGTCCTCGGACTGGGCTGTGGGGGCCTGTAACGATTCCTTGATAAGCAACACAAACCAGCTCATTGATTCTGAGGGTGCCTTTCTTCTGGTGTGTGTGAAGGAGGGTGATTATCACAGTCTCCTCACCACATGCCCAGTATTCCAGCACTATATAGAGAGACCACTGGGCCGGATTGGTGTGTTCCTCGATTGTGAGGAGGGTAGTTTAACTTTCCTGAACGTTGCCAAGAGTTCTCTCATACACAAATATGCTCCTGGCACCGTCAATCCCTCTGTCAGGCCTTTCTTCTCCACTGGCCCCATGTGATCCTCGGAAGATGTAATGCCAGGACATTAGTGTTTTTATGTATTTCTTACTGTATTGTTACCTCATTTATTGTTGTTAAATATTATAATAATACGATTAAATGACAAAAAGTGCTCTCAGTATTTGTGCTACTGGTGTCATGTTTAGGAAGTGGTCTTCTGTGCCAATGTGTTCATGACCACTTCCAACTTTCTCTTCTATCAAGGTCAGTGTAACTGGATTTATGTTGAGGTCTTTGATCCACTTGGATTTGAGTTTTATGCATGGTGACAGATATGGATCTATTTGCAGTCTTCTGCATGTTGACATCCAGTCATGCTAGCACCATTTTTCTGACTGGTCTACTCGGGCGACAGTCTAGTGTATACCCTAGCTCTCATCACAGAGCCTTCATACAGTGACTGATGGAAGCAGATGCAGAGATCCACGGCCGGGGGCCAGGCTGAACTCTGGGCATGTGATCAAGGAGAGAGGTTAGGGGGTGAGGGGGCGTTCTGTGGGCAGGCAATGTCCAGCGGAAAATGTGCAGAGGTGACCAGCCAAACTTGTGGATACCCATGATCTGAGCACTAATAGCTGTGCAGCCCACATAGAACTAGACTAGGCCCTCTGGACACGGGAGGCAGTTGTTTAGTGTGAACTGTTTGGGGGGCCCCCACGTAGGGGGATCCGGATCTGTCCCTGGTGCATGGGTAGACTTTTTGAGCCCAGCGCCTAGGGTTTGACACCTTGCTCAGCCTTGGTGCAGGGGGGAGGGTCTTGGACATGGCTCAGCTCTTGGAGTGTGCCAGGCTCTGCTGACTCCCCAGGGGAGACCTTGATTGGGAAAATGTGGGGAAGTGGGTCGGTTGTGGGGGGAGCCTTGGGGTTGGGAAGAGGGAAGAGGAGGGATCTGTGATTGGTATGTAAAGTGAATAGAAAATTTCTTAATTAAAAAAAAAGTGTATGGCAAAACTTAAAAGAACGACAAGCAAACAAACACACAAACAAAACAACAACCTTCAATTTTCTGTCCTCAGTCCCGGAGTGCAAATCCTGAACCTGATCAGTAGTTCTCTGTCTGGTCCCTTTTGTGCCAGGGTTCTTGTTGGTGGTGTTTTCTTTGTGCTCTAACAAGTAAAACTTGCCTGGGGATCCATCAAAGGAAAAAAGCCAGCCACTATATTAAACACAGTGGTCAGGCACTGGTAGCGCATGCCTTTAATCCTAGCATTCGGGAGGAAGAGATTCTTCCAGATCTCTGTGAGTTCCAGGCCCCACTGGGAGGGAAGAGAGCCAGGTGTGGTAGCACAGGCCTTTAATCCCAATACTAGTTAACCATAGAGGTCTGGAGGTCAGTACAGACAGACAGGAAGTGATAGAGCTGGTCAGAAAGAGGAAGTGGTGTAGCTGGGCAGAGAGAGGAAGAAAGATGGCAGGGCACAGAAAGGTATAAATGGCATGAGGGGGGAGGAACTAAAGAGCAGTTCAACTGAGACCCTCAGGGGTGAGGACTCAGAGGCTTTCAGTCTGAGGATTCATGGAAAAGGATTGCCTCAGGAGCTGGCCATGGCTTGTTCTGGTTCTCTGATCTTTCAGCTTTTATCCCAGTATCTGTCTCTGCGTTTTGTCTATTAATAAGACCATTTAAGATTTGTGTTACATGTTCTGGAGAACACCAGGAGAATCATGGACTATTGGCATTAAAAATAAATAGACTGCTTGAGTGTGGCAGTGCACAGCTGTCATCCTAGTACTCCAGTGACTGGGGAAAAAATTGGGATATTCCAGGGCAGCTTGGGTTATACCTTTCTCACAAGAATGAAGCACATTAAAATTCTAATGTTTAGCAGAAGCAGTACAAATCGGCACAATCACTTTAGTAAACTAGCAAGATCTAAGAAAGCTAAGCATGTCCACACACTGGATGACTCAGTAATGTCATTTGTAGGTATCTGCATGCTAGAAAGCTATACTTTTATTCACCCAAAGACCTGTATTAGAATAGTCTTAGGGGGGAAAAATGTTCATAGCAGTGCTTGGGGAGATGGCTCAGTGAGTAAGAGCATTTGCTGAGCAGACACAGATATCCGAGTTCAAATCCTCAGCACCCCTATGAAAGCCAGGCAAGGCAGCTCATGCCTTTTACCCCAGCTTTGAGAGTTGGATACAAGCATGTCCTTGGATCATGCTGGTTAGGCCCCCAGCTAAAATGGAGTTTCAGGTTCAGTGAGAGACCCTTTATCAAGGGAATCAACTGGTGTGTAATAGAGCAGGATATCTGAAATCCTTCTCTGGCCTCACCCAAGCACACATTTACCCATGCCCATATGTACCGTACATACAAATAAAGTGTTCATCAAAATAGCCAAAGTTCAACTACAGTGCTCATCATCAGTAGAATGAGAACTAAGTGACAGCTGATTAAACATGGGACACTGTGGTGGTATATATTGCACCCCAACAAAATTTATCTGGGGATTAGAGAACAGAGCCAGCCACTTTATTAGACATAGGGCCTAGATAGTGATGGCACACACCCTTAATCCTATCATTCTGCAAACAGAGATCCCTGTGAGTTCAAGGCCACATTGAGAACGGAGCTGGGCGAGATGGCACACACCTTTAATCCCAACACTTGAGATTGCATGCCTTGGCTTGGGAAGCACACACATCTTTAATCCCAGGAAGTAAGATGGCAGGGCAGAAAAAGTTCTTTAAGGCGTGAGGATACAGGAACTCACTGTCTTGAGACTGAAGATTTCAAAGAGGTTAGAATACTAGTTGTCTTGCTCTAATTCTCTGAGCTTTCAGTTTTGACCCCAATGTCCAGCTCTGGGTTTTCTGTTAATAAGACTTTGTAAGGTTTGTGTTACATAAAGGGACAGTATCATATAAACCGCCATATGAACAAATGGAGATTGATCCAGCTGAAGAATTCTGGACAACAACGTAGAATCCAAACAAGAGAGTGGAGCTGTCTATTCACCCATCCCCACCCCTTCTTTCTTAGAGTCTCTATCTGAAGGCAGTAAATTACTTCAATGAATAAATGATTTTTCCTAATTTTATATTTCCCTTGCTGTTATATTCACAATACTTACAATGGCTCTAGGAATATTGTTGAAGAGGTGTCAGAAAAGATAGTAAGAGACTGAATACTGGGAAATCTGCTGTGAAGAAGCCTCTCATAGAAATGGTTACATAGACAAGAGTAGAACAATGAATATGTTGATATGGATGTGGGGAAGTTTGAAGGAACAGTGATGGCTATTCCTGGTTGTCAATTGGACCACATATGGAATTAACTAAAACCCAAGAGATAAGTGTGGTAACCACTCTGAATCTAGAGTAACAGAACTAAATGAATACTCAGGCACACACATACAGACAATGTGTGTTGGGGGGGGCGAGACAGAGAGAGAGAGAGAGACAGAGAGACAGAGAGAGAGAGACAGAGACAGAGAGAGAGAGAGATAGAGAGACACACAGAGAGAGCATTTGTTCAGTCTGCAAGGCTGGATGTCTCAGCCGGTCTTCAGTGTTCTTTGGAATCCCCTACCCAAAAAAAGGCTCTTATACCAGTGAAGGGATGAACTGGCCAGTGAGAGCAGGGCAAGAGGACAAAGAGAAAAGATGAAAGAGTTTCCTTCTATCCTTCATAGAGGCTGCCACCAGAAGATGCAGATAAGATGTAGGTGTATTCTCACACCTCAAAATGTGTGAGTTTAGGTGGAGCTTTCCTACTTCAAATGATATTCAATCAAGAAATTTCCCTCAGGAGAGAAACATCTCAGCCTCTTGGGTTTTACTTCATTCTACATGGTGGTTTTTTTTTTTTTTTTTTTTTTTTTTTTTTTTTTTTTTTTTTTTTTGTTGTTGTTGTTGTTTGTTTTCATTTTGTCTTTTGTTTTTGAGACAGGGTTTCTCTGTGTATCTTTGGAGCTTGTCTTGGAACTTACTCTGTAGAGCAGGCTGGCCTGGACCTCTCAGAGATCAGCCTGCCTCTACCTCCAGAGTGCTGGGATTAAAGGCATGAGCCACCACCACCCGGCTTCCCAAACATGTATTTTTAAAAAAAGAAAAAAGAATAGAACAGAGAGTTCTAACAGTGGGTAGAGAAAGAGGATGAATCTCAAAGAAGTTGTAGTTGAAGTGAATATGATAAAAATAAGTTGACCAAAATTATCAAAGAACTAGTAAGAATCTTTTCATGTCGACATTTGCTAGAATCACAGATTGATATCATTATCTGTTAAATTGTAAAAGGAAAAGCAAAAATATAAGCACACCACAAAATATTTAGAAACAGTATAATATTGTAGCAAAATTACCCATTTTTTTTTTTTTACACAAGTTCTCACTGTATAGGCTAGGCAGGCCTTGAACTAAACCTCCTCCCAATTCAGCAGGCCATTCCCTAGGATTCTCGGATTAAAGGTGTGAGCTACCACACCCAGCTAAGCAGTGACTAGGGAAACCTTGTGGAGATTTGCTTGTGGAACTTGGCCTCAGAGTTAATTCAGTCTTCCATCCATTTAGAACTCACCAATGGAAATTGACTTTGGAAGAAGTGGGCGTGGTCTCTGGAGACTATAACAGGACACTCCAAGAGCCAGCCAGGTTCACTCTTCACCAGTCCTGACAGAGTGTGTTTCCAAACATTCTGGCTCCAGAGACTGCTAGATCTACCCACACCTACACCTTGAGGATTGGACCCCAGAGCTGAACTAATATTATTCTGTCCTGAGTCAAGATTGCTGAGCCCAGAGACAAGTTGTGGAGAAATGGAGTCAGACATGTCACAAGCCTTCCGGGAAGAACTCACTTGCTTCATCTGCCTCAACTGCCTTACAGACCCAGTCACCATAAGCTGTGGCCACAGCTTCTGTCAAGCCTGCCTCCACCTTTCTTGGGAAGACATCCAGCTTCCTGTCCATTGCCCTATGTGTAGGGAACCATCCGAGCAGAAGGACTTCAGAAGCAACACTGTTCTGAAGAAGCTGGTGTCCATTGCCAGACAAGCCAGCCTCATGAAGTACCTGAGCTCTGAGGAGCATAAATGTGTGACCCACAAGGAGACAAAGAGGATCTTCTGTGTTGAGAACAGGAGCTACCTCTGTCAACTCTGCTCTGACTCCCAAGAGCACAGAGGTCACCAACACGGTCCCATCGAAGTAGCTGCTGAGGAGCAAATGGAAAGACTTTTACAGCAAATGGCATCTTTGTGGGAGAAGATCCAAGAAAATTAAGGGAATACAGAGGCAGAGAACAGAAGGACAACTCTGTGGACGGACTACTTGACACTGCGGGAGCAAATGGTCAGAGCAGAGTACAGGAGACTGTGTCCTGTCCAGAGTCAAGAGGAAGAGCAACATATTGAGTCTATGCAAAATGAAGGCCAACGTGTTTTAGAGAATCTCAGGAGAAGGGAAGCCATAATGGTCCAAAAGAGCCAAGAGCTGAGAGAAATGTATCAGGAGCTGATGGCAATGTCCCAGGAGCCACATGAGCTACTGCTCCAGGGTTTGGATGACATGTTCAAGGAGTGAGTCAATGCGGCAGCAGCTGAGCATGCCCCAGACACTGAATCTAGAGCTCAGCTCTCTACCCATCAGTGGACTGACTGAAAGGTACAGCCACTTCCGATTCAACTTTGTCTTTAAATATACAAGCATATGCCCTAACTATGTGAAGCTCTTCAATGTCATGAGAAGATGCAGCTTCAGACCTCACGGTAAGGATAGATCTGTGGATTCTGCTAGATCCTATTTGGCTTCCTGGGGATCAGACTGCTTCATCAAAGGGAAATATTACTGGGAGGTGAATTTGAACAATTCCTCCTCGGACTGGGCTGTGGGGGCCTGTAACGATTCCTTGATTAGCAACACAAACCAGCTCATTGAGTCTGAGGGTGCCTTTCTTCTGGTGTGTGTGAAGGAGGGTGATCATCACAGTCTCCTCACCACATGCCCAGTATTCCAGCACTATATAGAGAGACCACTGGGCCGGATTGGTGTGTTCCTCGATTGTGAGGAGGGTAGTTTAACTTTCCTGAACGTTGCCAAGAGTTCTCTCATACACAAATATGCTCCTGGCACCGTCAATCCCTCTGTCAGGCCTTTCTTCTCCACTGGCCCCATGTGATCCTCGGAAGATGTAATGCCAGGACATTAGTGTTTTTATGTATTTCTTACTGTATTGTTACCTCATTTATTGTTGTTAAATATTATAATAATACGATTAAATGACAAAAAGTGCTCTCAGTATTTGTGCTACTGGTGTCATGTTTAGGAAGTGGTCTTCTGTGCCAATGTGTTCATGACCACTTCCAACTTTCTCTTCTATCAAGGTCAGTGTAACTGGATTTATGTTGAGGTCTTTGATCCACTTGGATTTGAGTTTTATGCATGGTGACAGATATGGATCTATTTGCAGTCTTCTGCATGTTGACATCCAGTCATGCTAGCACCATTTTTCTGACTGGTCTACTCGGGCGACAGTCTAGTGTATACCCTAGCTCTCATCACAGAGCCTTCATACAGTGACTGATGGAAGCAGATGCAGAGATCCACGGCCGGGGACCAGGCTGAACTCTGGGCATGTGATCAAGGAGAGAGGTTAGGGGGTGAGGGGGCGTTCTGTAGGCAGGCAATGTCCAGCGGAAAATGTGCAGAGGTGACCAGCCAAACTTGTGGATACCCATGATCTGAGCACTAATAGCTGTGCAGCCCACATAGAACTAGACTAGGCCCTCTGGACACGGGAGGCAGTTGTTTAGTGTGAACTGTTTGGGGGGCCCACACGTAGGGGGATCAGGATCTGTCCCTGGTGCATGGGTGGACATTTTGAGCCCAGCGCCTAGGGTTTGACACCTTGCTCAGCCTTGGTGCAGGGGGGAGGGTCTTGGACATGGCTCAGCTCTTGGAGTGTGCCAGGCTCTGCTGACTCCCCAGGGGAGACCTTGATTGGGAAAATGTGGGGAAGTGGGTCGGTTGTGGGGGGAGCCTTGGGGTTGGGAAGAGGGAAGAGGAGGGATCTGTGATTGGTATGTAAAGTGAATAGAAAATTTCTTAATTAAAAAAAAAGTGTATGGCAAAACTTAAAAGAACGACAAGCAAACAAACACACAAACAAAACAACAACCTTCAATTTTCTGTCCTCAGTCCCGGAGTGCAAAACCTGACCCTGACCAGTAGTTCTCTGTCTGGTCCCTTTTGTGCCAGGGTTCTTGTTGGTGGTGTTTTCTTTGTGCTCTAACAAGTAAAACTTGCCTGGGGATCCATCAAAGGAAAAAAGCCAGCCACTGTATTAAACACAGTGGTCAGGCAGTGGTAGGTAGAGCATGCCTTTAATCCTAGCATTCGGGAGGAAGAGATTCTTCCAGATCTCTGTGAGTTCCAGGCCCCACTGGGAGGGAACAGAGCCAGGTGTGGTGGCACAGGTCTTTAATCCCAATACTAGTTAACCATAGAGGTCTGGAGGTCAGTACAGACAGACAGGAAGTGATAGAGCTGGTCAGAAAGAGGAAGTGGTGTAGCTGGGCAGAGAGAGGAAGAAAGATGGCAGGGCACAGAAAGGTATAAATGGCATGAGGGGGGAGGAACTAAAGAGCAGTTCAACTGAGACCCTCAGGGGTGAGGACTCAGAGGCTTTCAGTCTGAGGATTCATGGAAAAGGATTGCCTCAGGAGCTGGCCATGGCTTGTTCTGGTTCTCTGATCTTTCAGCTTTTATCCCAGTATCTGTCTCTGCGTTTTGTCTATTAATAAGACCATTTAAGATTTGTGTTACATGTTCTGGAGAACACCAGGAGAATCATGGACTATTGGTATTAAAAATAAATAGACTGCTTGAGTGTGGCAGTGCACAGCTGTCATCCTAGTACTCCAGTGACTGGGGAAAAAATTGGGAAATTCCAGGGCAGCTTGGGTTATACCTTTCTCACAAGAATGAAGCACATTAAAATTCTAATGTTTAGCAGAAGCTGTACAAATCGGCACAATCACTTTAGTAAACTAGCAAGATCTAAGAAAGCTAAGCATGTCCACACACTGGATGACTCAGTAATGTCATTTGTAGGTATCTGCATGCTAGAAATCTATGCTTTTATTCACCAAAAGACCTGTAGTAGAATAGTCTTAGGGGGGAAAAATGTTCATAGCAGTGCCTGGGGAGATGGCTCAGTGAGTAAGAGCATTTGCTGAGCAGACACAGATATCCGAGTTCAAATCCTCAGCACCCCTATGAAAGCCAGGCAAGGCAGCTCATGCCTTTTACCCCAGCTTTGAGAGTTGGATACAAGCATGTCCTTGGATCATGCTGGCTAGGCCCCCAGCTAAAATGGAGTTTCAGGTTCAGTGAGAGACCCTTTATCAAGGGAATCAACTGGTGTGTAATAGAGCAGGATATCTGAAATCCTTCTCTGGCCTCACCCAAGCACACATTTACCCATGCCCATATGTACCGTACATACAAATAAAGTGTTCATCAAAATAGCCAAAGTTCAACTACAGTGCTCATCATCAGTAGAATGAGAACTAAGTGACAGCTGATTAAACATGGGACACTGTGGTGGTATATATTGCACCCCAACAAAATTTATCTGGGGATTAGAGAACAGAGCCAGCCACTTTATTAGACATAGGGCCTAGATAGTGATGGCACACACCCTTAATCCTATCATTCTGCAAACAGAGATCCCTGTGAGTTCAAGGCCACATTGAGAACAGAGCTGGGCGAGATGGCACACACCTTTAATCCCAACACTTGAGATTGCATGCCTTGGCTTGGGAAGCACACACATCTTTAATCCCAGGAAGTAAGATGGCAGGGCAGAAAAAGTTCTTTAAGGCGTGAGGAAACAGGAACTCACTGTCTTGAGACTGAAGATTTCAAAGAGGTTAGAATTTTAGTCGGCTTGCTCTGCTTCTCCGATCTTTCAGTTTTGACCCCAATGTCCAGCTCCGGGTTTTCTGTTAATAAGACTTTGTAAGGTTTGTGTTACATAAAGGGACAGTATCATATAAACCGCCATATGAACAACTAGAGATTGATCCAGCTGAAGAATTCTGGACAACAACGTAGAATCCAAACAAGAGAGTGGAGCTGTCTATTCACCCATCCCCACCCATTCTTTCTTAGAGTCTCTATCTGAAGGCAGGAAACTAGTTCAATGAATAAAGGATTTTTTCCTAATTTTATATTTCCCTTGCTGTTATATTCACAATAGTTACAATGGCTCTAGGAATATTGTTGAAGAGGTGTCAGAAAAGATAGTAAGAGCCAGAATACTGGGAAATCTGCTGTGAAGAAGCCTCTCATAGAAATGGTTACATAGACAAGAGTAGAACAATGAATATGTTGATATGGATGTGGGAAAGTTTGAAGGAACAGTGATGGCTATTCCTGGTTGTCAATTGGACCACATGTGGAATTAACTAAAACCCAAGAGATAAGTGTGGTAACCACTCTGAATCTAGAGTAACAGAACTAAATGAATACTCAGGCACACACATACAGACAATGTGTGTGGGGGCGAGACAGAGAGAGAGAGAGACAGAGAGACAGAGAGAGAGAGACAGAGACAGAGAGAGACATAGAGAGACACACAGAGAGAGCATTTGTTCAGTCTGCAAGGCTGGATGTCTCAGCCGGTCTTCAGTGTACTTTGGAATCCCCTACCCAAAAAAGGCTCTTATACCAGTGAAGGGATGAACTGGCCAGTGAGAGCAGGGCAAGAGGACAAAGAGAAAAGATGAAAGAGTTTCCTTCTATCCTTCATAGAGGCTGCCACCAGAAGATGCAGATAAGATGTAGGTGTATTCTCACACCTCAAAATGTGTGAGTTTAGGTGGAGCTTTCCTACTTCAAATGATATTCAATCAAGAAATTTCCCTCAGGAGAGAAACATCTCAGCCTCTTGGGTTTTAGTTCATTCTACATGGTGGTTTTTTTTTTTTTTTTTTTTTTTTGTTTGTTTTCATTTTGTCTTTTGTTTTTGAGACAGGGTTTCTCTGTGTAGCTTTGGAGCTTGTCTTGGAACTTACTCTGTAGAGCAGGCTGGCCTGGACCTCTCAGAGATCAGCCTGCCTCTACCTCCAGAGTGCTGGGATTAAAGGCATGAGCCACCACCACCCGGCTTCCCAAACATGTATTTTTAAAAAAAGAAAAAAGAAAGGAACAGAGTTGAGTGGGTAGAGAAAGAGGATGAATCTCAAAGATGTTGCAGTTGAAATGAATATGATAAAAATAAGTTGACCAAAATTATCAAAGAACTAGTAAGAATCTTTTCATGTCGACATTTGCTAGAATCACAGATTGATATCATCTGTTAAATTGTAAAAGGAAAAGCAAAAATATAAGCACACCACAAAATATTTAGAAACAGTATAATATTGTAGCAAAATTACCCATTTTTTTTTTTTTACACAAGTTCTCACTGTATAGGCTAGGCAGGCCTTGAACTAAACCTCCTCCCAATTCAGCAGGCCATTCCCTAGGATTCTCGGATTAAAGGTGTGAGCTACCACACCCAGCTAAGCAGTGACTAGGGAAACCTTGTGGAGATTTGCTTGTGGAACTTGGCCTCAGAGTTAATTCAGTCTTCCATCCATTTAGAACTCACCAATGGAAATTGACTATGGAAGAAGTGGGCGTGGTCTCTGGAGACTATAACAGGACACTCCAAGAGCCAGCCAGGTTCACTCTTCACCAGTCCTGACAGAGTGTGTTTCCAAACATTCTGGCTCCAGAGACTGCTAGATCTACCCACACCTACACCTTGAGGATTGGACCCCAGAGCTGAACTAATATTATTCTGTCCTGAGTCAAGATTGCTGAGCCCAGAGACAAGTTGTGGAGAAATGGAGTCAGACATGTCACAAGCCTTCCAGGAAGAACTCACCTGCTTCATCTGCCTCAACTGCCTTACAGACCCAGTCACCATAAGCTGTGGCCACAGCTTCTGTCAAGCCTGCCTCCACCTTTCTTGGGAAGACATCCAGCTTCCTGTCCATTGCCCTATGTGTAGGGAACCATCCGAGCAGAAGGACTTCAGAAGCAACACTGTTCTGAAGAAGCTGGTGTCCATTGCCAGACAAGCCAGCCTCATGAAGTACCTGAGCTCTGAGGAGCATAAATGTGTGACCCACAAGGAGACAAAGAGGATCTTCTGTGTTGAGAACAGGAGCTACCTCTGTCAACTCTGCTCTGACTCCCAAGAGCACAGAGGTCACCAACACGGTCCCATCGAAGTAGCTGCTGAGGAGCAAATGGAAAGACTTTTACAGCAAATGGCATCTTTGTGGGAGAAGATCCAAGAAAATAAAGGGAATATAGAGGCAGAGAACAGAAGGACAACTCTGTGGACGGACTACTTGACACTGCGGGAGCAAATGGTCAGAGCAGAGTACAGGAGACTGTGTCCTGTCCAGGGTCAAGAGGAAGAGCAACATATTGAGTCTATGCAAAATGAAGGCCAACGTGTTTTAGAGAATCTCAGGAGAAGGGAAGCCATGATGGTCGAAAAGAGCCAACAGCTAAGAGAAATGTATCAGGAGCTGATGGCAATGTCCCAGGAGCCACATGAGCTACTGCTCCAGGGTTTGGATGACGTGTTCAGGAGGAGTGAGTCAATGCAGCAGCAGCTGAGCATGCCCCAGACTCTGAATCTAGAGCTCAGCTCTCTACCCATCAGTGGACTGACTGAAAGCTACAGCCACTTCCGATTCAACTTTGTCTTTAAATTTACAAGCATATGCCCTAACAATGTGAAGCAGCTCTTCAATGTCATGATCAGACGCAGCTTCAGACCTCACGGTGAGGATAGATCTGTGGATTCTGCTAGATCCTATTTGGCTTCCTGGGGATCAGACTGCTTCATCAAAGGTAAATATTACTGGGAGGTGAATTTGAACAATTCCTCCTCGGACTGGGCTGTGGGGGCCTGTAAGGATTCCTGGATAAGCAACAGAAACCAGCTCATTGAATCTGAGGGTGCCTTTCTTCTGGTGTGTGTGAACGAGGGTGATCATCACAGTCTCCTCACCACATGCCCAGTATTCCAGCACTATATAGAGAGACCACTGGGTCGGATTGGTGTGTTCCTCGATTGTGAGGAGGGTAGTTTAAATTTCCTGAACGTTGCCAAGAGTTCTCTCATACACAAATATGCTCCTGGCACCGTCAATCCCTCTGTCAGGCCTTTCTTCTCCACTGGCCCAATGTGATCCATGGAGGATGTAATCCCAGGACATTAGTGTTTTTATGGATTTCTTACTGTATTGTTACCTCATTTGTTGTTAAAAATTATAATAATACGATTAAACGACAAAAAGTGCTCTCAGTATTTGTGCTACTGGTGTCATGTTTAGGAAGTGGTCTTCTGTGCCAATGTGTTCAAGACCACTTCCAACTTTCTCTTCTATCAAGGTCAGTGTAACTGGATTTATGTTGAGGTCTTTGATCCACTTGGATTTGAGTTTTATGCATGGTGACAGATATGGATCTATTTGCAGTCTTCTGCATGTTGACATCCAGTCATGCTAGCACCACTTTTCTGACTGGTCTACTCGGGCGAATGTCTAGTGAATACCCTAGCTCTCATCACAGAGCCTTCATACAGTGACTGATGGAAGCAGGTGCAGAGATCCACGGCCGGGGGTGTGGTGGTATTCTAATTGTACTGAAATGTGATTTTGATTGTATGTTAATAAATAAAGTTGCCCGGGGGTCAGAGCTATTAGAGCCATAGACAGAGTGTGGCAGTGGTGACACACGCCTTTAATCCCATAGATCTCTGTGTGTTCAGGGATACAGCCAGCATTGGAGACATATGCCTTGAAGAACAAGGGCGCTGTACATTCAGACAGTGACAAGGCGGTCACGTGTTTGGGTTTACAACCAATGAGAAGGCAGAACAATAATACTATAAAAAAGACGTACAGACAGGATATAGCTCTCTTTCGGGAAGCTGGGTCAGCAGAAGGAAGGGTGAGATTTTAGCTCTGAGTTCTGACTTCTTGGCTTTCTTTTTTACATTGTTTCTGTGTTTCTTATTTAATAAGACGGTTGGTTACATCTACACGGGGGCCAGGCTGAACTCTGGGCATCTGATCAAGGAGAGAGGTGGGGGGCGGAGCGGGAGTGGGCGTTCTGTGGGCAGGCGATGTCCAGGGGAAAATGTGCAGAGGTGACCAGCCAAACTTGTGGATACCCATGATCTGAGCACTAATAGCTGTGCAGCCCACATAGAACTAGACTAGGCCCTCTGGACACGGGAGGCAGTTGTTAAGTGTGAACTGTTTGGGGGGCCCCCACGTAGGGGGATCGGGATCTGTCCCTGGTGCATGGGTGGACTTTTTGGAGCCCAGCGCCTAGGGTGTGACACCTTGCTCAGCCTTGGTGCAGGGGGGGAGGGTCTTGGACCTGCCTCAGCTCTTGGAATGTGCCAGGCTCTGCTGACTCCCCAGGGGAGACCTTGATTGGGAAAATGTGGGGAAGTGGGTGGGTTGTAGGTTGGGAAGTGGGTTGGGAAGAGGGAAGAGGAGGGATCTGTGATTGGTATGTAAAGTGAATAGACAATTAATTAATTAAAAAAAGTGTATGGCAAAACTTAAAAGAACAACAAGCAAACAAACACACAAACAAAACAACAACCTTCAATTTTCTGTCCTCAGTCCCGGAGTGCAAAACCTGAACCTGATCAGTAGTTCTCTGTCTGGTCCCTTTTGTGCCAGGGTTCTTGTTGGTGGTGTTTTGTGCTCTAACAAATAAAACTTGCCTGGGGATCCATCAAAGGAAAAAGCCAGCCACTGTATTAAACACAGTGGTCAGGCAGTGGTAGGTAGAGCATGCCTTTAATCCTAGCATTCGGGAGGAAGAGATTCTTCCAGATCTCTGTGAGTTCCAGGCCCCACTGGGAGGGAACAGAGCCAGGTGTGGTAGCACAGGTCTTTAATCCCAATACTAGTTAACCATAGAGGTCTGGAGGTCAGTACAGACAGACAGGAAGTGATAGAGCTGGTCAGAAAGAGGAAGTGGTGTAGCTGGGCAGAGAGAGGAAGAAAGATGGCAGGGCACAGAAAGGTATAAATGGCATGAGGGGGCAGGAACTAAAGAGCAGTTCAACTGAGACCCTCAGGGGTGAGGACTCAGAGGCTTTCAGTCTGAGGATTCATGGAAAAGGATTGCCTCAGGAGCTGGCCATGGCTTGTTCTGTTTCTCTGATCTTTCAGCTTTTATCCCATTATCTGTCTCTGCGTTTTGTCTATTAATAAGACCATTTAAGATTTGTGTTACATGTTATGGAGAACACCAGGAAAATCATGGACTATTGGCATTAAAAATAAATAGACTGCTTGAATGTGGCAGTGCACAGCTATCATCCTAGTACTCCAGTGACTGGGAAAAAAAAAATTGGGAAATTCCAGGGCAGCATGGGTTATATATTTCTTGTAGGAATGAAGGAATGAAGTACATTCAAATTCTAGTGTTTAGCAGAAGCAGTACAAATGGGCACAATCACTTTAGTAAACTAGCCAGATCTAACAAAGCTAAACATGTCCACACACTGGATGACTCAGTAATGTCATTTGTAGGTATCTGCATGCTAGAAATCTATGCTTTTATTCATCAAAAGATTTGTATTAGAGTAGTGGTAGGGGTGGGGGAAATATTCATAGCAGTGCCTGGGGAGATGGCTCAGTGAGTAAGAGCATTTGCTGAGCAGACACAGATATCCGAGTTCAAATCCTCAGCACCCCTATGAAAGCCAGGCAAGGCAGCTCATGCCTTTTACCCCAGCTTTGAGAGTTGGATACAAGCATGTCCTTGGATCATGCTGGTTAGGCCCCCAGCTAAAATGGAGTTCCAGGTTCAGTGAGAGACCCTTTATCAAGGGAATCAACTGGTGTGTAATAGAGCAGGACATCTTACATCCTTCTCTGTCCTCACTCTAACACAAGTATGCCCATATACATATGTATAACACCTATGAATAAAGTGTTCATCACAATAGCCAAAGTACAACTTCAGTGTTCACCACAATAGAATCACAAATAAATTACTGTTGATTAAACATGCAACACTTTGGTGACATATTGTGCACTCCAATAAAACTTATCTGGGGATCAGGGGTAACTTCCATCCACTTGATTCGACATAGGGGCAAGATAGTCATGGCCCACTAGCTTAATCTTATCATTTGGGTGACAGAGATTCTGGACCTCCTTGAGTTCAAGGCTACACTGGGGAACTGAGCAAGGCATAATGGCACACACCTTTAATCCCAGCACTTGAGATCTCATGACTTTTCTGGGAAGCACACATTTCTTTAATCCCAGGACATAAGATGGCAAGGCAGAAAGGTATACATGACAAGAGTAAGCAGGAGGTGTTGGTCTTGAGGCTAAGGATTTTGTAGAGGTAAAGAGGTCCAGCTTGTGATGGGGGGAGGATACCATCCCTGTGGGGCGTTTACCCACCACCCCCACAGCTTCCCAGAGTTTTCTTGAGTGCGATCAGCAGGAAATATTAGATAGAAGGATTTATAGCGGAGAATCTTGTGGAGATAAACAGATAGAAAATAAAGAATAGCCTCGAGAGGGCCTGGAACCTATTCCAATGGGCCCTGACTGTCTCTGCCCCAGGGTTTTTATAGAGACGCTAAGGGGGTGGAGAAAATGACCTCCTCCCCCAGCACAGCCAAGTGCAGACCATCTCAGACACCTGCACTCAGGCTCGTGGTCCTGATCATCCTCTATTCGGACCTGCTGGGTAAAGCCACGAGGAATCCCAGAACGGGCTCCCACAGGTCCCCCCTTCTTAATATATAAAAAAATAACTATTAATGGCTTACAGCAATCTCCATAGCTGTTACACCTCCTAGTATGGGAGTAGAGGATGATATAGATGGCATTTCTCTTTTGAAGTAGGTCCAAGGTGACCACAGCAGTCTTAGCTGCCTCAAGCCCTTTCTAAACCAAAACTCTTAAGGCGACTACAAACTTAAAGAATCCTTTAGCTTCATCATTACCATTAACAGGTTAACATAAATATTGCTATACATAGTCACAATTCTCTCAGTCTTACAACTCAAACTCTTAACAGAACCATTAGAATTAGCATATATGGTGCTATATATAGTTAACAATTTTCTCTGTCTTACAACTTTAACTCAGTCATTTGAATTTTCTTGTTAACAGAACATAGGAAAAACTTCGATGTATTCACATCAAACTTAAACATTTCCTCAATTCCACAAAGCCAGGGTGCATTAATATCAATAGGTTTCTGCGAACATAATTCAATCTCATAGCTCCTCCTTTTCTTTATAATTTTTAAACAAAAACTCAAACCTAGTTAGAGGAACCCAAACTTCTACAATTCCTACAAACCCATATTGAAAAGCAATATTTTCGATCTAACCATTAATACTTTGAAAACTTAGCAAAACATCCAAAAGCAGTTTCTTAATAAAACTCTTTACATACTTTAAAAGTAGTCTCTTAGTATACCCCATTTGCATTTCTTACTAACAAAACATGACATTAATCCATTCAAACAACAATTTAAATTAAATAGACTAAGGAATATTAACTCTCCCTTTTCTTTATAATTTTAAGCAAAATCTCAAGCCTAGTTAGAAAACCCAAACTTTTCTGTTTAAACAGTTCCATTTGTAACACAAAACCAGTTCCATAAGTAATTCCATTCTTACATAAACAGTTCCACAAAACAATTCATGAATCACCAGTAAATAAAGCATATACGCATACACAAAATTGCATCTTGATTCTAAGTAGAAATACATTTCTTCGTTTAAACAGTTCCATTTTTAACCCAGTTCCAGAAAACCATTCCTAGGTCATTACTCAAAACTGTCCCATTGCAATGAAATCTCTATGGTTTCATTTAAGTCTTAAAATTCAAATGATAAATTCTGGTACTAGCCTTCCAAATATGAGAAATCCATAACCAAAATCTTTTTGTAATTTTATCTCATTTTAAGTTCAAAAAGTTCAAACAAGAAATAAATTCTGGTATCAGGCTTTCACTTCCAAATATGAAGAGACGTTTTTCAACCAAAACTTTTTGCAGTTAATTGTTCAAACAAGCATCTCTGCAACTTTTCTCACAGACAGACCTTTTTAGTTATAGTAATATTTTAAACCGCACCGTTTTTGCTGTTAGCTCAGGTTTTTCTGTGCTGCGTTGATATTCCACGGATCTCAGCTGCGGATGCCTTGTGCTGGTTCTGGCGTCCGCCATTCTTAGCTTCTCAGCGGCTTCTGGAGATTTTGAAATCATTTAGACTGCCTACTTTGCAGTCTACTAGGACACTATCTCCTGTGTCTCAGGTGTTTTCACCATATACATTAATAGACTCACACTTAACATTTACACTTTTTCACAAACTCACATATAACATTTTTTTGCCTTGCAAAGCATTTAGACTCATATTCAACATTTACACATTTTTACAAACTCACATACAACATATTAACATCTACTTATTTATACTTTATAGAACTACTTTAGCAAATATATTTCCTATTAATTCTTATATACTTATATTCATTCCATCTTATTTCTTATTTAAACTTACATTTACAACTAGCATCTTACAAGCTTATTACTACATGTCTTAAGACTACCTTAGATACTTCTTACAAGCTTATATATATATTTTTTTTTTTTTTGCTTTCAAACCGCATGGCCGTGGCAGGCCTCTTGCCAACTGTCCTTATCTTGCTAACTGTGCTTTTATCTTAAATTGATCCATTTCCATACATCTATACCTTGCCATGTGGCTGGTGGCTTACTGGCGTCTTCACATGCTGCTGGTCATGGCAGCGGCTGCAACCTCTCTGGTCATTGCGGCGGCTGCAGCCTCTCTGGTCATTGCGGCGGCTGCAGCGTCTCCTTCTACAAGCTTATATTCTTAAAGGAACTCTATTGATCTATTTTACAAACTTATATAGGCTACCATTAGCATATATCTAACTTAGCAAACACCTCAAGATTTCTTAACACAGATCTAACAAGACAGAATTTTTACAAACTCACATATCTTATATTCGTCTTTCTACTTCTTACTCTTAATTATCATCACCATCTCTATCAGAAAGATTCTCTTAACTTGACAGGAAGTACGCACATCATTTCTAAAGTTTACAGTTTATAGTTAGCTTTGTTATAAAGCACTGGGATTTAGTGAGTGTTGTCATTATAGAGTTGTGATACTTGTTGCTAGGGGATTGTAACATTCTCAGGACAAAGCCACACCCCAAAGTTGCGAGTGGGCCTTTTCAAACCGGCAGAGATGCACTGTCAGCGGTAAACGGTTTTTAACTAGAGGCTGTCCCTTCACCCAAATTCATAATAGCTCCCCTAAGAACTTCAACTCAAACAAACGTTTCTATCACAGCAGTACTTTTGGTTTGTTCTACTGAAAAACTTTACACTGAGGGTGAAATTATCTTATTTAGCTGCTGTAAAGCTCGTCGTCAATACTTCACAGCTATTAGGTGATATAAGGTATTTTTCTAAAGAAGCTAGTAAAGCCAAAAGTGGCACAGCTCCGAACTCTTATTCCTCACTGTTTGCATTAAACCAGTGACAAAACCTCAGAAACACTAATCGAGCCACTTTCATTCCGCTTCCTTTATAGGAACATCATAGGAGCTGACTTTTCTTAGTTCCACGCTTCTTACAGTCATTGGAGCTGACTTTTCTTAGTTCCACGCTCCTTACCAGACGCTCCGGTAACCACTGAGCTTCATTCTCCTCTTGTGAAAAAACACAAACATGTCCTCGACCCCATATTAAAACAGGATCGGGACCCTTCCATAATCCCGAGCAGGGATCTTTCCATTTCACTTGAGCGAAAGTCGCTTGGGTGCCACTGTGCCAAAATCTATCTGCGGCAGACTGCTCACGGACATCCATATTCAAAAAGTTCAGAACAAAAAGAGCATGGTTTAATGCATTATGTGGTGATTGAGGGTAAATTTCTTCCTTTTTTATATTTATTTTTTGAAGTTTTATTTTAAGACTGCTATGAGCCCTTTCCACAATACCTTGTCCCTGAGGGTTATAAGGAATACCTGTTTTATGTACGATTTCCCATTGGGTACAAAATTGTTGAAATGCCTTACTACTATATCCAGAACCATTATCAGTTTTAATAATTTTGGTAAACCCATATACGAAAAACACTTCAAGCAGTGCATAATGACATGTTTTGTAGCTTCCCCAGGTTGTGCACTAGCCATTAAAAATCCTGAGTAAGTGTCAATGGTCACATGTACATATCTTAATTTGCCAAATTCTGCAATATGCGTAACATCCATTTGCCATAGAGGATTGGGAAGAAGACCTCGAGGGTTTACCCCTAAGTGAGGGACAGAAAAATATTTTGGACATACCCCACATCGTTTAACTATTTGACGAGCCGCTTCTTTGGTAAGATTGAATTGCTTTCTTAAACTTTTGCTATTTTGATGATGAAGAGCATGTGACTGTTGAGCCATTTCCACTTGGGATAATGCTACTAACTTTGTTAACTTATCGGCCATCGCATTACCCTCAGCTCAAGGACCAGGAAGATTGGAGTGAGCTCTAATATGGCCCACAAAGCATGGCAGCTTTCTTTTGTGAATAGCATCTTGAATTTGTAGAAACAACATTTGGACTTGGTTGTTATTAGTGCCAATATAGGGAACAGTTTCTATGACTTGAAGAGCTCTATAAATATATTGACTGTCTGTATATAAGTTCAACGATCTGTCTTCAAGAACCTGAAAAACCATGTTCACTGCCCGTAATTCCACTATCTGTGCAGAGGCTGGGGTTGTTTGTACTACATACCTTTTTCCATTAATAACATAAGCAGCCTTTCCTTTAGAAGATCCATCAGTGAAAACTAGCACAGCATCTTCTACGGGGTCTTTCATAACGATTTTAGGAAATACAAAGGAATGCATTTGAATGAATTGCAATAATGGATCAGCTGGGAATTGATTATCAATCCGGCCTGAAAACTGAGAAAAAGCAATTGCCCAAGAATCACTGTTTTGAAAAAGCCAATCAACTTGCTGCTTTGTAAAAGGAACATTAATTACCATAGGTTCTTTACCAAAGTAACGTCTAGACTCAATTCTGCTTTTTTGTACCAAGCAAGCTACAGACTCATAGTATGGATTTAACGCTTTGGCTGGTGAAACAGGAAGATGTAGCCATGAGAGGCTTGTTTTGCCATAATACTGCTGCTGTATGTCTAGTGGGCAAAATATGTGCATACCAAGGTAGGGCGTAATTAATGTAATGTACTTGCTGGTTTTGAATAGCCTTTTCAACTTGCAGAAGAACTTGTCTACCTTTTTCAGTTAACTTTCTGGGTGAATTAGGGTCATTTTCTCCTTTTAAAATATCACTTAGAGGTTTCAAATCACCAGTAAATACTTTTAAATAAGGGCGCAACCATTGAATCTCCCAATAATTTTTGAAAGTCATTTAAAGTTTTTAGCTCATCCTTTCTTATTTCCAATTTTTGAGGCTTTATCACCTTAGGGTATAATACATGTCCTAGATACTGAAAAGGCGAGTGTCTTTGCACTTTTTCTGGAGCGATAATTAACCCAGCACAGGTAAGGCAGTGCTGAAGCCGTCCAAAAGTGTCAAGCAAAATTTCTTCGTCTTTATGTGCAAGCAAAATATCATCCATGTAATGAATAATATAAGCCTGTTAAACTTGCTCTCTAACTCTCTGGATAGCTTGAGCTACGAATTTCTGACACAGTGTTGGGCTATTGACCATTCCTTGGGGCAAAACTTTCCAGTGGAATCTTTTCATGGGTTCTTTAAAGTTAACTGAGGGAACACTAAATGCAAATCTTTGACAGTCTTGAGGAGCTAAAGGAATGGTATAAAAACAATCCTTCAAATCCAAAATAATTTTATACGTATTTTCTGGTATAGCAGTAGGGATAGGCAATCCAGGCTGCAAAGCTCCCATAGGTTGTATGGTTTCATTAATCTTTCTCAAATCCTGTAATAATCTCCATTTCCCTGACTTCTTTTTGATGAGGAAAATAGGAGAATTCCAGGGAGAATTGGAAGGTTCAATGTGACCACTCTCCAGCTGCTCCTGTACTAACTGCTGGACAGCCTGTATTTTTTCTTCAGTTAGGGGCCATTGATCTATCCACACAGGCTGATCGGATTTCCAGGTTATAGGATCTGCATGGAGTACAGGCTGCTCAATGACCCTTCCTAAAAATGCTCCATAACGTTAGTTTTTTCTTTAGGAGATAAAGATGACATTTCCATTAACTTTTGGTCAGGAACTTTTTGTTCATAGCTAGTTGTATCGGGACTATATAAGTATACTCCCATACGGCTCATAACATCTCGACCCCACAAATTTACCGGCAAGTGAGGGACAATGTATGGCCGAAAAGTCCCTTCATGACCCTCCTCATCTCTCCAGGAGAGCTCATCACTGCTCTGCTCGGGACACTGAGTTTGACCAATCCCTTGCAGCTGTGTAATAGTCTCCATTTTGGGCCACATAGCAGGCCATTGACTAGCAGATATAACATAAATCTGGGCCTGTATCTAAAAGATCCGAGAAATTTCTCCCATTTATGACTAATGTAAGTTCTGGACGTTGTGGTCCTATGGCTTGTAGCCAATAGGCATCTGACGAACCGAATCCAGCCTCTCCTCTCTTATCTCTTTTAATTGGATTTTTTGTTTGTATTTGAGGAAGTAAGATTAACTGTGCAAGTCTCTGACCGATCTTTATTACTGAAATTCTTGTGGGTGAATGAGTCATCACCTTTATTTCTCCCATATAGTCAGCATCAATCACTCCAGGGGCAACTAGAATTCCTTGCATGGTAGTACAACTTCTGCCCAACAATAACCCCACAGAGCCCTGTGGCAAAGGTCCATAAACACCTGTAGGGAGGGCTTGCATTCCCATTTCAGGGGTCAAAACTGTATAGATGGAAGAACTGAGGTCTAATCCAGCACTACCTGGTGTTGCTCTACAGAGGTCTTGAATATATTTCTTTGCCGGAGGATTGACTGAATTACCCCAAAGGTCTATTTTGTCGGGGCCTGGGGCGGGCCCCTCCGTCCGTTTCCCTGAAACGGACTCTTCTGGGTATTTGTCCTTGACGTGCGTTCGCTAGCCTGGTGTTTCCCTCTCCTACATCTTGGACATAACCCAGGCTCTCTATTTGATCCGAAGCCCCTTCTCTTGCTAGGGCAACTTCTAATATAATGCCCCATCTGTCCACACCCAAAACAACTTCCAGGAGGTCCAATATCTTTCCCTTGTCTGGAATTAGGGCGTCTTTGCTGGTATAGAACATCCCTAACTGTTTTTCCTTGTAATGCTGCAGCCATGACTATCCCTTGATTGTATGATGGTCATATATCAGAACAAAGTCGGATATAGTCAGAAATGTTTCCCTTTTTTCTAAAAGGGCGTATCGCGGCCTGACATGCTGCATTGGCGTTTTCATATGCAAGTTGTTTTACAAGTAAAAGTCCAGCTTCGGAATCACTAATTAATCTGCTAGCCGTTTGCATTAATCTGGAAACAAAATCTTGAAATAACTCATCAGGCCCTTGCCTTATCTTGGACAAATCCTCAGTTTGTCTTCCTGATGATGGAAGCATATTCCAAGACCTTTTGGCAGCGGCCTGAACCTGAGCATACACCGCTATATCAAAGTTTAACTGTTGACCTGTTTCTCGATTCCAGCGAGCATATCAAAGGTGATAGGAATCTGTTGTGCCCGATTTATTTCAGCTGTGGCCTGACACTGTTCCACGAACTCACTTTTCCACAGCAGATAGTCACCTCCAGATAGACATGCTCGGGCCATTTGTTTCCAATCACCCGGGGGCAAAACTTCTAAAGCCAGGCTTTCTAGCAATGCTGTTGTAAAAGGAGCAGTTGGGCCATATTGACTACATGCTGTTTTTAACTCCTTAAGCTGTTTGAAAGGAATGGGAACATGCACTCTTATGATATTACCCTGACGGTCCTGCTCTTCCAGGACCGGAAACATTTGAAAGCCTTGAATTTCTTCCCCTTTACTAGCAGCTTCCCGGAGGCTAGCTTGAAGAGGAGATGTAGCTTTGACAGAGAGGGTTCGCATTGCCTCAGAGGATCTCTGTGCTATGGCAATTACAGGTGGCTTTTCCATTCTAAAAGACGCCTCCTCAGGTGAGTCTAGTTCCACCCCTACAGAGGGAAGAGGAGAGACTTGGTGAGTTTCTATTTTTTGAGTAAGAGAAGTCACTAGGCTTTTCAAGTTTTTCAGTTCCTCCCTTGTCTTATTCCAAGATTTTTGTTCCTTAAACTTATTGTCAAGGCCAAGAGAAACCGGACCCTGTTTAATCGGTGCTGTACAAGGGTTTTCAGGTTCTGCTGGCGGAGCAGAGGGTTTTGTCTCTACCTCCTCTGCCTTAGGGAAGGACCCCTCCTGCTTTTCAGGGTTAGGATCTAAATTATCCCAGATTAATGCCCACAGCCCAAGGACTTCCACAGGAACATTTTCTGGCCCCTGTTTTTCATAGTATTTTTGTATTTCAACCCTAACTCTCTCCCAGGAATCCTCATTCAGCTTCCCATACTCAGGAAACCAGGGACACAATTCCTCAACAAACTGTAAGAACCTCTGTACTTGTTGTAGCTCCACCTTAACGCCTTTGTTTAGTCTCTCTGCAAGTGACTCTTCAAAGTTCTGCTTACTATTTTCCTGCCCCATATTGATCAAGAGGTCTTTATTTTTTCTTAAAGCTACTCGCAGGTAATTCTCACACTAATATCCCCAGGTGATTCTAATTTTTGTCCTGAGAAAGTTAAAGGCTTTAGTTTTTAAGTTTAAGAGAGCTTTTGAGAAACATTAAGGTTTTTTAGAGAGATTTTTCCCCCCAAAATTTCCAAGAAGTGCTTTTAGTTTAAGAGAAAGATTTTTCCCCCCAGGAGAAAGACCAACTTTTCCCAAAACTTCCCAACTTTAAACTTTGACTTCTTACACCCCCATTTTTGCCTCAGGGAGAAATTACTTTCTCCTGCTGCTTGGATTTGGCATTTCAGCTGTCCCCAGGTCAAAAACTTCCATAGGAAACTTTTTCTTCCCCATAAGCTCAAAGAAGAGCTATTTTACTACCTGAAAAGCCCAAAGAAAGATTTTTTTTCCCCAGTTTGCTTTCAAAGCCCCCAAAGTTAGAAAATTGAAGAGTTTTTCTGCTAGTTGCCTTACTTATTTTTTCCTACACAATCTTACACTTCTAAGTTTTTCCTAAACTATATTACTACCCTATTCCTTACTTATTTTTCACAGATGGAATTTGAGAAAGGGATAGAAGATAGAAAATTTTGACAGAAGAGAATTTCGCTGCAGCATCGGACATCCTTCCAGTCCTCTTTCCTTTTCTCTCGAGGATAAAACCCCTGCCTCACCAAAAAATATGTATATAAAATATATTTTTTTTTCATAACACCGGCATGCCTTTCCACTGGCAGGGCTGACTCAGCACTTTCACCAAAAACTCTGTAATAAAACTATTATTTTCCAGCCGGGCGTTGGTGGCACACGCCTTTAATCCCAGCACTTGGGAGGCAGAGTCAGGCGGATCTCTGTGAGTTCGAGGCCAGCCTGGGCTACCAAGTGAGCTCCAGGAAAGGCGCAAAGCTACACAGAGAAACCCTGTCTCGAAAAACCAAAAAAAAAAAAAAAAAAAAAACCAAAAAACTATTATTTTCCTTTATCTTTAGTCCCTATTACTTTGTCTTTGTCTTTAGTCCCTGTTCATTTGTCTTTAGTCCCCCCCTTTTTTTTCTTTTTCTTTCGTCCCTTTTTTTTCCTTAGTCCCTTTTTTTTTCCTTTTTCTTTAGTCCCTTTTTTTTTTCTTTAGTCCCTGTTCACGGCGCCATTCTGTGGGGCGTTTACCCACCACCCCCACAGCTTCCCAGAGTTTTCTTGAGTGCGATCAGCAGGAAATATTAGATAGAAGGATTTATAGCGGAGAATCTTGTGGAGATAAACAGATAGAAAATAAAGGATAGCCTCGAGAGGGTCTGGAACCTATTCCAACGGCCCCGACTGTCTCTGGCCCAGGGTTTTTATAGAGACGCCAAGGGGGTGGAGCAAAAGACCTCCTCCCCCAGCACAGCCAAGTGCAGGCCATCTCAGACACCTGCACTCAGGCCCGTGATCCTGATCATCCTCTATTCGGACCTGCTGGGTAAAGCCACGAGGAACCCCAGAACGGGCTCCCACACATCCCTAGGCTGGTAGTTCTGGGTTTTATAATAAAGTAGACTGAGCACGCCAAGTGAAGCAAGTCAGAAGGCAGCACCTTTCTATGGCTTTTGCCTCAGCTCATGCCTCCACGTTTATTCCCTGTTTGAGTTCCTGTCCTGACTTCCTTTGATGATGAGCAGCAATATGGAAGTAAAATCCAAATAAACCCTTTTCACCCCACCTTGCTTTTTGGTTATGGTGTTTTTTCACAGCAGTAGAAACTCTAGACACTTTTAAATGCAATTCTCCTGAAAAACCCACATTTGTCTTTGGGTTGTATACTATCCTTTCCCTGGGTGCCTCTCTAGTCACCACCATACTTAAATCTGTGTTAAAACCCCTTTGTAATGAACTCCAAGTCTGCTTAATCACGGTTTTTCCTCACATTCTTGTCTGTAAGACAGTCAAAAACCTAGCTTGATCTGAGTGGGATCTCTGAATGGACCTAGGCTGCTGCAGTACAGAGCAAACTCCAGTTCACACTCTCCTGCTGTTGGCACCATCTATGTATTGCTATGATTCCTCTTTATTGGTGGTTATATAAATTATGTAAACCTTTCAACCATTTTTTCATAATGATTTAAAACCCCATCTTTCATAAAGTAGTTTCATAACTTTGTACCTCTCTAAGGACTGTCTCCCAATAAAGTCTGTTATCATTGATAGAGACTTTCCCTTGTCCTAGAGGAGTTATACTTTGTTTAATTAGGAATAATAAGTGAAGTGTTGATCAATCAAAACAAAATGACATATTACTTAAGGGCCTGGAAAATATGGTGCTATTTCTAGTAAAAATGATTGTCCTCTTGTTCAAGCACTAAATGTATTAAATGTAGAAATTTGTATGAAGAGTTTTCCTGTCCTGACCAGCTGCTTCCCACATACTTGAATTGGAGACTTAATATAAATTATACATGTTTGGCCAATATCTCAGGCTTATTACTAGCTCTTACAACTTAAATTATTTCATTTTCTATTAATCTGTGTATTGCCATGTGACTCATGGCTTTACCTGTTCTTTTCTTTTCTTTTCTTTTGAAACAGGGTGTCTCTGTGTAGCTTTGCACCTTTCCTGGGACTCACTTGGTAGCCCAGGCTGGCCTCGAACTCACAGAGATCCGCCTGGCTCTGCCTCCTAAGTGCTGGGATTAAAGGCATGCGCCCCCACCGCCCGGCCAGCTTTACCTGCTCTCCAGCATGTCTTGCTCCCTCTGTCCCTCTTGGTCACTTGCTCACTCTGCCCCTCTTCATCCCAGTATCCTAAGTTTGATTGTCCTGCCTAACTTTATCCTGTCTTGCTATAGGCCAATCAGGTTCTTTATTAACCAATGAGCATAATACATATTCACAGTGTACAGAAGGATTATTCCACAGCAGAAAGTAGACTCAGTAAATGTATCATGTGAATGAATCATTAATGCACTAGATAGGAAAACATTAGTTCAGAAAGAGCTCACAGCATTGCCTCTCCCACTCAGAACAGTTAGAAGAGTTAACGGCATTAAAATTTTTCCATCTTAATCCCCATGTAGTGGCCCAAGGTTGGCATCACAGCCCGGAAAGGAGGCAGGTGGCTGCAAGTTGGAAAATAACCAAGAGACCATGTTTCAACAATGCATGAGTGCGCGCGCGCACACACACACACACACACACACACACACACACACACACACACACGCAGACAAGCCCAGTCTTACTCTATTTTCTCAAATGTAGAACAATAATAATGAAGTCTTAAAAAAAAAAATCTCTTGAGGTGTAAAGTTCAAATGAAATGCTGCAAATGAATTTTGGTTTTGTGCTATTCTTACACTCTGCCTAGTCAGACCCAAGCTTCTTAAGTGAGGGTCAGGTGCACAGGTTGCAATCAGTGCTGAGATTCTGGGCCAGCATTCTGAATCCTTCAGCTTTCTTAGGGGAGAGGCTTGTTCTTCCTGCCTGAGGCTTCTTTTACATAGTGATGCCTATAGGAGAGACATGGCCCATGCTCATGTGGACAAGCCACCAGCTAATTTATTAAAGACAATCAGAGAAAGAAATCTCACTGGAGCCCAGAAACTGGCAACAGAACGTTTGATTTAAGCATTTTTATTAAGAATTTAGTAAGTGCTTTCCTCACCATTTGCAGTCCTAAGGTAGAGCTGCTGTAAACACCACTAGCTCCACCTCTAATAACTTGTCGCTTCACTTGGGTCTGATTTTTTACTTATTAGCAGAATGGCAAGGCATGTTCTTAAGGAGAAACCCCCAGTGAAGATTTATGTAGTTAGCTTCTGTTTGATTCAGAACACAGTTGGTTTTCATTCCAACTATCTTCTTGGCCCTCTTCACTTTAGTGATTTCAAAAATGTACATAATTTTCACCTTTTCCTCTTTATTTTACCTATTTCAACACAAGGTTTTGATGACCTGAATCGATCCTCCTTAGTTTATCAACTTCACATTCCACCTTTGTATGCTGACTTTGGGATCTTTCCTTCCTTCCTTTAATACAATTCATTCTTCAACAGATCTCCATAGCTCATCGCTACTGAGCAGAACACAGTCTAACACAAGACCCTCATAAACTTGATTGTGCTGCTGTGTGTGTGCTGTCCAGCAAAGATGAATTGTTCTTGGACCACACTTTTAACTCTCACCTCCAGAGATGAGTTACTGATGGTCTATTGGTTTAAATGTCTTATCCTCCCAAGAAAGGTTTAAATCCTACTAACCATGAGAGTGAAGCTTGCCTGTAAACACTTTCTTAAATCTCTGAATCCAGGGTTTATTATTCACTGGAATTTATTATTTATTAAATTCATTTGTTAACTTACTCAGGAACTTCCTCACAATATGACTTGGCCTGCTCTTTGGAACATTTATTTATCTTTCCTTCTAGTGAGTATCATGTTAATGTCATGTCTCTGCCTAGAATTTTAATGCCTTGAGAGCAAGAACTGTTGATGGCCTATCCAGACCTAGATAACCTCATTTTATTTAGTCCAGTGATTCAATTTAGAACATTCTAAGGCATGACTGCTTATATTTTGTATTTCAAACATCAGTAAAATAGAAACACTTTGTGCATATGTCAAGAAAAATTAAATTGAACTGTTGCTTCTTTACTTCCTATGATACTAAAAGTTTTTACAGTTTGCCCTTTTAAAAAAATTACTGAGACAGGATCTTACTGTATATCTTAAGCTGACCTCAGACTCCCAATCTTCCTGCCTCAGCCTCCCCTTGCAAAGATTATGTGGGTGCACTGTGATGTCTAACCCCATATTAACTCTTTAAATAAAAAAAAAAGAAAAACTAATAGAACAGTATAGGGTGTAGAGGGATGGAAATATGTGGAAGAGCTTCTCCAGCTTGAGAACAATGATTGTAGCAGTCAATATCTCTATGTATCACAATGTTGAATAATCTTAAAAAATGTGTTTGATCTTTGTCTGTAGTTCCTGGCAGAGTTTAGAATGTCCTCAGTGGTGGAAGTTGTTTTTTATAATAAATTAGTCCTTTTATTTTAAAAAAAAATTGAAAAAATGCTTGACAATTTCTGTAAGAGGCATGGAGGTCTCTGTGCTCCCAGATAAGCACTAGGGGAACCTGGAATGTTAGCATGGCAGGGTTGTTCTTCCAAAGAAAGGAATATAATATCTGTTATCTGCCCAGAAGGCTAGAAGTGGGTGTGAATTATAACTTGATGACCTTTGTCCTATCTGTGTGGCCAAAGACCACACTAGATGCTCCCCCAGACCCTTATCAAAAGCTTGTTTTTAATCAGTCAGTCTATAGACTCTATCCTTGTGGAAGGTATAATGTGTACTTTACAAAGAGTTTTGATGTGATCATGTCCAATCTTTAGCTTACTTTGTTCCTCAAAGTTATTTATAAATGCTTTATTGTGCACACAGGATTGAGTTGAAACTCAGAAAAGTTTTCATTAAATTGTGCTATGCTTAAATGTGTCTAAAATAAACTACTTGGGGCCAAACTTCCAAAGTTTGAACCAACACTGGCACTTTAGACATTTTGAACCAAATTGCCTTCTAGTCTTCCTCAGATACTCTGCTGGCCATGGAGGTTACAGAGACCTCTGCAAATTTCATGCATGTATGTAGTGTATTTTGGTTCTTTTTGTCCCCTATAACCTTATCTGACCCCGATCCCACTCTTGTTTATCATCTTTTTTCACTAAGTCCCCTTCCACTTTCACATCTTTGGGTTTTTTTTTTTCTGTTGTTGTTTTGGTTTTTTGATGTTGTTGTTATTGTTTGGTAATTGCATTTGCCTGAGTTCTGTGAGTCATTCTAGCCAATTACTGAACTTGGGGACATATAGGAAGCCCCGAAATTTTAGGCTGCTTAACAAAAATGCTGGCGGATTGTGGATCATAGGAGATTTGAAGCTAGTGTCCAGAGTGAAAGACAGTCTTGAGGGAGAGCAACTTAAGCTGTGGTGTCTGTGCTAACTTCAAGTAGCTAGAGTCAGAATCAGTTTGAGTTTGGGGCCATTCACCAAATGTATAAAAAGGCTGATTTTGATTTAATCTGCTAGCATGCTGGCTAGTTTATGTCAACTTGACACAAGTTGGAGTCACTGGAGAGGAAGGAGCCTCAATTGAAAAAAGTGCCTCAGTGAAATTGGGCTACAGGCAGGCTTGTAGGGCATTTTTAAAAATTAGTGATTGTTGACTGACATGGAGGGTCCAGCCCATTGTAGGTGGTGCCACCCCTGGGCAGATGGTCCTGAATTCTATAAGAAAGAAGACTGAGCAAGCCATTGGGAGCACCCTTCCATAGCTTCTGCATCAGCTCTTGCCTCCAGGTTCCTGCCCTGTTTGAGTTCCTGACCTGGCTTCCTTCAATGATGGACTGCAATGTAAAAGTGTAAACCAAGTAAACCCTTTGCTCTTCAACTTGATTTTTGGTGTTTCATCATAGCAATAGAAACCTTAACTAAGACACCTAGCCTGAGAGGTTTTATTTATTTATTTATTTATTTATTTATTTATTTATTTATTTATTTATTTATTTATTTATTGAGACAGGGTTTCTCTTTGTAACAGTCCTGGCTGTCCTGGAACTCACTTTGTAAACCAGGATGGCCTTGAACTCACCGAGACCCACCAGCCTCTGCCTTCCAAGTGCAGGGATTAAAGGCGTGTGCCACCACCACCTGGCTAACCTGAGAGTTTTATAGTTTCTCATTTCATCCTCACATCTATTCATAAGTCTGGTTACTATTTTCTGTTTATATAGGTTAGGACTTCTCTAAGGTAAAAGGCCTGATTTCTTGAGGTCAAAGTCCAATTATCTGATTGATGCTGTCACAGTGTTCTCAAATCTGTAAAGTTTCTTTAGCTAAAGGTAACCAACTTAGTAAGAAGTCTCAGAGACTCGGTGGAGAAGTAGAAGTATATTGACCAGCTCTTGTACTCATCTACCAAACATTTTTGTCCTGCCCCATACTCTCTGCCACTAGAGTAACAAGTTTAGGACATGCCTTGACCAGTTCTGAGGAGATCTATCTCACTTAGATCAGCCATGTCCAGTTTGTAGAAACACCCTTGGGAGCTGCTCAGCATCTGCACATGTGCATTGCAGATGAGTGCAGGGAACCCTTGGCTGTGAGAGATGGAAACCAGTGTGGGAGTAAATACTTTCCTCCTTTGTTCCTGAGATGTGCTTAATAAGATGCCAGTTGCTGATTTTACTGGCTCAGTCAGCAATACATCCCTGTTTTGTTTTCCCTCTTGCCCTGCTGCCCTTCTCTAATCACTAAAGGTTATTTTTCTAATAAGTAGCCTGCATTTCTCAGGCTATACTCTGCAGGAAAACCAGGCTAAAACAAAGTACTGTTAGCATTAGGCAGATGGATGCTGCTGTCACTGGAAGAAATTGGTTCTCAATTTCTGAACTCAATGCTTCTACACAATTCTGATTTCTAGTGAAAGAAAATACATTGAAACTAATTAAAATCATTTCATGTCATGAAACTTTTTGAAAAGAATGGCCTTGAAGTAAGTACTTGAGATCTATTGAATAATGGGGTAATTGAAAAATTAATATCGGTAATGACATTTTTATTAGAATTTACCAAAATAATTAACATGGAGAGGTTTCAGAGTAGATAAGACATATATATACATATGTATATTATAATTTATGACTGATGATTTAGAGTAAACTATATAAGTATCATCTGTTATGAAAGACCAGTGTCCATCCATACTATACTGTTTGTCTCCTCATTATTTGGGGTCTGGAACATATGTGTGTTGAGTGATTAGAGTTAAAATTGGTGAAAAGTGTTTTTGGTGGATGAAATTATTGAAACCAAACATATATATTCCAAGTTTTAGCTCAGGACACTCATGAATATGTTCCTATTTGGAAAGAGTATTTTTGTAGATGAGTGGCTGATCTCAAGATTAAATCACCCTGGACTGACCTTGTGAACCCTAAATTCAACAACAAATGTCCTTATAAGAAGACCAGAGAGTACCAAGTAAGGTGGTATACTTCTGAATCCCAACACAGAATATTACAACAGGAGGAAGGTATTCAGCATTTTATGACCTTCAGGTTAGTATTGAACTCTTGGGAAAGACTGAAATTATGTCCTTGGCTCTAAACAAATACTGATCTATGAGCAGCCCCAAGTATTCTGCAAAACAGAAAAGGATTCCAGTTTTGTTGGGGGGAGATCAAGGAAGCTTTCCCCATGCTTGTTCTTTAAGTAGTTTTCACATTGGGTCAGGTGTGGCTGCACATGAACACTAGAAGGCCAAGGCTTCCAAGTCTGGTCTACATAGTGAGTTTCAAGACAATCTGGACTACATAGTGAGAGTCTGCTTAAAAGAATTTTGCATTTCATTTACTTATTATTTGTGTGTGTGTGTGTGTGTGTGTGTGTACATGTACTCACATGCACATGCAAAAGAAGAAAAGGCTAGGAAACACTTGAAAAATGCTCAATGTCTTTAGTCATCAGGGAAATGGAAATTGAACCTACTTTAAAAGTCTATTTCTCTCCTGTCAGATTGCCATCATCAGGAGGACAACAAATGCTGAAGGTGAAATGGAAGCTCTTCTATACTGTTGTTAGGAGTGTAGACTAGTGCAGCCACTTTTGAAATCACACTGGAGGTTCCCCCCCCCCAAAAAAAAAAAAAAAAAAAAACAACTAGAACTAGAACTGCCATGTGATGAAGCTTTGACCGTCCTGGACATATACCCCTGAAGACTTTAAATCCTACTGTAGAGATACCTATACATCCCTGGTCACAGATGCTCAACAACAGATGGGAAAGGAACCAGCCTAAAAGTCCTTCTACAGATGAATGGATAACAAAAATGCAGTACATACACACTATGAAATTTTATTCATCATTTACAGGTAAATGGATGAAGTTGGAACAAAGTATATAGAATGGAGTATGTCTTAGTTAGGGTTTCCATTGCTGTGACGAGACACCATGACCACAGCAACTCTTAGAAAGGAAAACATTTAATTGGGTGGCTTACAGAGGTTCAGTTCATAATCATCATGGTAGGACATGGCAGCATGCAGGCAGACATGGTGCTGGAGAAGGAGCTGACAGTTTGACATTTTGACATGTAAGCAACAGGAAGTAGTCTGTCTCACTGGGTGTGGCTTGAGCATATATGACACCTCAAAGCCCGCCTGCACAGTGACAGTCTTCCTCCAACAAGTCTCCACCTCCTCATAGTGTCATTCCCTACGGGGCACATTTTCTTTCAAACCACCACAGGGTAATTCAGGCTCAGAAAGATAAATTCCACATTTTCTCTCTTATGTGGACATCCCAGTTTCGAATCTCTTGCTTTTTGTGTTTAACTTGAGTACAAGTAGAATCCAGGAGACTAGAAAAGGGCCTTTGGGTAATACAGTAAGAGTCAGAGATACTAGTTTACAGGTACATGAAAGTAGACAGGCAGAATACTAAGGACTGAAAAGCTTAAGCAGGGAGGAGTAAGAGACTGTGGAGGAAGTTTGAAGAGAGGGTGTAATACAAAAGAAAGGCATATGGAAGGCCGTATGGAAGCTTACTACCTCATCACCCAAGTAAAAATTATAATTGGAGGTGTGTAGAATGCATGTGCTATGGAAGAAGAGAGGGAAATACTTGGGCTTGAAGGGTTAATTGGAGATGAGGTGAAGGGATTGGAGAAAGGATAGAGTAGTGGATGGGTTAGTCAAATTTAGGCTACATGAAAAAACGTTATGGAAATCTACCAATTAGTAAGCCAATTCATATCAAGTCAAGACAGACAGCACTGTAACATGGAATGGAGGGGGGCACATGAGTGGAGCTATTGACAATTGATGACTACTAAGGAAGGGAGAGTCAGTTTTCCTTTTTGGTAGGAGTCATTTCCAGACAGGGTTTCTCTGTGTAATGGCCTTGGCTGTCTTGGAACTTGCTTTATAGACTAGGCTAGCCTCGAACTCATAGAGCTCCACTTGCCTCTGCCTCCCAAGTGCTGTGATTAAAGGCATACCTCTCTAGGCCTGCCCCGAGAGTCAGTTTTCTTAAGGTTGTGATTCGTGGTAGGCTAACTATGTTCCAGTAGATGGCTCCAAATCTATATACATATTGTCAGCACTAGCCAGACTCAATGAGTCATTTAAAGAAAAGTTTATAAAGTTGGGAGGGACATGAAGGTCATGGACTGGGGCATCTGGGAGAAGTTGGAAAGCATGAATTGGAGGTGAACATGGTCCCAGTACAGCGCATGTATGTATAAAATTTTCAAAGAATGAATACTATAATATTTTTTAAAATGACCCACAATCCATAGAGGTTCTCTATTTTTTCCTCCCACTCCCTCACTTTCCTTCTTGTCCTCCTCTTCCTCCCCTTTTTTCTCTTTCTATCCACCCTTCTCCTCTTCTTCCTTTTTTAAAAATGGAGTTTTCCTAAATAGCTGAGGCAGGCCTTGAACTTGCTATATGGCCCAAACTGGCTTCAAACTCTTGATTTTTCTGTCTCAGTCTCCTAGTGCTGAGATTACATGTGTGTACCACCATACCTGGATTTTCAACAGGTTTGTGAATCCTCAGTTCCCTAACTCTACAGACAGACAATACCTTCTACTCCTAACTTGACTGTGTAATCAACTCTGTTGACTACAAAAGAACATCTACTTGTTAATGACTTTAATAAAAACTTGTTTTCCACCCATTTTGAATGTATTTTAAAATTATTGACTTTTAAACATTTTGAAAATTATGCTTTAAGTATTATCTATTAAGATACTTTCCTAGGTGCTGAGGAGATGGCTTAGTTGTTAGAATGATTGTCATATAAGATGAGGACAGTTCAGATCACCTGAAATCCATATAAACACTGCATGGATGTGTTGGCTTTTTGGTATTTTCAGCCTCCACAGGTAGAGACAGAGTTCCCAAGATACGCTGGCTAACAAGGCTATCTAAAGTTCTGACTGAGAGGCTATGCCTCCACATGCATTAACACACATATATCCACATACATGTAAAAACATGCATGCACACATAAGCTACACACAGAAGACAAAAATAAAAGATATTTACCTGTTCTTGTTCTTCAATTTTATGAACAGGAAAGAAAAAATGTTCACTTAAGATTTTTTTCTTTTTGTATGTGTACTTGGTTGTTCTTTGGAGAAAGACTCTGGCTATGTAGCCTAGACTAGTCTTGAACCTGACGTCCTCCTGCCTCTACCCCTGACTGGCGAGAATACAGGTGTGTTCTGCTACAACCAGCAGAGGCTGAACCTTTGAACAACAGTTGAGTTCATGCCAAACAGCAGGCAGTGGCAAACTGAGATGGATTTTCTTTCCCTTTAGAGTAGTTGCTGTGATAGTGCCAAGCTGAAAAATATTGTTCATGTTGCTTTCATCGTCCTGTGTCACACTTGAAAGTCCAGCTGACTGTCAGAGATAAAAATGGCATGCAGATTATAGCTAGGTTGCTTTGGTTTTGGTGGAGATGTACACAGTTGAGACTTTTGTACAGGGTATGGAGAGGTCAGTTCAGATCTGCCATTCCCCAACCATCCCCTGCTATTCCTCATTCTGAGAGTAATTTACATTTTTCATGTTCAGTAGAAACTCCAGTCAGACTAATATACAGCCAGGCTCATTTAAGCTTAAAGAAAGCCACTTTACAAAAGTATTAAATGAGTTATTAAGGAAGAGATAAACCCTTGGTGCTTGCATACTTATAAAAGCAGATCCATGTCAAAGACTTAATTTAGCTCATTAATTAATCTAAAAAGAAGACACACATGCAGGCTACTAGGAATGCTGAAATGAAGAGAAGGAGAAGAGAATCCATTGAATCTTCAGGTTTATTTATATCTTTGTAAACAAGAATCATTCCAATTTTTAACATAGCAAAATTATTTATAATACTCAAAATATAGAAGCCACCAAAATGTTAACCAACTGATAAATGTGGCAAACAAAATGTGGCACATCCCAAGATAGGACACCATCTTACCCTGAATGGGGTACATGCATCTAGTCTCACTATAATATGGGTGAATTTGAAAATATTATCCCCTATAAAAGGAGCAAGGCACAGAAGGTTATGTATTCCATGGTCCCATTATGCAAACTGTCCATAGTAGGCAGACCATAGGCCCGATAGTAGATCAGAGGTTGAAGGAAAGTGGAAAGGCTGGTGATTGCTGATGACGCAGTATTTGACTTGAAGAGCTGAAAATGTTCTGGACTTAATAGTGAAAGCTGTGTAATTTTGAATCATTTTCATCTTTTCAGTTGTTTACAGCTTGCAGAACTGTAAAGGGCTCAAATAGAATGAAAGGTTATGACCCCATAAATTCACATGCCCTGGAAGGTTGTGTCAACAGAATGCCTGGTTTTCCATTGACAAGAGCCAATACTTTTCTGGTGTTTTAAGTCCTTTGCAGTTTTCTTCTTCTTCTTTTTTTTTCTACTGAAGGAAAAAAACCTGACAAACATTCTGATTGTGTCTCTAGGGTTATATAAAACAGAAAAGGCGACAGTGTTCTCCTCCTGCATCTGTTTGCCAAAAACAATGAAAAAATAGAACAACAGATGGGTCGAGCAGCAGACACTCTAAAGCCAGGGAAATTAAATGGAAGGAAGACTATGCTTTAAAAGACCCTTTGCTTACTCATTGTCCTTACAGCTTATTATGCTGTAGTCCACATTGTGGAAAATGTTGAGGGATAATTACTAAATGGACTGAACTGTTGTATACTCCTTTTTAAAATTTTACAACCTTTTCGACATTTTAGAATGCCAGCAAAAATGTCGTGAACTGAAGTGATGGAGTCTGATGTAAAGAAGACACGACCAGGTTCCATGGAAGTAGGAGCAGACACCACACTCTGTTCCATCCAGCATGCTTCCTATGAACCCACCGGCTACTACCTGCCCCCATCCCCCAATTCTACTTCTAGTAATGGTTCCAGGATCTTTTCTTGCTCCTCAGTTCTCTCAGTGTCTGCAATGGGGTGACTCATCTCCCTGCTCACCCCACATTTTCTCTTTGTTTTCATGAGTATTAATTCCACCTTCTCAGTTTCTTCAAGTTTTCCTTTCACTAAGAATTTCAGCCAGTCTTAGATGGCCATAGAAAGACCAAACAAAAAAAACTTGTAATCTGGTATCTTCTTTCATGCTTCATTTTATCTAAAACCAAACAATTGCATGTCTTTGCTACAAAACTTGAAATAGTACTAGCCACGTGGCTGAGTACGACGGCTAATGCCTGTAATCATAGACTCGACGTGCTGGGGCAGGAAGATTATGAGTTCCACATCAGTCTGGGCTACATGGTCAGGCCCTGCCCGACTGTGTTTTAGAAGAAAAGAAAAAAAAAGAAAGAGGAAAAAAGGAGAAGGAGAATAAGAGAAGGAGAAAAGGAGAAGGAGTTGCTATTACTTTAACTTTAGGAAGTAGTCATGCCCTGTAGTTTGTTGATTTTTTTTTTCAGTGATTGTAAGAAAGGAGTTTCATGTTTTCTACTCAATACTCCCATATGGAACGGCTTTGGAGGCTAGAAGTCTGAGTTAAAGAGGTGACAACATTGTCATCCTTTGAGCCAGCCTTCTCCCTATATGGGGCTGTGTCCTAACACCTTCTACAAATAAGGCTACCAGTCATATTGGATTGGGGCTTCCTTATCAAACTTATTTTAATATGCCAGTGCTGATTAGTTTTATGTCAACTTGACCCAAGCTAGGGTTGTACGAAAGGAGGGAACCTCAATTGAGAAAATGTATTCATAAGATCTGGCTGCAGGGCATTTACTTAATCAGTGATTGATGGGGGAGGGCTGTGGGAGCCTGTTCTCGGGTTCCTCGTGGCTTTCCCCAGCAGGTCCACATAGAGGGTGATTAGGGCCACAGGCCTGAGTGCAGGTGTCTGAAATGGTCTGCACTTGGCTGTGCTGGGGGAGGAGGTCTTTTGCTCCACCCCTTGGCGTCTCAATAAATACTCAGAGGCAGAGACAGTCAGGGCCCTTTGGAATAGGTTCCAGGTCCTCTCGAGGCTATTATTTATTTCATATCTGTTTATTTCCACAATCTAAATCCTTCTGATATTTTCTGCTGCTCGCACTCAAGAAAACTCTGGGGAGCTATGGGGTTGGTGGGTAAATGCCACACAGAATGGCACCATGAACAGGGACTAAAGAGAAAAAAGGGGGGAGCTAAAGAGAAAAAAGGGGGGCTAAAGACAAATGAACAGGGACTAAAGACAAATGAACAGGGACTAAAGACAAAGTAATAGGGACTAAAGAAAAAGGAAAATAATAGTTTGAATTTTTGGAATAAATGCTGAGTCAGCCCTTGTCAGTGGAAAGTGGCATGCCAGTGTTATGGAATATATATATATATATATATATATATATATATATATATATATATATGTATTATTGAGGGGCAGGGGTTTTATCCTCGAGAGAAAAGGAAAAACAGATTGGAAGAATGTCCAATGCTACAGTGCAAAATTTTCTTCTGTCAAAATTTTCTATCTTCTATCCCCTTTCTCAATTTCTATCTGTGAAAAGTATAAGGTATAGTGTAGTAATATAGTGTAGGAAAAACTTAGAAGTGTAAGATCGTGTAGAAAATAAGGCAACTAGACAGAAAAACTCTTCAATTTTCTAACTTTGGGGGCTATGAACGCAAACTGGGGGGGAAATCTTTCTTTGAGCTTTATAGGTAGTAAAAAAGCTCTTTTGAGCTTATGAGGAAGAAAAAGTTTCCTATGGAAGCTTTTGACATGGGGACAGCTGAAATGCTAAATCCAAGCTGCAGGAGAAAGTGATTTCTCCCTGAGGCAAAAATGTGAGTGTAAGAATTCAAAGTTTAAAGTTCAAATGTTTTGGGAAAAGTTGGTCTTTCTCTCTTGGGAAAACTTCCTTAAACTAAAAAGCTTTTCTTGGAAAATTTGGCGGGGGAAATCTCTCTAAAAAGCCTTAATCTTTCTCAAATGCTCTCTTAAACTTAAAAACTAAAGCCTTTAACTTTCTTCAGAAGAAAAATTAGAATCACCTGAAGTATGGGAATCACCTGTAATTACCTCTAAGGGAAAACAAACTTAAGACAGCAAAACCTAAGTTGTCTTTCAAGCTTTAAAAATCCTCTCTGCAATACAGGAGACAGGGATGGAGTTCCTAAAAACCTCTTCTAAACTCTCTCTCAAGCTAGTAAAAGGCAGTGGGTCAAAGTCCCCTGAAGGAAACGCTTGGGAGAGTGTGGGCAAAGAGCTACAGAGAGCCCAAAAGGGCAGGAAACTTTACCTGAGAAAAGCAAAAAAGCCAAGCTATTCAGTTACAGCAGAGCTGAGGCATCAAGGGTTTTGTTTCTGAGTGAGCTATGAAAAGATGCTCCTAATCATCCTAAGCAAAGATCCCCTGAAGCAGTGCAAACTGTTAGCATTGTATCCTCTCTTATGACCAAAAACCCAGAGGCAACTGGCCAGCATCTCTGAGTTGGAGTGCATTTCAGGGATACTAGGGTTCCTGCAGTTGTAAACTTCCTGGAGCACAGAGCTGAGGCAGGAAGGTGCAGGACCCAGGGGAAGATTGCTAATGAACAAACAAAGCTAAAGCCGGTGGGAACAGCACAGTTGTCTGCTTTCCTACAAGTCCGGGGTTGATAGGTCCACAGCTGCAAAAAGAAATCTGAGAAAAGCTTTCCTATCAGAGAAAGGACCTTTCTGGGAAAACAATAAAGCTGAACTGTGTCTGAAGCAGTTGTGCTGCTGAGTCAGAACACTGTCTGGGGAAAGAGCCCAGCCAGGGCAAAACAGAAGTATTCAGGAGTAAAGCTTTCTTTTCTGTCAGAGAAAGCATCTTTGAGAAAGCTTTGTTTCAACTGCCTCCCAGTGAGATGAGGGAGTGTAGCCCTAAGGGGTGATTGCCTCTGGCATAAGCTCTGTCCTTGAGCACCCAGACAAATAAATGCAACCCACTGGGGGACTGGGCCAGGTGAAGGCCTGATGAGGCAAAACACCTGAGCTTAGTGGTGGCAAACACCTTGCTTGTTAGATTTTCAGTCTGTACGCAAACTCAGACCCTGAAAACAAACGGACAAAAAGCCCCTACCTTCAGTAGCAGGGAAACCACCACTGTAGTGTCAGAATCTGTTTCTGGGATAGAGGGAATAAATTGAGACCAAATTTGGAACTGTCAGGGAAAAAGACTCTGAAGAAACAGAAGGGACAGATTCCTCCCCAGAAAATGCATGACCTGTGAAAGCTGCTAAGAGTTTGAGGCAGATTGGGGTGGGTGGGGGGAAGCCCCTACCTCCAAAGGCAGCTAGCAGAGGAACAGAGCAGCCTGAGATATCTGAAGCTCTGCATCTGGGGAGAAGGAACAAGCAAAATGAGAATAAAATCAGTGGGAGAAAATCTCTCTGAAGGAGCTATGGAAAAGCTGTTGTAAAGGTTTTGTTTTTTACTGACTGGCTGAGGTAAACACAAGCCCCGAGGGAAGTTGCTATCAGGAATGCCAGCCTCAATGCTAGCTAACAAGGCAGGTGCAGTTCTGATCCTGGGCCAGTGTCAAATGAAGGAAAGACACCTGTTAAATAAAGCCAGCTGAGGAGAGAATAGAAATCTCTCAATGTCCCATAATTGAAAACTTAACTCTTGGTTCAAATCTCTTGTTGCAAAAGCAAAAACTTCTAAAGCAAGTCCAGTAAAAGAACGGGAGGTTGACTCCCAGATCCAAAAAGAACATGGGAAATGGAGTCCATAAGCTAGCTCTTAATAGGGAGCTGATGAATAAAAATGCATTCTGGGAAATATAGTTTTTCAGCTAAAGTTGGCGATACTGTCCCAAAACTTTTCAGCTCAGAATGAAGTTTCTACTCAAAGCAATGCTAGAAAGCTTAATCTTACCTTTTGAGGACTCAGATCAGACAAAAAGCTACCCATAAGAGCAAACAAGCCACTTTAAAATCATTAAGAAAGCAAGAGAAAGAAGTTTATACACCGAGCATTGTTTTAGATATGAAGAAACTTACGGGAAAATAAGGCCATAAGTTTGACACTTTGCCTTTTGAACAAACAGCCAGCAATGAATGATTACTTTGCAAATCTAATAAGGAGACAAGGAAACAGGCATTCAAAAAGAAATGACTGCTTTATAGATGGGAACAAACTTCAGAAAAATCTAGCTGTCCTTAAAAAGTAGTTGCTTCACCTGAAAGTTCCTTGTAAGAAATCAATGCTAAATATCACAGCTGCTAATATCAGGAATTAAAGCAAATGAAGTGAAAATACTAAATCCTGAAAATGCGTTTTCTCAGAGTAAGCTAATGAAGGAAAATGTTTCAACAAATTCAAGACTCTATTCCACAAAAGAAAGCTGCCATGCTTTGTGGGCCATATTACAGCTTACTTCATTCTTCCTGGTCCTTTAGCTGAGGGTAATGCAATGGCTGATAAGTTAAAGATAATAGCATTATCTGTGATACCTCAGTAAACCCCACCACCACCACTCTATCCCCTACAAACAAAGAGAAGCTTAAACCAGGATTCCTAAATGTAGATAAGAACTTAGACCCCTTCTTCCCAGGTGGCTGTATCTGCAATAGGGACTTTGGAAAACACAAAGTCAGGATATTCGACCAATAGACTAAAAAAGGGAGGCGGGTTGAAATGAATTATATGGTCTGTGCCTTTAAGAACTAGCCTCACAAAGAAAGGGGAGTGCTCCTTCCAACCTCCCTGCTGTGATTTGGAAGAGCCTCCCTGCCCAGGAGGCTTGTAAACTTAGAATACACCTTGCTTTAGCATTCTGTACCTAAAGTCTCCAGTGGTGGCTTTGGGGAAACGATCTGGGCATAACACAGGCCAGTTTGGGCTATAGAGATCCTGTCTCAAGACCAAATGGGATAAAAATATGGTGGCACACGCCTTTAATCTCAGCACTAGAGATAAAGGACCCAGACACAGTTTCCCCAGAAACCCAAAAGAGCTGAAGAAAGAGATATCTTAAAAATGAGTCAGTTCCCCCTTCCTGGAGAGGGTGATGTCAGGTGTTTTCAAAAGAACAAAGTCAGGGTGTCTGATGGTAACCAATTAACCACGAGATGCCCCTCTCCGGAGATAACATGACCAGACCCCGGAGATGGGTTGTAAAACTCCGGACAGGGCAAACAGATAGGGTAGAATAAGATAAAATCCGGGAAAAACTGGACCAATCAAGGATGGACCCATACTAACCCCCTCCTCTCTAAGAAATTGTATGAGTTTTGCCTACAAAAACTAACTTCCCCAAGAAATAGTAACTCTTCCCTGCCTCACTGCCAGGGAGGGCTTGAGATGAGTTCCCTGTCATGACTTGCAGCAGAAGTAAACCTTGCTTTTGCATTCTGGTATGCTTATCCTTGGTGGTCTCTCTGGGGGTGACGATCTGGGCATAACATTATCCCAAGTGGAAATGGCTCAACAGTCACATGCTCTTCATCAAAATAGCAAAAGCTTAAGAAAGCAATTCAATCTTACCAAAGAAGCAGCTCGTCAAATAGTTAGACGATGTGGGATATGTCCAAAATATTTTTCCTGTCCCTCACCTACGGATAAACCCTTAGGGTCTTCTTCCTAATCATCTATGGCAAATGGATGTTACTCATATTGCAGAATTTGGCAAATTAAAATATGTGCATGTGACCACTGACATTTATTCAGGATTTTCTAATGGCTAGTGCACAATCTGGGGAAGCTACAAAACATGTCATTATGCACTGCTTGAAGTGTTTTTCGTGTATGGGTATACCAAAAATTAAAACTGATAATGGTTCTGGATATAGTAGTAAGACATTTCAACAATTTTGTACCCAATGGGAAATCGTACATAAAACAGGTATTCCTTATAATCCTCAGGGACAAGGTATTGTGGAAAGGGCTCATAGCAGTCTTAAAATAAAACTTCAAAAAATAAAAATAAAAAGAAATTTATCCTCAATCTCCACATAATACATTAAATCATGCTCTTTTCGTTCTGAACTTTTTGAATATGGATGTCTGTGATCAGTCTGCCGCAGGTAGATTTTGGCACAGTGGCATCCAAGCGACTTTTGTTCAAGTGAAATGGAAAGATTCCTGTTTGGGATTATGGAAGGGCCCTGATCCTGTTTTAATATGGGGTGGAGGACATGTTTGTGTTTTTTCACAAGAGGAGAATGAAGTTCGGTGGTTACTGGAGCATCTGGTAAGGAGCGTGGAACTAAGAAAAGTCAGCTCCAATGACGTTCCTATAAAGGAACCAGAATGAAAGTGGCTCAATTAGTGTTTCTGAGGTTTTGTCACTGGTTAATGCAAACAGTGAGAAAATAGAGTTCAGAGCTGTGCTGCTTTTGGCTTTACTAGCACCTTTAGAAAAATACCTTATATCACCTAATAGCTGTGCAGTATTTGGCGACGAGTTTTACAGCAGCTAAATACGGTAGTTTCACCCTCAGTGTGAAGTGAAGTTTTTCAGTAGAACAAATCAAAAGTACTACTGTAATAGAAATGTTTGTCTGAATTGAAGCACTTAGGGGAGCTATTATGAATCTGAGTGAAGGGTCAGCCTCTAGTTAAAAGCCGTTTACCACTGACAGTGCATCTCTGCAGGTTCCGGAAAGGCTGAGAGAACTCAGCAATTATGGGGTGTGGCTTTGTCCTGGGAAGGTTACAGTCCCCTAGCAACAAGTATCACAAATTTATAAGGACAACACTCACTAAATCCCAGTGTTGTATAGCAAAGCTGACTATAAACTCTGAACTTTAGAAATGATGTACGAACTTCCTGTCTAGTTAAGAGAATATTTCTAATAGAGATCGTGATAATTAAGAGTAAGAAGTAGAAAGACGAAAATAAGATGTGAGTTTGTAAAAATTATTCACTTGTTAGATCTGTGTTAAGAAATCTTTAGGTGTTTGCTGAGTTAAATATATGCTAATGGTAGCCCTATATAAGTTTGTAAAATAGATCTATAGAGTTCCTTTAAGAATATAAGCTTGCAAGAAGTATCTAAGGTAATAAGACATGTAGTAGTAATCTTATAAGAAGTAATGATGCTAGTTGTAAATGTAAGTTTAAATAAGAAATAAGATGGAATGAACATAAGTACATAAGAAGTAATGAGAAATATATTTGCTAAAGTAGTTCTGTAGTTTCCTTAAGGAGTATAAATAAGAAGATATTAATACATTATATATGAGTTTGTAAAAAAGTATAAATGTTGAATGTGAGTCTAAATGCTTTGCAAGGCAAAATATATGTGAGTTTGTAAAAAAGTGTAAATGTTAAGTGTGAGTCTATTAATGTATATGGTGAAAGAACCTGAGACACAGAAGGTAATGTCCTAGTAGACTGCAAAGCAGGCAGTCTGAATGGTTTCAAAAGCTCCAGAAGCCGCTAAGAAGCTAAGAATGGCCGATGCCAGATCCAGCACAACAAGGCATCCACAGCTGAGATCAGTGGGAAATCAACACAACACAGAAAAACCTGAGCTAACATCAAAAACGGTGCGGCTTAGAATACTACTGTAACTAAAAAGATCTCCATGAGGACAAAAGTTGCAGAGATGCTTGTTTGAACTAAAATTGTTAACTGCAAAATGTTGGTTGTAAAAAATCTCTTCATATTTGTAAGTGAAAGCCTGATACCAGAATTTACTTTTTGAACTTTTTGAACTTAAAATGAGATAAAACTACAAAAATTTTGGTTATGGATTTCTTCATATTTGGAAGGCTAGTACCAGAATTTATCATTTGAATTTTAGGACTTAAGAAATGAACAATAGTGATTTCATTGCAATGGGATAATTTTGAATTTACTTATAGTAATGAACTGGTAACTGTTTTCTAGAGTTATTTGTGTTACAAATCGAACTGTTTAAATGGAAGTTTGGGTTTTCTTACTAGGCTTGAGACTTTGCTTAAAAAATGATAAAGAAAAGGGAGAGTTAATACACAGTTTACTTAGTTTAAAAAATATTTTCTTGTTTGAGTGGATTAATGTCATGTTTTGTTAGTAAGAAATGCAAATGGGGTATATTAAGAGACTACTTTTAAAGTGTAAAGAGTTTTAGCAAAACATCCAAAAGCAGTTTCTTAATAAAAGTTTCAAAGTGCTAATGGTTAGATTGAGAATATTGCTTTCCAATATGGGTTTGTAGGAACTGTATAAGTTTGGGCTTTTTCTAACTAGGTTTGAGATTTTGTTTAAAATATAAAGAGGAGTTATGAGTGAATTAATGTTGAATGTATGTTTGCAGAAATTATGTTTAACCTATTGGTATTAATGCACCCTGGTTTTGTGGAGCTAAGGAAATAAGTTTCATGTGAATACATCAGAAGTTTTTCCTATGTTCTGTTAGCAAGAAAATTCAAATGATTAAGAGTTAAAGTTGTAAGACTGAGAAAATTGTTAGCATATATGGTACTACATGTATGCTAATTCAAATGGTTCTGTTAAGAGTTTGCTTTGAGTTGTAAGATTAGGAGAATTGTGACTATGTATAGCAATATTTATGTTAACCTGTTAATGGTAACAATGAAGTTAAGGGATTCTTTAAGTTTGCAATTGCATTAAGTTTTCAGTTTAGAAAGGGCTTGAGGCAGCTAAGACTGTTGTAGTCACCTTGGACCTAATCCAAAAGAGAAATGTCATTTATATCATACTCTACTTCCATACTGGGAGGTGTAACAGCTATGGAGATTGCTGTAAGCTATTAATGAGGTTTTTTATATGTTAAGAAAGAGGGACCTCCGTATTCAGGTTCCTCGATGGCTTCACCCAGCAGGTCTGCATAGATCATGATTGGGGCTATGGGCCTGAGTGCAGGTGTCTGAAATGGTCTGCACTTGGCTGTGCTGGAGAAGGAAGTCTTTTACTCCACCCCTTGGTGTCTCTATGAATACCCTGGGACAGAGATAGTCAGGGCCTGATGGAATAGGTTCCAGCCCTCTCGAGTTTATCCTTTATTTTCTGTTTATCTTCACAATCGAAATTCTTCTATCTAATATTTCCTGCTGCTCGCACTCAAGAAAACTCTGGGGAGCTGTGGGGTTGGTGGGTAAACGACCCACAGAGGGCCCAGCCCATTGTGGGTTGTGCCATTCTTGGGCTGGTGGTTTTGGGTTCTCTAAGAAAGCAGGATGAGCAAGCCATGAGGAGCAGGCCAGTAAGCAGAATCTCTCTATGGCCTCTGCATCAGTTCTTTGTTTCTGCCCTGCTTGAGTTCCTGGCCTGACTTCTTTGAAAGGTGATATGGAAATATAGCCAAATGAACCCTTTCCTCCCCAAATTGCTTTGGTCATGTGATAAACACATACAGAAATAATAACCCTAAGTCAATGGCTATCTCTTCAACACCCAGTATCCAAATAAAGTCACATGCTCAGGTCCAGGGAGTCAAGACTTCAATTTGTGGATTTTGCAGGGACTCGCATGGTCTCTTTCCTCTTCACATTACAAGAAGGATAACAAGCCCCCCAGGGATTAAAAAGAAAATCTCTGAACTGTCTGCCCAGGAGAGCAGCTAGCTTCTCTAATTGATACCCTGTCCTATGGATCTCTACAAACAAATTTAGAAAAGAAAAAGTTGTTCTAGTGCAGACCTTCTGTAGTTTCAGAGTTCGGCATATTAGAACAATACTAAAGAAAGCAATGATTTTATTTTTGTCTCCAAAGATAAATTCTAGACACATCCTTAATAGTTTCCTATGTTTTTAGGTAACCATAGTTGCTCTAAATACTCATATAAAAATACCTCAGTCATCCATATGTATATTTTGTGGGTTTTTTTTTTTTGATGGCTTGCTTTTTAACATTGCTGGGGGGCAAACCCAAGGCCTGGAATTCTAGGCATGCTCAATTGCTAAGATATATGATAGCACATTTGTGTGCTTTCTCACACCTTCATAGAAATATAACTTATAGATCATAAAAATCCATGAGTTCACAATGCCTAGGAATCAGGAGATTGGGTGTAGCTCAGTAGTATAGCACTTGCCTAATATACACAGGAGTCTGAGTTCAATCCCTACCCCACACATGTACACATTGTATACAATAATTTTAAGTATTTAGAACTGTATACAGAGTAGTATTTGTTTATTATTTTTGAGATACGTTTTCCATGTGTAGCCCTGGACATCCTCAAACTCACTCTGTAGTACAGGCTGTCCTTGAACTCACAGAAATATGCCTGCCTCTGCCTCCCGAGTGCTAGGATTAAAGGCATGTGCCAGCACACCATTTTAGAAAAGTATTTTATATTCTGTATATATTAATTACAATCTCTGTGATAACTCTACAAAGGGGATATTATTAGCATTCATTGCTGAGGTTATGAGCCTCAGAAGTGTAAATAGTCATAATCCACGCAGTTGATAAATAAAGAGCTGGTTATTCAGAGCCGTGATTGCCTTGCTCTAAAACCCAGTTTCCTCTTCCCAATGAGACTGCATGTCTGTCCCCACTTTTTATGTAAGTAAAACATGCTCAGTATGTAGGAATTCAAAAGCACATATAAAGAAAAACTAAAATAATCTATAATTTCATTACTCAAAGTTAGCTGCCTATAAGTCTTTTTTGACAGATACCCTTACAATTGTCTTTTTTAATTGAAAATGGATTTTTTTTTCATACAGTATATTCTGAATAGTTTCCTACCCCCAGCTCCTTCTAGATCCTCCTTCCTTCCCACCCAACTAAGTCCATACCCTGCTGTGGGATGTTAATGTATGTCCTGTGGGAGCCCTTCTTGGGTTCCTTGTGGTGTTACCCAGCAGGTCTGCATAGAGGATGATTAGGACCATGGGCCTGAGTGCAGGTGTCTGAGATGGTCTGCACTTGGCTGTATTGGGGGATGGTCTGTATGTCAAGTTGCTCTGATTGGTCAATAAATAAAACCTGATTGGTCGTGGCTAGGCAGGAAGTATAGGCGGCACTAACAGAGAGGAGAAATAAAAGAACAGGAAGGCAGAGAGAGACACTATAGCCGCCGCCATGACCAGCAGCATGTGAAGACGCCAGCAAGCCACCAGCCACGTGGCAAGGTATAGACTTATGGAAATGGATTAATTTAAGCTATAAGAAGAGTTAGCAAGAAGCCTGCCACGGCCATACAGTTTGTAAGCAATATAAGTCTCTGTGTTTACTTGGTTGGGTCTGAGCGGCTGTGGGACTGGCGAGTGACAGAGATTTGTCCTGACTGTGGGCAAGGCTGGAAAACTCTAGCTACAATACCCCCCCCCCTCTCTCTAATTGGAGTACAAGCAGGTATTGCTGTGGATACCACTCTATATAAATAAAACACTGATGGCCAGTGACCAGGCAGGAAGTATAGGCAGGACAAGGAGAGAGGAGAATTGGGGAAACAGGAAGAAGGAGGGAGAGACACTGCAGCCACCACCAGGAGAAGCAGCATGTAAAGACGCCGGTAAGCCACCAGCCATGTGGCAAGGTATAGATTTATAAAAATGGGTTAATTTAAGATATAAGAACAGTTAGCAAGAAGCCTGCCACGGCCATACAGTTTGTATGCAATATAAGTCTCTGTGTTTACTTGGTTGGGTCTGAGCAGCTGTGGGACTGGCGGGTGACAGAGATTTGTCCTGACTGTGGGCAAGGCAGGAAAACTCTAGCTACAAGGTATCTTTAAAAATAATAATAAAATAAAAAATACAATAAACCAGAAAAGGGGGAAAAAACAAACCAGGAAATGAGGGGGGCAAAGAAAATACACTAGAAACACATACAGGCACCAAGACATTTGTACACAGAAAACCCATATGAACACAATCAGAAACCATAATATAAGCAAAAGATCTTTAAGATATATAAAAAATGTTATTCATATTTACCAATAGGTCTGTCTTTGTCCACTTGGTCTAAAACTAAGCAGGAACCTCTGTTCCTGCTCTTCTGGAGGCTGAGGAATGTAAGGAGCTGGCATATTCTATACATAGCTAAGGCCTACATCCTGGCCTTTCCCCTAGTCTTCACATTTATGGTCCCATCCACATCATAACCTATTTCTCATAGGCCTCACCTACTAGTATCAAACTATTAAGAGTTAGGATTCCAATATCTGAGAGTGCACAATATTCAGTGCACTCAGAGTATGACTCCATGAAATCAGTTGTACAAGAAATGTCATGAATGTTTTCTTAATTAAGTACATTTCTGACTTTGGCCAGGCTGTCAGGAGATTATATCTTAGCATTAAGGCTATGGTCTTCCTTAGGATCAAAAATAACAAATGAGGGCTGGAGAGGAGGGATATCTCATCCCTTCATCTGCCTGCCATTCTCTTCCTTATATAATTACCACATATAGGCTAATTCCTTTTGCTCAAGTTTGAAAACATCTAGAGCTAAGGAAATGAGTACAGTTTGGAATGAAGTGGGAATAAAAGACTTGGCTTTTGAAAACATATTTTCTATTTGTTACTATTTTTCAAAAACAAGACTCAGTACAGAGGCTCACAATTGGTCAGCACTCAAGTGACTGTGGAATGTTTATCACAACCCTGCTCGCTGAACTCAAGGATCATCATGGAACAGGAAAGATTGTAAGAGCCAGAGGGCACTGGACGTCTGTACCAAAACCTTGTGTGCTGGACATGGGAGTGTGGTTATACACAGGAACTCACAGCAGTTGTGACAGCTTGCACCATACCGAGTCAGGCAGAACATCAGCATGGATGGCAGGGAGCTCTTGAAGTTCCACTTGTAGCTAAGGAGTTACTGGCGCTTGGTTGACTGGGATAGAGAATCGTGACCCCCAAGAGGCTACCCAACCCCAGTGAATGTACATACAGGCAGCACTAAAGGGAGTCAGTGGGCTTTAAAAACAAAGCTCATGAAGTTCAGAGGGAAAGTGGCGAAAAGAAGGAATTGGACAGGAGGGAGTGATAGTAGGATGGAGTGATAGGTTTGAAAACAGATATGTGAAGCTTTCAAACAATTAAAAATACCTTCAAATAAAGGTTATAATCTAACTGCTGTTTTTGAGTCAGATTTATTTAGAAATACTTTCTTACATCTTCCTGTAGATTTTGTTTTACATTTTAAGCATTTAGACTTATTATTTTTAGTTTTTATGAAAAGAGTAAGATCTGTCAAGAGGTCCTAGGACTATCTTTTTGAAAAGCCAGCCTTTCCCCATTAGGCAGTCCTTGAGCTTTTGTGGTTTGTCAGTCTATTTACAGACTTATTTTTTCCCACTGATCTATGTGTCTTTTTTCCTCACATACATTTCTCTTGGTTATTGTAGCATTATATTAACTATTGAAATTGGGTAGTTACATCCTCATACTTAGTTCTCTTCCGTATTGTTAACTGGTACAGGTCTTTTTTCTATTCACTTCAAAACTGGTTCATTGGTCTCTCCAAAAGAATCATTGGGATTTTTGTTGTGATGGCATTGAATCTATAGATAATGTTGAAAAGATTTGACATCTCTGGCCAGAGAGAGCTTCAACTAGGGACTGAACTGACCAACCTTTGCTGGAGCTTCTGTAGCCCTCAGGTGGGACGTCCTTTTGTATGATCTTTCCCAGAGGTTTCCAATAAGACCAATCGGCAGGGGAGCGATGTCTTCTTAAGACAACCTTTATTAGTTCTCTTCCCTGCCTGGCTCATTTCTCTATTCTTTCATTGTCTTGCAGAATTACCTCCCAATTGTATACTCAGAGGTTCAGCTCGGGGGGTTGCTTCTGGGGGAACCCAAATGAAGACAAGTTACAGCACTGGTGCATGCTGAGCATCCATAGTCTAAACATTCAAAATCTGAAATATTCAAACTTAAACACTGAGTGCCAACATGATTCCTAAGTGGTTCCATACATGATCTCTTGGGACAAGTCACAGTCAAAACAGGTACATTCAGAGAATCTTGTACTGTAAAATTTCCTTTAGTCTGTGTAAGCTGTATATGAAGTATGAAGTTGCTGTCTAGACTTGTATCCCATTGTCAAGATACCTCAGTAACATCACAAATGTTCCCAAATCCTACCTCCACCAAATAAATGAAATCTGAGACACTTCTGGTCTGAAGTACTCAGGTAAGTACTAACCTGGGCCAAGGAAAGGCTCAACAGGTGGCATCTGCCACCAACCCTGATGACCTGAGCTCTAGATCTTTAGGACCTACATGGTAGAGGGAGAGAGATAACTGCTATGGTTGTTCTCTAACTTGCACACACACACTGAGACCCAAAGTTAAATTCCAGGGGCTATTTATGTTTTTACTCCCCTAAACAATTTTGTTTGACCCACCTGCACCTGCACTGCATGTGCTTGATCACACGTGGGCGGGAGGTGCATGGGCAGAAAATATGTCAGGATGTATGCTTGCCCCTGATTGGTTGTAGGTGGGAGGGGAGTTACATAGGCAGGAAATAGGTCAGGATCTATGCTTACCCCGGATTGGACCTGATGGGAAATACGGCCTTGTGGAGTTGCCCTTTTAAGCCTCTGCAAGGTGTGACTCGTGGCTATTTCCTAGGAACCCTGGAATGGACCTGGCCAGAGTCCACTGTAGATGTAACCAACAGTCTTATTAAATAAGAAACACAGAAACAATGTAAAAGAGAAAGCCGAGAGGTCAGAGCTCAGAGCTAAAATCTCACCCTTCCTCCTGCAGTGTCCCAGCTTCCCGAAAAGAGAGCTATATTCTGTCTGTTCGTCTTTTTATAGTATTTTGTTCTGCCTTCTCATTGGTTGTAAACCCAAACACGTGACTGCCTCATCACTGTCTGTATGTACAGCCCCCCAGGTCTTAAAGGCATATGTCTCCAATGCTGGCTGTATCCCTGAACACACAGATCTATGGGATTAAAGGCGTGTGCCACCACCGCCACACTCTTGCTATGGCTCTAATAGCTCTGACCCCCGGGCAACTTTATTTATTTATAACATACAATCAAAATCACATTTCAGTAAAATTAGTATACTACCACAGTCCACCAACCTGGCCAGTATTTAATTAAAGCTTGCCTCAAATTTGGCTTTAAACTGTGGTAGTTGTCTTATTCTTGACCAGTGGGATTAACAACACACACATATTTTAAAAGGGGGGGGGGGTATGCTCAATTCTGTATACTAAAAGGTGGGCTCAGATGGGACAGCTCTAGGATCTAAATAACCCTACTTGCTAAAGGGTCAGGCCTAATCAATAATCAATGCAGATAGCTAAGTAGTAAGTTACTGATATCTTACACATTCAAATTTATTTCTTTGGATGTAAAAAGTACATATCCCTCAAGCTTTCTATTCCCCAGGAGAGGAAAAAAGGTAAAAATGAAATACACTTTATTTCAACAAGCATGAATGTGTGTGAAAATCTACCTCAAAACAGCTAAACTGCTAAAAGATGTGCTGCTATTTTACAGCTAGAAGATTTAAGCTTCTGGGTTGCCATGGTTCAGTAGAATCAGGTTAAAAATTAAAAATGCAAAGGCAGGCTGTGGTTTCACTCCCCCCCCCTTAATTTTGAAATATAAAGGCAATGTGGGAGTGGGAAATTAGGGAGGAAAGAATAAATGGACTGAGAACTGGTCCAACAAATTATCTTTATTTTTAATAGCCTTAAAATCAAGTCAGGCACGCTGAGTACAGCCCAAAAAAAAAAAAAAAAAAAAAAAAACCTACTAGGCATATGTTGGGAGTAAAATATTCCTCTGGGACTTCCTATCTTGAGGGGAGAAAATGGCGACATAAAGGAATGATGCAGACAGTTCTTGGTCTTGCCAGAACTACAGCAAAACCTCAGTCAACTGCAAAAGCAAAGTGCTGTAATCGGATACTTGCTTTTGCTGAAATGGAGCTGCAACCCTCTGCTTTCAGATTCTGTAGTCTTGCAAAAAACCCAGAGAGTTTTTTGTCCCAGAGGTGAATGCAACATCTTTACTTCTGCAATATGATTTTTCTTGAGGATCCCCAGCCAGAACTACAGGACCAGCCATCTAGCCTTTGGAAGGAAAGCCAGAAATAAGCTTATCAGACCACCTTTAAAAATGTAGTATCAGCCCTCATGGACTGTCAGCCAGTGCTTGCTTTGCTAGAGGAATCGGACTCGGCATGCCCACCAAGAAGTGCTTTGTTACTCATCCCATGTATTCAAGCATTGAAATCCAGTCTCCGGGGAGACCCGATGTCTTCAGTGGAAATTATGTTCAGCTTTTCTCATCTATGAAAACGTTATGTGAATGACAGAACAGTTACCACCATTTCCTTCTTTCCCTGCAAGGCCAAAGTTCACACACAGAAGAGAAGTGATAGCTTCACCAATATTCCATCTCACATTCTTTTAGCTGTAAGATCCGGTCATAGAACACTTAAATGACATCTTTGGAAGGTCACCAAGGACCTTATATCCTCTAATCCCATAAATGCTTTTGAGTCCCAACAGATTGTACAATTAGACATACCTTGCTTAGTGCACTTTCCGTTTTGAAGCTTTGTATTTTCTTTGCCGTTTGCAGGTATGATCCTGGAAGTTTTTTTTTTTTTTTTTTTTTTTTTTTTCTCTCTTTTGGTGGTGCATCTTTTAGGCCTTTTGTATCATTGCTAGGATTGTTTTTTCCCAGATTTCCATTTTTAAAAAATCTTTATATTCTCTCAAAATACCAGTTGCCACATTCCTAGCTATTTGATGGCTGGATCATCAGAGGCAACACTGAATATCAACTACATTCCACAGGATGATTTCACACTCAGGGGTGTATGGGAAGCACAGATTGGGCTCAATATATAAAACAAACAAAAACAAAAACCCAAAACAGAGGACCCAAAGTTAGGAGGGATGGGGTAGATCTAGGAAGAGTTAGGGGGAGGAACTGAGAGTTGGCTATGATTGATTACACTATATGTACGTATGAAAGTCTCAAAGAATTCAGTGTGTGTGTGTGTGTGTGTGTGTGTGTGTGTGTGTGTGTGTAATCTGTGACTTAACTCCCATTTCACTCACTTGGAATGCCTTCATACTCCATCTACTCCCAGCATTTAAATATTTTAGCTAGCATTCAAAGCTTCATGTACACATTGGCAGTCCAGGAAGCCCTTTTTCAGTCAGCACACAAAATGGGGAAGAGCTCATGAGCCCCTACCTAAAAGTAGTTATTTTCCTTTCAGCTTTTTTCTCCTTTTACTCCTTTGTGCTAATCATTGTGTAATGCGGATTCTCAAACCATAGGGAATGTGGCAGCTTGACTGTAATTGGCCCACATAAGCCTCTAGAGAGTGGCGCTATTATGAAGTATGGCTTTGTTGGAGTAGGTGTGGCCTTGTTGGAGGAAGTGTGTCATTGTGGAGGTGGACTTTGAAGTCTTCTATGCTAAAGATATGCCCAATGTCTCAGACCCCTTCCTGTTGCCTGTGGGTCATGATGTAAGAACTCTCAGCTCCTTCTCCAGCACCATGTCTGCCTGCGTTTTGCCTTGCTTCCCACTATGATGATAATGGACTAAACCTGTGAAAATGTAAGTCTCCACAATTAAATGTCTTTCTTTATAAGCCACGGTGTCTCTTCACAACAATAAAAACATGGAGCATCAAAAGCACCTGGAAGAATTGTACCATCCATCAAGCAAATAAGCACAGAGTTCTGCCCCACCCCTACCTCACCCCCAGAGCTGCTGCCGATTCTGATTGATAAGGTCCCAGGAGGTTGCTGGTGCTGTTGGTTTGTTGAATACAGTTAGAACTACTTTACAGTAACTTGGATTTTATTTTCTCTCCATTGTGAACTTCTCAACATTAAAAAAAAAGCAGTTTTCTTTAGTCTTATATGCCTTTAAGTTCCCAGCAGAATATATATATTTAGCAACTATTATTAAAATTGAATAGTGCAGGGGTCTGAAATGTTGCTTTTGAATTTGGCACTGACCCTTTAAGTTCTCATTTTTTCCATTAACTAGAAAGAATATATCTGAGTTGCTGAGGGCAGAGCCAATTCTCCCTAGTTTTTGCTGTAATTCTTGGTCTGGGGATATGAGCTTGTGGCATGTGTTTTAAGGAATGAACTGAAGGAAATGATGTGAGCTGAATTCAGGGGAAGCAGTTGAAAGACTCACCTAGAGGAACAGAATGACAAAGTTTCAAATGCTTGAGAAATTAAGTAATTAGGTTGCCATGGTAAGATAGCAAGAGATCTCAAATCTATAATTGTACTCAGAGAGGCATGCTAGTATCCTCCATGAGTATTCTTGTTCCCTCTTATTCTTTCAATGCTTTAGAAGCAAGTCACTCTGAATTCAAGTTGTGCTTCTAAATGCCCTTATTATACTTAGAATGCTCTCCAGGGCCAAAATAATTTGTAGGAAAGAAGATTAATTCCATGTCTTTCAAGATTGGAAATAGGTGCACCAGACTATTCTTGCCAATTCATGTTTTTTCGGAGTTTGAATGTAAGGCACTCCCTTTCTACTTGTCTATTTAGTGATCTGTTCAGAATATTTTTTTCTCACATGAGTGAGACAGGATTTTTTTTTTTTATGAAAACTGTTTTTACAGGATTTCTTTTCAACTCATTAGAAAATGAAGACTAAGTCAGCTAGACCAACAAAAAGATGAACTCTCCCCAACCTTTGCTCCTAGCTTTGGGTAGTGCACGCCATGCCTCTCATGAAGTGAATGCTATAAAAATGAAGAAACAGTTGTCGAGATGGTCACACTGAAGGATAGATGTCAAACGCGCTTTTCCTCTTATTTTAAGGAGGAATTCAGTTCCACCCAGATGGAACATTTGGAAACTCACAGCTCTGCATTGTCACTCTCCACCAGCAGTAGTGGCACAGATGGTACCTTTCCATTTCCATGATTCGCCAGCATAGGCAGGCAGTCCAGCTGCCCGCACCACCCCCATAACAGCTCCCAGATCACATGGAGGAGGACATACTGCTTGAGTTAAGCTAGAGACCCTTGGGAAATTACATTTCTTGATGCTTGGACGTTACTACTTTGTAAGGTTTCTTCTTTGAAGGAAGCAGATGGGATTGCCTGACCATGACTTTCATCTGCTGTTATTGAGGAAGCTGTGTCAAGGCTACCTGCATCATCCCAGAGGCAGGCCTCAGACTCCAGTGATGGAAAGAACCAGGCAACATCTGCCAACCTTCTGCTAAAGGCTTCACTTGTTCAAGCACTTCACATCTTGTTCCTTGCTATTTATCTTTTTAGAAATTATGAAGATGCTTATCCTTTGTCCTAAATTAGATTAAATATTATATTGATATCATCAAGGATCCAAAATTTATATTATGATGCAAAAAAGAAACCTAAAGCCCCAGAGTAGAAACATTGGGGGCTACAGTGGCTGGATGGTTTATATAGGATGTCGACAGTCTGCTTGTCTAAGAAACCCTCTATTCTTCTGAAGGCAGCGTACCCAGGAACCATGTAACTAGTTACCTGGATGTGCCTGTAATTGCATTTGAGAGTAACTAGCAATGAAATCATTTATTGTCTATCTCATGCTGTCCTAAAACTAATTTCACCATGATAAAATAAACTGCCCAGAAAGTGGAGGATCTTTCATCTTGCATACCTCTAGGCCCTAAACCATTGCACGGTCTAGCATTTATTCATCATTTCAATTCTTGGCTTCCTTAGCTGACAGTGATAGGCACTTATTTTCAACATTCTGTTGTATCCTCATCCTGTCCTTGGTTGTTACTGAGGAGCTTCCAGCCATTGAGAAAAGCCCATCATTTTGTCCTTTGGTCCTTCCTGTGTGGAAGGCAGTAGACACAATTCACCTGGAAACTAGGATTAGAGCTTGTTCATTGCCCCTGTGGTATATATGCTGCTGTTGATATGAACAAGTTCCAGGCTTTCCTGCCCGAGGACAGGAGACACCTGGAACACAGTGGAGTTAGCCCATGTATCTCAGAGCACAGGCTAACACAGTTAGCTGCTTCCCATTCCAACACTTGTATTTTAATCCACGATCGTATTCTGATGTGCTCTCTCAGATAAGCCTTAGTTTTCCTACTTTTCCCTACATTCCTAAGTGGCCCATTGACACAGTAAGTTTTATCATTATTTGAGACAAAAAGGGATCAATATTTCCCAAACTTCTAGACAAATGGCAGTAACAGAATGTTTAAATAAGAGTGTTTAGCAGAAGGTCTTCAGATATAAGCCTACCTATCTATGATACTGGATAGCCTGCTGCTGAATGGACTAACTTATAAAGTTAGTATCAATCAGTACTGGTGTTTCCATTTTATTGATGAAGAAACAGAGGCTGGAGGAGATAAATGGTTTGTTCAAGTTAGCTAGTGATGGACCGGGTGTCAGAGTCTCAGCTGAGGCCTAACCTTGTACTTCTATAGCATGCAAACAGGCCAGAGACAAGTTTGCAGGGTAAGCAGGTGCACACACATGCACGCGCGCGCGCGCGCGCGCGCGCGCACACACACACACACACACACACACACACACACACACACACACACACATACACACATGTATGTGCCCATGAGTATATTAGTGCTTGGTTCCTGATGCTTTTGCATTTTTTGCCTGTAATTTTACATTGGCTATCTTCTCTTTAATCACTCCAACTCTCGATAAGGAGATATGTACTCATGCTCATAGAATAACCCTAAGATTTTGTTAAAACACTGGCTGCTGATGTTATGCCATGCATTCTCACTTAGCAGATCTTAAGCACACCTGGAATTCAGCATTTCTAGTTAAGTTCTCAGATGACAAGATGCTACCAGTCTGTGGCCCATGCTTGCAATATGTACAGTCCTTTGTAAACTCCAGAGCCCATATAAACACAGAATTATGTGAGCTGTCAGTCTGTGTTGAGGTTCTATTGAATGCTAGCTGTAGTGAAAAGCATTTTGGAAAGGAAAAGTAACACCATGTGGGGTATGGGAAAATAAATGCTGTGCTTAGTGGAGACATGAAGCTTTTGGTGTCTCCACTGAATATCAGTTTTGTTGCTAAAATCTTTCCCCCATTGGTATATGGAGAATTAACTTTCTCTTAGAACCTATGGATCTTGTGTTCAAACCTCAGCCTGCTGGCCTGCACTTTACCTATTTGACTATATAGGGACAACTGCTATAAGATTTAGTGCTGTAGCATGAATTGTTAGAAGGTCTTATTAATAAAAACAAACCTGGAACCAGATATTGGGGTGAATGCTGGAAGATCAGAGACACAGAACCAGCCACAGCTAACCTCACCAATTCCTCAGCTGATCCTGTTTCCTCAGACTGGAAGTCTAAGTCCTCATCCAGAAAGAATCTCAGCTAAACTGCTGCTCAAAAGTCTAAAAGCTTAACCAGGCTCTAGTTCCTGGTCCTCATGCTTTATATACCTTTCTGCTTCCTACCATCACTTCCTGGGATTAAACGCGTGTGTCACCATGCCTGGCAGTTTCCAGTGTGGCTTTGAACTCAGAGATCCAGGAGGACCTCTGCCTTTGGAATGCTAGGACTAAAGGTGTGTGTGCCACCATTTTCTGGCCTCTATATCTAGTGGCTGTTCTGTTCTCTGACCCCAGATAAGTTTATTAGGGTATACAATATATTGGGAAACACTATCACCACATAATGCTTTGCCTTAGTTCGGCCATCTCTTACCCTATGTTATTTAAACTTAGGATAACTCCCAGGAAAGAGAATCTGGTCACTTCACTCTCACTTAAACCTTCAAGGATGCTTACCTGGGCAAGTCTAAATTTCTTGTTCTGGTCTGTAACATATTTCATGCTCTGATGTCTGCCTAGGTCACTTCTTACCTCTTCTTAGCTTGGGGAGTGCTGAAATGTCCACTCTCTAGGGCATTTGCATGCCCAGGTCTCAGGTAGTTAAAGTGGGTTGAGAAGGGCTGCCTGAAGACACCAGATCTAATCACTGGAAACTGTCACTGTTATAGGGAAAGAGGATCTTTGAGGTTGTAATTACTATCTTATGTAGCTAGAGTTTTCTTGCCTTGCCCACAGTCAGGACAAATCTTTGTCACCCACCAGTCCCACAGCTGCTCAGACCCAACCAAGTAAACACAGAGACTTATATTGCTTACAAACTGTATGGCCGTGGCAGGCTTCTTGCTAACTATTCTTATAGCTTAAATTAATCCATTTCCATAAATCTATACCTTGCCACACGGCTCATGGCTTACCGGCATCTTCACATGCTGCTTGTAATGGCAGTGGCTGGCAGTGTCTCCTTCCGCCTTCCCGTTCTTTCTTTTCTCCTCTCTGTTAGTCCTGCCTATACTTCCTGCCTAGCCACTGGCCAGTCAGTGTTTTATTTATTGACCAATCAGAGCAATTTGACATACAGACCATCCCACAGCAATCTTAAGATGGAGAGATTGTCTGGGATAATTTATGTGAGTCCTAAATATGATCCAATTATGTGGTCGGAAATGTCCATAATCTTCGATGGGGGAAATCCGATACGCAGAGAAGACAATGTGAAGAATAGGTAGACTTAGAGTGATGTGGCCATAAGCCACAGGATTCTAACAGCTGTCAAAAGCTGGAGGAAGCTTGGAGAGCTTCCTTCAAGAGTGTGGTTTTGTCAACACCCAGACTTTACAATTCCAGGCTCTAGAGCACTGAAAGAAGGCATGTATGTGGCCTTGAGGAAGCTAGTTAGTAATGCATTGCGCAGCAGTAGGAAACGCACGCAGTTGTGCTGTCTGGCTCACTGGCCCCATCCCAGGACTCGAACAAGATGACTCCTATGTCTGCAGCTTACATGTTGCCTCTTTCAGGGAGCTTCTGAGATTCCTCCTCCTTCCACTTCTGGTTCCAGTTTGAACAGAAAGATGACCTTGGTCTGCCTTGAGTCCTTGAACAAAGTGCTGTTATAGTCATAGATGTGTTTATCATGCATTTCTTTCCATATGACCACTTCCAGATCAGTCTCCTTTTAAAAATTTTAAGTTCCTGGGGGCCACTTGCATTTTTCAACCTCCTGGGTTTGTCACAGTGCCCATTAAACATGGCCACCAAGGGCATGTTTCCTGCTCTGAAAGGGAGGTTGATGTTGTGGATTGGTGGCCAGTGTAGACCACAAGGGTGACATAACTCTCTGGGTGAGTCAAGTGAGTGCAGGATTTCTCATTGCCTATCACTCCTTCACCTCAGCTCTGGAGTTTCCAGAGGCCTGAGGCCTAGGGTCATCCCTTTAGCTTCTTATCCACAGAACTAGAGTTTATTTCCACCCTGGCTCTTTTTATATCCTCCTTCCTTCTCAGCTCTCATTTTCCTGCCTCCCAAATAGCAGTGACTCACACACTCTCAAGCACTGCTCTTTCTCATTATTTTTAGGTGCCGCATGATTTTTCTCATTATTGCTTCTGGCCTAGACCATAGTTGGGTGATAGGCTGTTATTTCCAAGGCCAACCTTCAGAGTGCAAACTAAGTGACATTTTAATATATTGAGGGCATGCTACTGTTTCAGTCATCTATTCTCCCTGAGGAGGAGGCAGCTGAGCATAGAATTTGACAATGAGGGATTGGGTTCCAGTCAAAGGGATGGTCTTAAAGTATCCTCTGCCAGGTCTTCCCCTGCAAATAAGCATACCAATGCATAATTCCTGGACCAAATACACAGTCACATTTTAGATTCTTCCCTAAAACCTGACAGTTTCTTTTTAGCCTTAAAGAAGGTAGATAATTGTTGTTTTATTTTTCTCTTTTAAACCCCAAAGTAGCAGGGATTCCAAGATGTGGCAAAAGTGATGTATTTTGTACTCTTTATGAAGCAACTGTAATATTGTAATTATGAAATCTGAGAGGAGAGCTAAGTAATTCATTCACAAAATGATGGAATTAATTATCGCTATAGTTTGGGTCTTTAGTGTCCTTCTGAAGCCTGTACATTTAAAGGAACCAGGATGACCCTCCCAAGAAGCAGTGTAAACTAGAGAATATCCAAGTAGGAAGATACTTGTGGTATGCCCTTGAAGGGAACATGGGACCCTAGTCTCTTCCTTTCTGTCTTTTACTTCCCAGTCACAAGGTGAGTGGTTTTGCTCTAACTTATAACAATGTGAATTTGTTTCAGAGGAAGCCTAGATTCAGAATGCTGCCACAGTGGTTTCCCACTACAAAATGGCTGCCTAGAGAAATGTTTCCCTAGGGCCAGCCTTGAAGATACCCAGTTATTGCCTCAATGGTGGCCCAAGGAGGGTCAGTCGCATCTCAAGCTAGAAGCAGAAATTGGCAGTTCTGACCACACAATGTGGGTTTTCACGAGGTGTGTGACATGTAAGAGTCCTGGGGTCATGTAGGCTTGCATCAAGAGTCCAGAAAAATATTGATCAGAAAATATGTGGCAGTGCTGAATTCCCTGCAAGGTGGCCCTGAGAGGCTATTGCATGAATCAGAAGGCAAAACCTTGTAATGGGACTTGAAGATATTGAAGATGCAAGGACTGTAGGACATTCCCAAGAAAGTCTGCTGGAGCTAGGCCAACAGATGTCACATGTGCTGCAGGTAGCAAAGTTTATAGGGGTAGAGCTGCCCAAGGCTATTAAGTTTAACCGACCCCATCACCAGCTCCAGATACTGGACATGGAGCTGTACGATTTGACATTTGCCCTCCTATAACACAAATCTTAAATGGTCTTATTAATTAAAAAAAAGAAAGAAACCCGCAGACCCAGATATTTGGGTGAAAGCAGAAAGATCAGAAAAGCAGAAAGAGTTACAGCCAACCTCACCTCACCAACTCCTCAGCCGATCCTGTTTCCACAAATCCCCAGACTGAAAACCTCGAGTCCTCACCCCTGAGGGTCTCAGTTGAACTGCTGCTTAGTTCCTGTCTCCTCATGCCTTATATACTGTTCTCCACCCAGCCATGTCACTTCCTGGGATTAGAGGTATGTGTACTTTCCAAGCAAAGGCATGAAATCTCAGGTGCTGGGATTAAAGGCTTGTGCCACCACTGCCAGACTCTATTCCCAGGGTGGCCTTGAACTCACGGGGAGATCCAGATGGATCTCTACCTCCCAAGTGATAGGATTAAGGGTGTGTGCCACCACTGTCTAGTCTCTATGTCTAATCAATCTAGTGACTGGTTCTGTCCTCTGATCCCCAGATAAGTTTATTAGGCTACACAATACATTGGGGTACACAATATATCACCACACCCTCCTGAGTTTGTCTTACTTTAGCTTTAGCGTTCCTTGTCATGCCCCTGTTTCTCCCTTTTGGAAGGAGGTTGTTTACTTTGTGCTGTTATGTATTAGAAGTATGGAACCTGAAAGTCTGATTTTATATGGGTTTACCATAAGAGGTTATCTTGAATTTCACAGGACTTTGAACTCTTAAGTAGTGTTGGATTGTTATGACTTCAGGATCTTCATAGATGGGATGCATACCTTTGTGTCATGAAATAAACATGAGACACTGGGGAACAGAGGTGGAATGTTATGATTTAGAAGTCAAGCTGATGGAGGCAGAGCTATGATGGCTACTTTTGATGATGAACTTGGTGGGATTTCGGATCACTTAGACACACCCCTAGATGTATCTGTTTGGGTGTCTGCAGAGGATTAAGGTTGAAGACCTAGACTCACACTGAATTTGGGTGGCATCATTCCATGTCCTAACTAGGGACATGGGGGTAGATCTGGGAGGAGTTGGGGAAAGGGGATGGATATGATCAAAATACATTGTATAAAATTCTCAAAGAATTAAGTTTTAAAAAATTGAAAGTAGAAAGCAGTGGACCAGCAGACACCAGCCAGCATTCACTTCCCTTGTTTCTTGACTTTACATACAGTGTGACCAGCTTCCTCATACACCTGCAGCCATAGCTAAGACGCTCACCACCACTTCTTTCCTGCCATGATGGACTGGACGCTCAAACTGTGGGTCCAAATAAACTTGTCCTTCCTTCCTTCCTTCCTTCCTTCCTTCCTTCCTTCCTTCCTTCCTTCCTTCCTTCCTTCCTTCCTTCCTTCCTTTCCTTTCCTTTTGCCAGACATTTTCCCATAGTAATGTGAAAACAAAAACAAATCAAAAACCAAACTAATTCAGGCCCTAGTCACCAATTACCTTGGGACTGGGACTGCTTCAAGTGGAGTTTGTGCTTTATTTGAAGAAACCCTTTGAAGGACTGAGGAAGCATTTAATAAGCAGATACTGCATTTAAACTTACCCTGGAGTGGTGAAGAAACTTGGGCTGGATCAGGGAAGAAGCGAGGAAGCTTGTCCCGAGTGTGTGCTCTTCCAGATATGGCCAAGGATAAAGCAGGAAGCAGAGGAGAGCTATTCAGAGATGGTGCTGACAAGACTTGATGTAATGAGGGGGTGGTATCTGGTTTCAGTCCCAAGGCTGAGAAGTTTACAAGGGGGCGGTGAGGAACACTTCATTGTAGGTCTTGATGACTTGCAAGTGCCTGTCGGTGATCTGGAAGACTATGTAGTGGGCAGGCAGAGATGTGGCTTGCCCTTAGAAGAGAAACTTGCCATATGTGCATAGTTTTAGGATTCTTCTGCCTAAAAGCAGTAGCTGAAAAACCACAGGCCTGGGTTTATAGGCACTGCATTTGAGAAGCTGCCTGAATTTAGTCATGTAGGGACACACCAACAGCTAAAGGATGAGTTAACAAAGAACCCAAAGATTGAGAAGGAGCAGTCAGAGTAAAGACATCTCTCAGAAAACAGGAAATACTTTGAAGTCAGAGGTTAATGATATCAAATATCCCGATTTGATATTTAGCCTCTAGAGAGGCTAGAGTAGCTGAGGATTTACCATTTTGTGTTTGCTCACTCTATACTCAAAAGCTACAAAAGTTCCAAGGATTTTTATCACAGGTCAGGAGGGAATGAGAGACAGAATGGATTTAAAAAAAAATAACAGCTCAGCAAGAAGAAGCAATAATTGGAAGTTTGACAACAAGACCACACTTAGAGGAAAGAGAGTTAGACTTTACATTATCCTTAATTATTATTATTTTTTTTTGTAGTGCTAGGAATCAAACCCAAAGCCCTCTACATGATGGGCAGGTGTTAACCTATTGAACTACATACCCAGCCAAGGTTCCAACTTTTAAAGGTAGTGCCTGAATTTGGTTGCCAGGGAGAGCTCAGCAGTAGAACTATCCAAGGTCTCTTGGTCTTAAGTCTGCCTTGAGCTGGTCTCAGCAGGTGTTAACTCACTTCAAGCTAGCAGAAACTTACTGGGATTGGGTGCTTTGAGCTTTTCCTTCAGTCTTGGGGCTTCTCCAATGCCATGTGCAGGGAAAGGTGCTTAGGGACATAAGCTTGGCAGTGTAGGGGAATACTATTCTTGCGCAAACTTTTATGCAGGGATATGGAGCTGATGAATAAATATTCTTGCCTACAATTTCTCAGGTGAAGCTTTTAGGATAATCTGCAAATGTCTCATCAGTCAAGGTGATCTGAGCTCCATTACCTAAAAGGGTGACAACACTTATCTTGGCTTTTACTGTTTTCCCCTTCCATCATTAACCATTTTACTCCTGGAGTTACATCCTAAGACATAGCCAACCTCACCTAGCCAACTCCTCAGCCCATCCTGCTTCCATGAATCATCAGACTGAAAGCCTCTGGGTCCTCACCCCTGAGGGTCTCAGTTGAACTGCTCTTTAGTTCCTGCCCCCTCATGTCATTTATACCTTTCTGTGCCCTGCCATCTTTCTTCCTCTCTCTGCCCAGCTACATCACTTCCTCTTTCTGACCATCTCCATCACTTCCTGTCTCTCTGTACAGACCTGCAGACCTCTATGGTTAACTAGTGCTGGGATGAAAGGTGTGCAACACCACACCTGGCTCTGTTCCCAGTGTGGCATTGAACTCACAGATCTGGATAAATCTCTGCCTCCTCAGTGCTAGGATTAAAGGCATGTGCTACCACTGCCTGATTTCTATGTTTCATATAGTGGATGGCTTTTTCCTTTTATCCTCAGGCAAGCTTTATTTATCAGAGCACAAATAAAACACCCCCACAAGAACCCTGGCATGAAAGGGACCAGACAGAGAACTACTGATCTAGAGTTCAGGTTCTTCACTCCAGGGCTGAGGACAGAAAATTGAAGATACTCTTTATTTTTCATTTAGTAGTATTTTAATATTTAACAACAATAAATGAGGTAACAATACAGTAAGAAATACATAAAAACACTAATGTCCTGGGATTACATCTTCTGAGGATCACATGGGGCCAGTGGAGAAGAAAGGCCTGACAGAGGGATTGACGGTGCCAGGAGCATATCTGTGTATGAGAGAACTCTTGGCAACGTTCAGGAAACTTAAACTACCCTCCTCACAATCGAGGAACACACCAATCCAGCCCAGTGGTCTCTCTATATAGTGCTGGAATACTGGGCATGTGGTGAGGAGACTGTAATGATCACCCTCCTTCACACACACCAGAAGAAAGGCACCCTCAGATTCAATGAGCTGGTTTCTGTTGCTTATCCAGGAATCCTTACAGGCCCCCACAGCCCAGTCCGAGGACAAATTGTTCAAATTCATCTCCCAGTAATATTTCCCTTTGATGAAGCAGTTTGATCCCCAGGAAGCCAAATAGGATCTAGCAGAATCCACAGATCTATCCTCACCGTGAGGTCTGAAGCTGCGTCTTCTCATGACATTGAAGAGCTTCACATTGTTAGGGCATATGCTTGTAAATTTAAAGACAAAGTTGAATCGGAAGTGGCTGTAGCTTTCAGTCAGTCCACTGATGGGTAGAGAGCTGAGCTCTAGATTCAGAGTCTGGGGCATGCTCAGCTGCTGCTGCATTGACTCACTCCTCCTGAACATGTCATCCAAACCCTGGAGCAGTAGCTCATGTGGCTCCTGGGACATTGCCATCAGCTCCTGATACATTTCTCTTAGCTGTTGGCTCTTTTGGACCACCATGGCTTCCCTTCTCCTGAGATTCTCTAAAACACGTTGGCCTTCATTTTGCATAGACTCAATATGTTGCTCTTTCTTGTCCCGGCCAGCGGGATCTTCAGCAGAGACCCTAGAAAGGGGAATGGCAAATGAAAGGGACAAGAGACGCAAAGAATTGACAGCAAGACAGTATTCTGAACAAGCTGCAAAATTTTATTTTTCTCAGGTGGGTTTTATAGTAAGCAGACCAGGAAACTTTGGGAAAAGATCAGGTGACTGTTGAGTTGCCAAACAACCCAACCAAGTAACCTGACCACAAAACATTGTTACTAATGGTCACTGTAGCAGAAAGATAAGGAAATGTTAAGTTATTAGAAAATAACTCAAGCCTTGTCCAGGCATGTCAAAAGTTTCTGGTTAGTGGCTCAATATTGGAAAACAGAAACCTTAACTCAGGCAGGCAATATGGCAGGGCTCTTAGAATTGTTCTCGGCATCTCCTCCCTTTATTTTATTTTATGAGGGAGTGTGCCTACCTGAAAGGTGGTGGACCTTAGCTGGCTGGGGGAGACATTGACCTGACTCCTAGAGACGCTTGGGGTTTGAGAAAAAGGGTACCTTTTGGGGAGGAGAGGGCTTAGGCATTTTTGGTGCCTCTAGATACCAACCTCTATGAAAGTCAGGTTTGTCTCTCAGGGAATCCGAACCAAGGGCTATTAAATCAGCCTTCCCCTGCAGTGCTTGGCCTGGCATCCAGCGGTGTCCATACTGGCTGATGCCAATAAGCATAGGTTCAGACTTTACACTGTTCCTAAAGGAGAAGAGGACTGAGAAATATCACAGGGACCACATCCTCGATCCAGCCTTTCGAGCCAATGGTAATGAACCTGTATAGGTTTTGATGCCAGGGAGTCTATTTGTTTTTTGATGAATCAGATTAGCCTGCCAATTATAAAGGGACCCAAAGTTACAAATAACAAAAGGCTGGTTAATGGTCCTGCAAGAGGCATCAAAAGGGAGAACATGGTTGATCTCCACCAATCATCTGCTGTGGCAGAGAATTGCTGCTTATGTAGCTCTAGGCTAAGTTTATGTAGCTTATTTATCTGGGTTTCTACCATTCCAGACTCATTAATATAACAACATTCTTCCCTCAGAAAAAGGCATGTCCCACCCTTTTCTGCTGTCAGCAGGTCCAAGGCCCATCAGCTTTGTAGGGCAATCTATGCAAGAGAGGTTAACTGCTTCTGGAGGGAGGATAAGGATGCTGCAGAAGCCTCAGTTGCTACCTGAAGTTGCTTGGATAGATGAGCTGTTATGAGGAAATGACCCAGAACTCCTCCCGCCAAGCCTGCAGAGACCAGAGAGGTGGCGAGGGAAATTCCGGCCACAAGGGGCAAGAAGACAGCTCTTTTTTTTTTTTGTTTGGGCAGGGGGACATCCCATTCCAAGAACTCTGCAGGGGTCCTGAGCATAAGTTGTGGGACCAGAGTGACAGGTAAGCAGAGCATGCCCTGTGGGATAGGGATGGTCTGTTGCTAGAGTTTTCTACCTTGCCCACAGTCAGGACAAATCTTTGTCACCCGCCAGTCCCACAGCCGCTCAGACCCAACCAAGTAAACACAGAGACTTATATTGCTTACAAACTGTATGGCCGTGGCAGGCTTCTTGCTAACTGTGCTTATAGCTTAAATTAGTCCATTTCCATAAATCTATACCTTGCCACGTGGCTGGTGGCCCACCGGCATCTTCACATGCTGCTGGTCATGGCGGCATCTGGCAGTCAGTCCTTCTGCCTTCCTGTCCTTTTATTTCTCCTCTCTGTTAGTCCCGCCTATCCTTCCTGCCTAGCCACAGCCGATCAGGTTTTATTTATTGATCAATCAGAACAACTTGACATACAGACCATCCCCCAGCACAGCCAAGTGCAGACCATCTCAGACACCTGCACTCAGGCCCATGGTCCTAATCATCCTCTATGCGGACCTGCTGGGTAACGCCACAAAGAACCCAAGAAGGGCTCCCACAGGACATACAGAACATCCCACAGCAATGGTCAATTATTTTGATAGAGTGCCGTTGCACCAAAAGAAAAATCTGGTGTGTGTGGGGGGGAGGGGGCAAAAGGATGATTGGGTAATACAGTCTGGATGCAAAAGGGAAGGGAAACACTGGAAAAGCAAAAATCAATCTTGGAGCAGCCTGGGTCAAGAAGCAAGGGTACTTCAGGGATGGGATGGAAGCCATGGGAATTATCAGTGGTGGTGCAATTAAGGACCTGAGGCAGGGGTACTGCTATCAGGGGAGGACATCCCAAGACTGCACATAGGAAACATGATGAGAGATTCCCAATGCCAGTAACATTGGCAAACATAAGGCCTTCTTAGAGGAGGGAAAGCCAAGAAAATGAAGAGGAGGAGGATGATAGTTGTCATTAATTTTTTTTTTCTTGTATAAGGATATTATGATGGACCATAGATTGTACTTGTACATAAGAGTGCCAAATGTGAAGTCTGGAGCTACGCCATGTGGCTGTTTGGGCCATATACATGGCTCCTTCTACTGGACTAGTCCATTGTGAGTCCCACAGGTCCCAAACCACCAGGGGATATCCTGTAGATGTCTTATAAAATTTAAGGCCATTCCATTCTTTTCCAATTACCTGTCCCTTAGCAGGAGAAATGGCATCATGGATTTTGCAGTAAGAGTAGGGGCATCCTACCCTTTTCTCCTTTAAATAAGTTTTGCAATTGTGAACAGTTTGATCATACAAAAAACAGATAGCAGGAGCCACCTTGCCGGGGGAATTATGGAAACCAGTTGAGAAAAATGGGATTCTGACATCCTTGCAAGGGGCAATCAGTGGTAGCCAATGGTCACCAAAGGTCTGTGTTTTAGCATAATTAGTATAATTTTCAGTCAATTAAAAGTGCCATGCAAATGCAAACCAGTCTCTGGTTCTACTAAGAAGGTACAGGCAGCAGCAAAATCCAGAATATCCAGGGAAATTCTCCCAGTTTTTTCTTCATCAGCATCTGTAAAGAAGAAAAGGGAAAACAACCTCAGGGGCTATCCTTTTCCTTGGATGATTGGTTAGAGTTGACTTGTTTAATCTCTCAGGGAGCCATTGAGGACCTCCCTCTGTTTGGTCATAGATGCATGCTGACCCTTGACCCCAAATCAGTACTGGGTCGGGCCCTTTCCACTGGGCAGTTAAGGGGTCTCACCACATGACCAATGCTTGGTGGCTTTGAGTTTGTGGATGCCAAAAGCGATCCATTGCAGACCTTTCATTCTTGTCCAAGGTAAGGAAATTAAGGACAAAAAGGGCATGATGTAAAAGATTTTGGGGGTTGCCTCACGTATCATATAGGCTTCCCTTCTTTAATTTATGAAGCATGGATTTTAATGAGTCTGATGAGCATGTTCAATGATGCCCTGGCCCTGGGGGTTGTAAAGAATGTTAGTGACATGCTTAATCTGAAGTTGTTGGCAAAAAGATTTTTTCCAGTATATCCTGGGCCATTATCAGTTCTTATAACTTTAGGTTTTCCTAGGATGGAAAAGCATTGTAAAATATGGGAAATAACATTTGTGGAGGCCTCTGCAGCCTGGAGAGAGGCAAATATAAAACCACTAAAGGTATCAACTGTAACATGTATGTATTTAAGTTTGCCAAATTCAATTAAATGAGTAACATCCATTTGCCAAATTTCGTTGGGAACCAAGCCCCAGGGGTTAACTCCCAGATGTTGAACCGGGAGGGAGACAGCACAGTCAGTGCAATTTTAACAATTTCTCTGGCCTGTTCTTGAGTAAACTTAAACAGCAAATGAAGGGAATGAGCATTTAAATGGTGAAGAGTGTGTGCTTGGGCAGCCTGGGAAAGGGATCCTGCAAGAACAGAAAAGACTGTGTGGCTGCATCAGCCAAGGCATTTCCTTCAGATAGAGGACCAGGCAATTTTAAATGGGCCCGTAGATGGCCAATAAAAAAGAGGCAATGTGTAGCCATAATCAAGGAGCGAAGCTGAAGAAAAAAATGGAGCTGCATTGGTAGAGGGTTTAATAAAGGGAACAGTTTCCAATAAGGGAGCAGAATGGGCAACATAAGCACTATCAGTATACAAATTAAAGGGTTGAGAATGAAAATATTGGAAAAACTTGAATGACTGCATAAAGTTCAACAAGCTGTGCTGAGGAATATGGGGAGAGGCAGGAGGAAGCCTTTTCATCCACAGCATAGGCAGCAATCCCATTGGCTGAGCCATCTGTAAATCAGGGGAGCCTCCCTTATAGGTTGTGAGGCAGATAATTTGGGGAAAACAAAGGGATGAATTCTGCCAAACTGTAACAAGGGATCACTAGGATAATGGTTATCAATAGTACCAGGAAGGAGGAGCAGGCAATGGGCCATTCATCATTTGTTTAAAACAGCCAATCTAATTGTTCTCACGTATAGGGGGCGACTATGGAGTCAAGATCTTTTCCAAAGTATTGGCGACTTGATTCTTTGCCCTTGATAATTAGCTTGGCCATTAAAGATTGGTAAGTGGCCAGCACCTTTGAGGGAAAGGTGGGTATGTGGACCCAGAGTAGGGGATTCCCTCACTTTTTCTTCTCTGATGGTTATTTGTTGCCAGAAGACTAGATGTGGGGGGTTCAGGAATATTAAAACTGACAGAATGACAGAGTGGATGGGTGGACTCTTTCAGGGCATTTTCTTCCTCCTTAATTTTTTGAACATCAGGGGAATGATTATAAGTTTTTAAGACATCATTAATTAAATTCCAGTAGGAAAAGGTTTGAACAGGGACCTTTTCAGGACCAAAGGTCTGGTAAAAAAAAAATCATTTAAACAGTCACCAACCCATCTCCAGTGTTTTTCATCTATAGTTCCTTATAGTGGGTAGCCATTCCAGCTTTGACCTGTAAGTACCAACCCCCATTGAGGCTTTGGTAATGGTCAAGCCTACAAGGCAGGGCTGAGAGAGGACGCTGAAGACCCCAGTTCTGGATGTGGGGGCTCTCTTGGTTCCTGGACCCTGGATGATGGAGGTAGACCAAGTGGAGTTCTCCAAAAAACACTGCCGGACTGCACTATACCTTTCCCAGACCCTGCAACCTACCTATCCCTTCAATTTTAAGTTATGCCACAAAATAAACCTCCCTTTTAACTACATGGAGTGGCCTTAATTTCACCAATATCTGGTGCCCATTGTGGGGCATGAACCCACGACCCTGAGATTAAGAGTCTCATGCTCTGCCAACTGAACTAGAATGTTGGGGTTCCAAAACATTTCCATTTGGAAGTTGGTCTTCTTGGCACAAAATAGCATATTAGGCAAAGAACTGCCCTTGCCTCAACTGCTGACAATGAGTGCTGTCCTATTGAACAAGCGGGACACAAAGTAAAGTGACTTCTGAACTCTGCCAAGACAGGGTAAGATGGTCTTTCAAAATTCCTGCTTCCAAAAATGGTCTGTCAGATACTCTAGTCTGTAGCCAATTTGAATGCATCAACAATGCTGAGAAACATTAGGTGACTGTCCAGGCTGCCAGCTGTCTCAGTTTACTCTTGTAAGATTCCCGAAAGTTGCTTGCATCCATCTTCCAATTCTCAGTTACCATATATTCCTTCTCAGGTCTTTGAGATTGAAGACTAGCAGTTATAGTTACAACTTAATATGTTCTATCTAAGATATTATATATATAAGTATTAGATTCAGGTTCTTTAGGATAGGACACCTTTTGGAATGATCTTTGTAACATGCCATTTACCCATGCTCTGGAATTCTCTGGATTTTGGTATGTGTTTCTTGCTTGATGTTGTTCGCATTGATTGTAGTTCCATCTTATCTAGGTCATTATCCCTCATTACTCCTGGACAATATTTGATAACCATCCCTTTTTATATAGTCTTGTATTAGGTTAGAACCTTCTTATTTAGACAAAAGGGGGATATGTAGTGAGTAGCCATTCCAGCTTTGACCTGGAATTTCCAACCCCCACTGAGGCATCAGTAATGGTCACGCCCACAAGGCAGGGCTGAGAGAGGATGCTGAAGACCCAAGTTCAGGATGTGGGGGCTCTCTTGGTTCCTGGACCCTGGATGATGGAGGTAGACCAAGATGAATTCTCCAGAGAACACAGTTGGACTGTGCTACACTTTTCCCAGAATCTGCAACCTAACTATCCCTTCAATTGAGAGTTACGACACAAAATAAACTTTCCTTTTAACTACATGGAGCGGCCTTAATTTCACCAATAGTTTCTTCTTGGGGAAACCAGGACAGACATCTCCATTATAGTCAAGAAAATTTTTTAAGTTGTTCTTTTTAACCCTAGTTCCTTGTGTCTTGAGAGACTGTTTTAGTCCCGAAATAAACAGACCCTGTTTATTAAATGCTTGTCACATCGTAAATTTACCTTGCGTCATCACATTGGAATTCCTCCGGATCTGTCTCACAGCCAGGAGTTTCCGTGGCGATCACTGATAGACCTTATCGTGGAGCAGTCTTCCATGGTAGTCCAACTCTTAGGCAGGCCTGTCTTGGTGTGTGACAACATACACCACTCATCAACATCCTAGAGCCTCTCACTGGGCACCAGTTGTCCTAGCCAGTAAGATCTTCAGAGACCCTAGAAAGGGGAATGGCAAATGAAAGGGACAAGAGACGCAAAGGATTGACAGCAAGACAGTATTCTGAACAAGCTGCAAAATTTTATTTTTCTCAGGTGGGTTTTATAGTAAGCAGACCAGGAAACTTTGGGAAAAGATCAGGGGACTGTTGAGTTGTCAAGCAACCCAACCAAGTAACCTGACCACAGAACATGGTTACTAATGGTCACTGTAGTAGAAAGATAAGGAAATGTTATTAGAAAATAATAGCCTTGTCCAGGCATGTCAAAAGTTTCTGGTTAGTGGCACAATATTGGAAGACAAAAACTTAACTCAGGCAGGCAATATGGCAGGGCTTTTAAACTGTCCTCAGCACTTCCACTTGACCCCCAACCAGACACAGTCTCCTGTACTCTGCTCTGACCATTTGCTCCTGCAGTGTCAAGTAGTTCGTCCACAGAGTTGTCCTTCTGTTCTCTGCCTCTATATTCCCTTTATTTTCTTGGATTTTCTCCCTCAAAGATGCCATTTGCTATAAAAGTCTTTCCATTTGCTCCTCAGCAGCTACTTCGATGGGACCGTGTTGGTGACCTCTGTGCTCATGGAAGTCAGAGCAGAGTTGACAGAGGTAGCTCCTGTTCTCAACACAGAAGATCCTCTTTGTCTCTTTGTGGGTCACACATTTATGCTCCTCAGAGCTCAGGTACTTCATGAGGCTGGCTTGTCTGGCAATGGACACCAGCTTCTTCAGAACAGTGTTGCTTCTGAAGTCCTTCTGCTCAGATGGTTCCCTATACATAGGGCAATGGACAGGAAGCTGGATGTCTTCCCAAGAAAGGTGGAGGCAGGCTTGACAGAAGCTGTGGCCACAGCTTATGGTGACTGGGTCTGTAAGGCAGTTCAGGCAGATGAAGCAAGTGAGTTCTTCCTGGAAGGCTGGTGACATGTCTGACTCCATTTCTCCACAACTTGTCTCTGGGCTCAGCAATCTTGACTCAGGACAGAATAATATTAGTTCAGCTCAGCTCTGGGGTCCAATCCTCAAGGTGTGGGTAGATCTAGCAGTCTCTGGAGCCAGAATGTTTGGAAACACACTCTGTTAGGACTGGTGAAGAGTGAACCTGGCTGGCTCTTGGAGTGTCCTATTATGGTCTCCAGAGACCACACCCACTTCTTCCCAAGTCAATTTCCATTGGTGAGTTCTAAATGGATGGAAGACTGAATTAACTGTGAGGCCAAGTTCCACAAGCAAATCTCCACAAGGTTTCCCTAGTCACTGCTTAGCTGGGTGTGGCAGCTCACACCTTTAATCTGAGAATCCTAGGGAATGGCCTGCTGAATTGGGAGGAGGTTTAGTTCAAGGCCTGCCTAGCCTATACAGTGAGAACTTGTGTAAAAAAAAAAAAAATGGGTAATTTTGCTACAATATTATTCTGTTTCTAAATATTTTGTGGCGTGCTTATATTTTTGCTTTTCCTTTTACAATTTAACAGATAATGATATCAATTTGTGATTCTAGCAAATATCGACATGAAAAGATTCTTACTAGTTCTTTGATAATTTAAGTCAACTTATTTTTATCATATTCACTTCAACTGCAACTTCTTTGAGATTCATCCTCTTTCTCTACCCACTGTTAGAACTCTCTGTTCTATTCTTTTTTCTTTTTTTAAAAATACATGTTTGGGAAGCCGGGTGGTGGTGGTGGTGGTGGCTCATGCCTTTAATCCCAGCACTCTGGAGGTAGAGGCAGGCTAATTTCTGTGAGGTCCAGGCCAGCCTGCTCTACAGAGTAAGTTCCAAGACAAGCTCCAAAGCTACACAGAGAAACCCTGTCTCAAAAACAAAAGACAAAATGAAAACAAAGAACAACAACAACAAAAACACCATGTAGAATTAAGTAAAACCCAAGAGGCTGAGATGTTTCTCTCCTGAGGGAAATTTCTTGATTGAATATAATTTGAAGTAGGAAAGCTCCACCTAAACTCACACATTTTGAGGTGTGAGAATACACCTACATCTTAGCTGCATCTTCTGGTGGCAGCCTCTATGAAGGACAGAAGGAAACTCTTTCATCTTTTCTCTTTGTCCTCTGCCCTGCTCTCACTGGCCAGTTCATCCCTTCACTGGCATAAGAGCCTTTTTTGGGGTTGGGGATTCCAAAGTACACTGAAGACCGGCTGAGACACCCAGCCTTGCAGACTGAACAAATGCTTTCTCTCTCTGTCTCTCTATGTCTCTCTCTGTCTCTGTCTCTGTCTCTCTCTCTCTGTCTCTCTCTCTGTCTCGCCCCCACACACATTGTCTGTATGTGTGTGCCTGAGTATTCATTTAGTTCTGTTACTCTAGATTCAGAGTGGTTACCACACTTATCTCTTGGGTTTTTGTTAATTCCACATGTGGTCCAATTGACAACCAGGAATAGCCATGACTGTTCCTTCAAACTTTCCCACATCCATATCAACGTATTCATTGTTCTACTCTTGTCTATGTAACCATTTCTATGAGAGACTGCTTCACAGCAGATTTCCCAGTATTCTGGCTCTTACTATCTTTTCTGACACCTCTTCAACAATATTCCTAGAGGCTTTGCAAATATTGTGAATAGAACAGCAAGGGAAACATAAAATTAGGAAAAATCATTTATTCATTGAAGTAGTTTCCTGCGTTCAGATAGAGACTCTAAGAAAGAAAGGGTGGGGATGGGTGAATAGACAGCTCCACTCTCTTGTTTGGATTCTACGTTGTTGTCCAGAATTCTTCAGCTGGATCAATCTCTAGTTGTTCATATGGCAGTTTATATGATACTGTCCCTTTATGTAACACAAACCTTACAAAGTCTTATTAATAGAAAACCCAGAGCTGGACATTGGGGTCAAAACTGAAAGCTCAGAGAAGCAGACCAGCCAACTAAAATTCTAAACTCTTTGAAATCTTCAGTCTCAAGACAGTGAGTTCCTGTTTCCTCAACGCCTTAAAGAACTTTTTCTGCCCTGCCATCTTACTTCCTGGGATTAAAGATGTGTGTGCTTCCCAAGCCAAGGCATGCAATCTCAAGTGTTGGGATTAAAGGTGTGTGTCATCTCCCCCAGCTCTGTTCTCAATGTGGCCTTGAACTCACAGGGATCTCTGTTTGCAGAATGATAGGATTAAGGGTGTGTGTGTGCCATCACTATCTAGGCCCTATGTCTAATAAAGTGGCTGGCTCTGTTCTCTAATCCCCAGATAAATTTTGTTGGGGTGCAATATATACCACCACAGTGTCCCATGTTTAATCAGCTGTCACTTAGCTCTCATTCTACTGATGATGAGCACTGTAGTTGAACTTTGGCTATTTTGATGAACACTTTATTTGTATGTACGGTACATATGGTCATGGGTAAATGTGTGCTTGGGTGAGGCCAGAGAAGGATTTCAGATATCCTGCTCTATTACACACCATTTTATTCCCTTGATAAAGGGTCTCTCACTGAACCTGAAACTCCATTTTAGCCGGGTGCCTAACCAGCATGATCCAAGGACATGCTTGTATCCAACCCTCAAAGCTGGGGTAAAAGGCATGAGCTCCTTGCCTGGCTTTCATAGGGGTGCTGAGGATTTGAACTCAGATCTCTGTGTCTGCTCAGCAAATGCTCTTACTCACTGAGCCATCTCCCCAAGCACTGCTATGAACATTTTTCCCCCCTAAGACTATTCTAATACAGGTCTTTTGGTGAATAAAAGTATAGATTTCTAGCATGCAGATACCTACAAATGACATTACTGAGTCATCCAGTGTGTGGACATGCTTAGCTTTCTTAGATCTTGCTAGTTTACTAAAGTGATTGTGCCGATTTGTACTGCTTCTGCTAAACATTAGAATTTTAATGTGCTTCATTCTTATGAGAAAGGTATAACCCATGCTGCCCTGGAATTTCCCAATTTTTTTCCCCAGTCACTGGAGTACAGGGTGACAGCTGTGCACTGCCACACTCAAGCAGTCTATTTATTTTTAATGCCAATAGTCCATGATTTTCCTGGTGTTCTCCAGAACATGTAACACAAATCTTAAATGGTCTTATTAATAGACAAAACGCAGAGACAGATACTGGTATAAAAGCTGAAAGATCAGAGAAACAGAACAAGCCATGGCCAGCTCCTAAGGCAATCCTGTTTCCATGAATCCTCAGACTGAAAGCCTCTGAGTCCTCACCCCTGAGGGTCTCAGTTGAACTGCTCTTTCGTTCCTGCTCCCTCATGCCATTTATACCTTTCTGTGCCCTGCCATCTTTCTTCTTCTCTCTGTCCAGCTACCTCACTTCCTCTTTCTGACCAGCTCTATCACTTCCTGTCTGTCTGTATTGACCTCCAGACGTCTATGGTTAACTTGTATTGGGAATATAAAGGCCTGTGCCACCACACCTGGCTCTGTTCCCTCCCAGTGGGGCCTGGAACTCACAGAGATCTGGATGAATCTCTGCCTCCCGAATGCTAGGATTAAAGGCATGCGCTACCTACCAGTGCCTGACCACTGTGTTTAATATAGTGGCTGGCTTTTTTCCTTTGATGGATCCCCAGGCAAGTTTTACTTGTTAGAGCACAAAGAAAACACCACCAACAAGAACCCTGGCACAAAAGGGACCAGACAGAGAACTACTGATCAGATTCAGGATTTGCACTCCGGGACTGAGGACAGAAAATGGAAGGTTGTTGTTTTGTTTGTGTGTTTGTTTGCTTGTCGTTCTTTTACGTTTTGCCATACACTTTTTTTTAATTAATTAATTGTCTATTCACTTTACATACCAATCACAGATCCCTCCTCTTCCCTCTTCCCAACCCCAAGGCTCCCCCCACAACCCACCCACTTCCCCACATTTTCCCAATCAAGGTCTCCCCTGGGGAGTCAGCAGAGCCTGGAGCACTCTAAGAGCTGAGGCAGGTCCAAGACCCTCCCCCTCTGCACCAAGAGCTAGGGTATTCACTAGACAGTCGCCCGAGTAGACCAGTCAGAAAAATGGTGCTAGCATGACTGGATGTCAACATGCAGAAGACTGCAAATAGATCCATATCTGTCACCATGCATAAAACTCAAATCCAAGTGGATCAAAGACCTCAACATAAATCCAGTTACACTGACCTTGATAGACCAGAAAGTTGGAAGTGGTCTTGAACACATTGGCACAGAAGACCACTTCCTAAACATGACACCAGTAGCACAAATACTGAGAGCACTTTTTGTCATTTAATCGTATTATTATAATTTTTAAATACAAATGAGGTAACAATACAGTAAGAAATCCATAAAAACACTAATGTCCTGGGATTACAGCTTCCAAGGATCACATGGGGCCAGTGGAGAAGAAAGGCCTGACAGAGGGATTGACGGTGCCAGGAGCATATTTGTGTATGAGAGAACTCTTGGCAACGTTCAGGAAAATTAAACTACCCTCCTCACAATCGAGGAACACACCAATCCGGCCCAGTGGTCTCTCTATATAGTGCTGGAATACTGGGCATGTGGTGAGGAGACTGTAATGATCACCCTCCTTCACACACACCAGAAGAAAGGCACCCTCAGATTCAATGAGCTGGTTTCTGTTGCTTATCCAGGAATCCTTACAGGCCCCCACAGCCCAGTCCGAGGAGGAATTGTTCAAATCCACCTCCCAGTAATATTTCCCTTTGATGAAGCAGTTTGATCCCCAGGAAGCCAAATAGGATCTAGCAGAATCCACAGATCTATCCTCACCGTGAGGTCTGAAGTTGCTTCTTCTCATGACATTGAAGAGCTTCACATTGTTAGGGCATATGCTTGTAAATTTAAAGACAAAGTTGAATCGGAAGTGGCTGTAGCTTTTAGTCAGTCCACTGATGGGTAGAGAGCTGAGCTCTAGATTCAGAGTCTGGGGCATGCTCAGCTGCTGCTGCATTGACTCACTCCTCCTGAACATGTCATCCAAACCCTGGAGCAGTAGCTCATGTGGCTCCTGGGACATTGCCATCAGCTCCTGATACATTTCTCTCAGCTCTTGGCTCTTTTGGACCATCATGGCTTCCCTTCTCCTGAGATTCTCTAAAACACGTTGGCCTTCATTTTGCATAGACTCAATATGTTGCTCTTCCTCTTGACCCTGGACAGGACACAGTCTCCTGTACTCAGCTTGACCATTTGCTCCCGCAGTGTCAAGTAGTCCGTCCACAGAGTTGTCATTCTGTTTTCTGCCTCTGTATTCCCTTTATTTTCTTGGATCTTCTCCCACAAAGATGCCATTTGCTGTAAAAGTCTTTCCATATGCTCCTCAGCAGCACTTCGATGGGACCATGTTGGTGACCTCTGTGCTCATGGGAGTCAGAGCAGAGTTGACAGAGGTAGCTCCTGTTCTCAACACAGAAGATCCTCTTTGTCTCCTTGTGGGTCACACATTTATGCTCCTCAGAGCTCAGGTACTTCATGAGGCTGGCTTGTCTGGCAATGGACACCAGCTTCTTCTGAACAGTGTTGCTTCTGAAGTCCTTCTGCTCGCATGGTTCCCTACACATAGGGCAATGGACAGGAAGCTGGATGTCTTCCCAAGAAAGGTGGAGGCAGGCTTGACAGAAGCTGTGGCCACAGCTTATGGTGACTGGGTCTGTAAGGCAGTTCAGGCAGATGAAGCAGGTGAGTTCTTCCTGGAAGGCTGGTGACATGTCTGACTCCATTGCTCCACAACTTGTCTCTGGGCTCAGCAATCTTGACTCAGGACTGAATAATATTAGTTCAGCTCAGCTCTGGGGTCCAATCCTTAAGGTGTGGGTAGATCTAGCAGTCTCTGGAGCCAGAATGTTTGGAAACACACTCTGTTAGGACTGGTGAAGAGTGAACCTGGCTGGCTCTTGGAGTGTCCTGTTATAGTCTCCAGAGACCACGCCCACTTCTTCCCAAGTCAATTTCCATTGGTGAGTTCTAAATGGATGGAAGACTGAATTAACTGTGAGGCCAAGTTCCACAAGCAAATCTCCACAAGGTTTCCCTAGTCACTGCTTAGCTGGGTGTGGCAGCTCACACCTTTAATCCAAGAATCCTAGGGAATGGCCTGCTGAATTGGGAGGAGGTTTAGTTCAAGGCCTGCCTAGCCTATACAGTGAGAACTTGTGTAAAAAAAAAAATGGGTAATTTTGCTACAATATTATTCTGTTTCTAAATATTTTGTGGCGTGTTTATATTTTTGCTTTTCCTTTTACAATTTAACAGATAATGATATCAATTTGTGATTCTAGCAAATATTGACATGAAAAGATTCTTACTAGTTCTTTGAAATTTTGGTCAACTTATTTTTATCATATTCACTTCAACTGCAACTTTGAGATTCATCCTCTTTCTCTACCCACTGTTAGAACTCTCTGTTCTATTCTTTTTTCTTTTTTTAAAAATACATGTTTGGGAAGCCGTGTGGTGGTGGTGGTGGTGGTGGTGGTGGTGGTGGTGGTGGTGGTGGCTCATGCCTTTAATCCCAGCACTCTGGAGGTAGAGGCAGGCTAATTTCTGTGAGGTCCAGGCCAGCCTGCTCTACAGAGTAAGTTCCAAGACAAGCTCCAAAGCTACACAGAGAAACCCTGTCTCAAAAACAAAAGACAAAATGAAAACAAACAAACAACAACAACAAAAAACAAAACAGCATGTAGAATTACCTAAAACCCAAGGCGCTAAGATGTTTCTCTCCTGAGGAAGATTTTTTGATTGAATATTATTTGAAGTAGGAAACGTCTACCTAAACTCACATGTGGGGCATTTACCCACCAACCCCACCGCTCCCCAGAGTTTTCTTGAGTGCAAGCAGCAGGAAATATTAGATAGAAGGATTTATAGCAGAGAATCTTGCGGAGATAATAAACAGATAGAAAATAAAGGATAGCCCCGAGAGGGCCTGGAACCTATTCCAATGGGCCCTGACTGTCTCTGCCCCAGGGTTTTTATAGAGACACCAAGGGGTGGAGCAAAAGACCTGGTCCCCCAGCACAGCCAAGTGCAGACCATCTCAGACACATGCACTCAGGCCGGTGGTCCTGATCATCCTCTATTGGGACCTGCTGGGTAAAGCCACGAGGAACCTGAGAATGGGCTCCCATACATCCCCCAATCTTAATATAAAAAAAAAAATAACTATTAATGGCTTACAGCAATCTCCATAGCTGTTACACCTCCCAGTATGGGAGTAGAGGATGATATAGATGGCATTTCTCTTTTGGATTAGGTCCAAGGTGACTACAGCAGTCTTAGCTGCCTCAAGCCCTTTCTAAACCAAATACTCTTAAGGCAACTACAAACTTAAAGAATCCCTTAGCTTCATCATTACCATTAAGAGGTTAACATATATATTGTTATACATAGTCACAATTCTCTCAATCTTACAACTCAAAGCAAACTCTTAACAGAACCATTTGAATTAGCATATATGGTGCTATATATTGTTAACAATTTTCTCCATCTTACAACTTTAACTCAATCATTTGAATTTTCTTGTTAACAGAACATAGGAAAAACTTCGATGTATTCACATCAAACTTAAATATTTCCTTAACTCCACAAAACCAGGGTGCATTAATATCAATAGGTTTCGACGACTTCCCTTCTGGACCAGAGGTGAGTGCCTGGGTCCAGCCCGGACCCCATCCCTGGCCACCAACCACTCCTGAGAGGCCTGCCCAACTTGGCACCAGGTTCTGGCCACCGGGCAGCTCCCCTTCTAGCCCCACCGGGAGGGATCCCCATTTCCAAGCCCCCGGCAGCCCCTGCAGTCTCCGCGCCCTGCCCCCACGCCCATCTGCCCAAGACCCCACCCACTTCCTGAGACTTAGAGACCGGCCCCCAGCTCCCAGCCTGTCCCCGACTGCCATTCTGGACCAGAGCTTGCCCCTGACTTCCCTTCTGGACCAAAGAGTTGGACAAGAGAACTCCCTTTTGGACAAGAGAGAGAGTCTTCCTGAGTCTGTCAGATCTTTGTGAAACAAGTACACTGATAAGACCAAGAAGGAATCACAAGGAGATGGGCAGACGTCAAAGCAGAAGTACATACAGCAAAATGAAGAGCAATACAGCATCACCAGAACCTAGCTCGCCTCCAACATCTAGACCTGAACACCAAAAATTGGAAGAAGCAGAAGAAAGTAGCCTTATGAGTAACTTCATGAAGAAGGTAGAGGCTTGTGTAGAGGAAAAGACAAGAAAATTGGAAGAACGCTGTAAACAACTAGAGGAAAGGGCAAACAAATTAGAAGAAAACAATAAAGCCCTCCAAGAAAACAATAAAGTCCTGGAAGAAAACATTAAAATCCTGGAAGAAAACAATAAAGCACTGAAAGAAAATCATGAAAAAGCAATGAAACAAACAAAGGAAACAGTCCAAGATCTGAAAAGGGAAATTGAAAAAATGAAAAAGACACAAACAGAGGGAATGCTGGAAATAGAAAACCTGAGTAAAAGATCAGGAACTTCGGATGCAAGTATAACCAACAGAATGCAAGAGATGGAAGAGAGGATTTCTGGCATTGAAGATACAGTAGAAGAAATAGTTCCATCAGTCGAAGGAAACACTAAAGCCAACAAAGTCATGAACCAAAATGTCCAAGAAATCTGGGACACCATAAAAAGACCAAACTTACGAATTATAGGGATAGAAGAAGGTGAAGAATACCAACTCAAAGGCACAGAAAATATATTCAACAAAATTATAGAAGAAAACTTTCCCAACTTAAAGAAGGAAATGCCTATGAAGATACAAGAAGCCTATAGAACACCAAACAGACTAGACCCCCAAAAAAAGTCCCCTCGACACATAATAATTAAACAACTAAATGTACAGAATAAAGAAAGAATATTAAGAGCAGCCAAGGAAAAAGGCCAAGTGACCTATAAAGGTAAACCCATCAGAATAACACCCGATTTCTCAATGGAGACTTTGAAAGCCAGAAGGACCTGGACAGATGTAATGCAGACACTAAGAGACCATGGATGTCAGCCCAGACTAATATACCCAGCAAAACTTTCAATCATCATAGACGGAAGGAACAAGACATTCGAAGACAAAGCCAGATTTAAACAATACCTATCCACAAACCCAGCCCTACAGAAAGCACTAGAAGGAAAATTCCAACCGAGGGAAGTCAGATACACACTTGAAAACACAGGCAATAGATAAAGCCACAACAGTAAACCCCAAAGAAGAGAAGTACACACACACTACCACCAAAAATAACAGAGATGAAGAATCACTGGTCATTAATATCCCTTAATATCAACGGACTTAATTCACCTATAAAAAGACATAGACTTACAGAATGGATACGAAAGCAGGACCCATCCTTCTGCTGCATACAAGAAACACATCTCAAATTCAAAGATAGACACTACCTAAGAATAAAAGGCTGGGAAAAGACTTTTCAATCAAATGGTCTTAAGAAACAAGCAGGGGTAGCCATCCTGATATCCAACAAAATAGACTTCAAACTAAAATCAATCAAAAGAGTTCAAGAAGGACATTACATCCTCGTCACAGGAAAGATCGACCAAGATGAAGTTTCAATTCTGAACATATATGCCCCAAACATAAGGGCACCCACATATGTAAAAGAAACATTACTAAAGCTTAAACCACATATAAAACCCCACACATTAATAGTGGGAGATCTCAACACCCCACTTTCACCACTGGACAGATCTCCCAAATCGAAACTTAACAGAGAAATAAAGGACTTAACCGATGTCATGACCCAATTGGACCTAATAGATATCTACAGAACATTCCATCCTAACAAGAAAGAATATACTTTCTTCTCAGCACCCCATGGAACTTTCTCTAAAATCGACCACATACTTGGCCACAAAGCAAATCTCAACAGATACAAAACAATCAGAATAACCTCCTGTGTTCTATCAGATCACCATGGTTTAAAGCTAGATTTCAACAACAACAAAAACTACAGAAAACCTACAACCTCATGGAAACTGAATAATGCTCAACTGAATCACCAATGGGTTAAGGAAGAAATAAAGAAAGAAATTAAAGACTTCCTAGAGATCAATGAAAATGAAGACACCACATACCCAAACTTATGGGACACTATGAAAGCAGTGCTAAGAGGGAAATTCATAGCACTAAATGCCCACATAAAGAAGTTGGAGAAATCGCACACTAGTGAATTAACAGCACATCTGAAAGCTCTAGAACAAGAAGAAGCAAAGTCTCCCAGGAAGAATAGACGCCAGGAAATTATCAAAGTGAGAGGTGAAATTAATAAATTAGAAACTAAGAGAATAATACAAAAAATTAATGAAACAAAGAGTTGGTTCTTTGAGAAAATCAACAAGATAGACAAGCCCTTATCCAAACTAACCAAAAGACAGAGAGAGAGAATCCAAATCAACAAAATCAGAAATGAAAAGGGGGACATAACAACAGACATTGAGGAAATCCAGAGAATTATAAGGTCATATTTCAAAAACCTCTACTCCACAAAACTGGAAAACCTAAAAGAAATGGACATTTTTCTGGATAGATACCACATACCTAAGTTTAATCAAGACCAGATAAACTATTTAAATAGTCCAATAACCCCTAAGGAAATAGAAACAGTCATTAAAGGTCTCCCAACCAAAAAAAGCCCAGGACCAGATGGTTTCAGCGCAGAATTCTACCAGATCTTCAAAGAAGAGTTAATACCAATACTCTCTAAATTGTTCCACATAATAGAAACAGAAGGAACATTACCAAACTCCTTCTATGAGGCTACAATTACCCTGATTCCTAAACCAAACAAGGATGCAACAAAGAAAGAGAACTACAGACCGATCTCCCTCATGAACATTGATGCAAAAATACTCAATAAAATACTGGCAAACAGACTCCAAGAACACATCAGAACAATTATCCACCATGATCAAGTAGGCTTCATCCCAGGGATGCAAGGGTGGTTCAACATACGAAAGTCCATTAATGTAATACACCATATAAACAAACTCAAAGAAAAAAACCACATGATCATCTCACTAGATGCAGAAAAGGCATTTGACAAAATCCAACACCCCTTCATGATAAAAGTCTTGGAGCGATCAGGAATACAGGGAACATACCTAAACATAATAAAGGCAATATATAGCAAACCAACAGCCAACATCAAATTAAATGGAGAGAAACTCAAAGCAATTCCACTAAAATCAGGAACGAGACAAGGCTGTCCACTCTCCCCATACTTATTCAATATAGTACTTGAAGTTCTAGCCAGAGCAATAAGACAACATAAGGAGATTAAGGGGATTCAAATTGGAAAGGAAGAAGTCAAGCTTTCCCTATTTGCAGACGACATGATAGTATACTTGAGTGACCCCAAAGATTCCACCCAGGAATTGATAAAGCTTATAAACACCTTCAGCAACATAGCAGGATACAAAATCAACTCAAAAAAATCAGTAGCCCTCCTATATACAATGGACAAAGAAGCTGAGAAGGCAATTAGAGATACATCACCCTTTACAATAGCCAAAAATGACATAAAATACCTTGGGGTAACACTAACCAAGCAAGTGAAGGACCTATATGACAAGAACTTTAAGTCCCTGAAAAAAGAAATTGAAGAAGATCTCAGAAAATGGAAAGATCTTCCATGCTCATGGATAGGCAGGGTTAACATAGTAAAAATGGCAATCTTACCAAAAGCAATTTACAGATTCAATGCAATCCCCATCAAAATACCAACACAATTCTTCACAGATCTGGAAAGAACAATACTCAACTTCATATGGAAAAACAAAAAACCCAGGATAGCTAAAAGAAACCTGTACAATAAAACAACTTCTGGAGGCATCACAATCCCCGACTTCAAGCTCTACTATAGAGCTACAGTAATAAAAACAGCCTGGTATTGGCATAAAAACCGACATGTGGACCAATGGAATCGAATTGAAGACCCTGACATTAACCCACACACCTATGGACATATAATTTTTGACAAAGAAGCCAAAAGTGTACAATGGAAAAAAGAAAGCATCTTCAACAAATGGTGCTGGCATAACTGGATATCAGCGTGTAGAAGGCTGCAAATAGATCCATATCTGTCACCGTGCACAAAACTTAAGTCCAAGTGGATCAAAGACCTCAACATAAATCCAGCTACTCTGAACCTGCTAGAAGAAAAAGTAGGAAATAGTCTTGAACGCCTTGGCATAGGAGATCACTTCCTAAATATAACACCAGTAGCGCAGACACTGAGACAAACAATCAATCAATGGGACCTCTTGAAACTGAGAAGCTTTTGTAGAGCAAAGGATACGGTCAACAAGGCAAAGCGACAGCCTACAGAATGGGAAAAGATCTTCACCAACCCCACATCTGACAGAGGACTGATATCCAGAATATATAAGGAACTCAAGAAATTAGACATCAAAAGGACCAACAGTCCAATTGAGAAATGGGCTTTAGAACTAAACAGAGAATTCTCAACAGAGGAATCCCAAATGGCTGAAAGACATTTAAGGAATTGCTCAACTTCCCTAATCATCAGGGAAATGCAAATCAAGACAACTCTGAGATACCACCTTACGCCTGTCAGAGTGGCTAAGATCAAAAACACTGAAGACACTTTATGCTGGAGAGGATGTGGAACTAGGGGAACTCTCCTCCACTGCTGGTGTGAATGCAAGCTTGTACAACCACTTTGGAAATCAATATGGCGCTTTCTTAGAAAATTGGGAATCAATCTCCCCCAAGATCCAGCTATACCACTCCTGGGCATATACCCAAGGAATGCTCAATCATACCACAAGAGCACTTGCTCAGCTATGTTCATATCAGCATTGTTTGTAATAGCCAAAACCTGGAAACAACCTAGATGCCCTCAACTGAAGAATGGATAAATAAATTGTGGCACATATGCACAATGGAATACTACTCAGCAGAGAAAAACAACGACATCACACGGTTTGCAGGCAAATGGATGGATCTAGAAAAAATCATCCTGAGTGAGGTAACCCAGACTCAGAAAGACAAATATGGTATGTACTCACTCATAGGAAGATGTTAGATGTGGAACAAGGATGACTAGACTGCTACTCACATCACCAGTGAGGCTACCTGGAAAACGGGACCCCAAAAAAAGACACAGAGAAATGGACAAGATCTACATGAATAGCCTGGTCATGAGTGGGAACAATGAAGGGCGACAGTCGAGGGAAAGAGTGGGAGATCCTAGCTGGATCAAGAAAAGAGAGGGAGAACAAGGAATAGGAGACCATGGTAAATGAAGACCACATGAGAAGGTGAGAAGGGGAGGAAGCAGAGAGCTAGGGAGGCCCACGGAGATCCACAAAGATACCCCCTCAAAAGACTGCTGGCAATGGTCGCGAGACGGCAGGAACTGACCTACTCTGGTGATGGGATGGCCAGACACCCAAATAGTGGTGCCATAAACCCCATCCAAGGACTGAGGAATCTGAAGGCAGACATCCACGGCTGGGCCCCTGGTGGAGCACTGGGAGTCTAATTAGTGAGTAAGAAGAGGATTTATATGAGCGAGAATTGTTGAAGCCAAGGTTGGATAAAGCACCGGGACAAATAACCAAATGAATGGAAGCACAGGATCTATGAACCAAAGGCTGAGGGGCCCCCAACTGGATCAGGCCACCTGAACGGGTGAGACAGTCAGTTGGCTTGATCTGTTTGGGAGGCAGCTGTGCATTGGTGCCAGGTCCTGGGCTCGTTGCATGAGTTGGCTGTTTGAATCCTGGGACTTATGCAGGGACACTTGGCTCGGTCTGGGAGGGGGGAATGGACCTGCCTGGACTGAGTCTACCAGGTCAACCCCGGTCCTCGGGGGAGACCTTGATCTGGAGGAGGTGGGAATGGGGGGTGGGCTGGGGGGAGGGGTGGGCGAGAGGGGGAGAACAGGGGATTCTGTGGCTATTATGTTGAACTGAATGGTGTTGTAAAATAATAATAATAATAATAATAATAATAATAATAATAATAAAAATATATCAATAGGTTTCTGCGAACATAATTCAATCTCATAACTCCTCCTTTTCTTTATAATTTTTTAAACAAAATCTCAAACCTTGTTAGAGGAACCCAAACTCACACAGTTCCTATAAACCCATATTGAAAAGCAATATTTTCAATGTAACCATTAACACTTTGAAAACTTTTAGCAAAACATCCAAAAGCAGTTTCTTAATAAAACTCTTTACACATTTTAAAAGTAGTCTTAGTATGCCCCATTTTCATTTCTTACTAACAAAATATGACATTAATCCACTCAAACAACAATTTAAATTAAATAGACTAAGGAATATTAATTCTCCCTTTTCTTTATAATTTTAAGCAAAAATCTCAAGCCTAGTTAGAAAGCCCAAACTTTTCTGTTTAAACTGTTCCATTTGTAACACAAAACCAGTTCCATAAGTAATTTCATTTTTACATAAACAGTTCCACAAAACAATTCATGAATCACCAGTTAATTAAGCATATATGCATACACAAAACTGCATCTTGATTCTAGGTAGAAATAAATTTCTTCATTTAAACAGTTCCATTTTTAACCCTATTCCAGCAAACAGTTCCTAGGTCATTACTATGAATAAACCCAAAATTGCCCCATTGCAATGAAATCTATTGTTTAGTTCATGAAACCCTAAAATTCAAATGATAAATTCTGGTACTAGCCTTCCAAATATGAAGAAATCCATAACCAAAATCTTTTTGTAGTTTTATCTCATTTTAAGTTCAAAAAGTTCAAGAAAAGTAAATTCTGGTATTAGGCTTTCACTTCCAAATATGAAGAGACGTTTCACAACCAACACTTTTTGCAGTTAACAATTTTAGTTCAAACAAACGTCTCTGCAACTTTTGTTCTCACAGACAGAGACCTTTCTAGGTACAGTAGTAGTCTAAAACGCACCGTTTTTGATGTTAGCTCAGATTTTTTTGTGTTGAGTTGATTTTCCATGGATCTCAGCTGCGGCTGTCTTGTGCTGGTTCTGGCGTCTGCCATTCTTAGCTTCTTAGCGGCTTCTGGAGCTTTTGACACCATTCAGACTGCCTGCTTTGCAGTCTACTAGGACACTACCTTTTGTGTCTTAGGTGCTTTCACCGTGTACATTAAGAATAGACTCACACTTAACATTTACACTTTACAAACTCACATATAACATTTTTTGCCTTACAAAGCATTTAGCTCATATTTAACATTTACACGTTTTTACAAACTCACATACAACGTATTAACATCTACTTATTTATACTCCTTAAGAAAACTATAGAACTATTTTAGCAAATATATTTTTTATTAATTTTTATATGCTTATATTTATTTCATCTTTTTATTTCTTATTTAAACTTACATTTACAACTAGCATCTTATAAGCTTATTACTACATGTCTTAAGACTACCTTAGATACTTCTTGCAAGCTTATATTCTTAAAAAACTCTACAGATCTATTTTACAAACTTATATAGGGCTACCATTAGCATATATCTAATTTAGCAAACACCTAAAGATTTCTTAACACAGATCTAACAAGAGAATATTTTCTACAAACTCACATCTTATTTTCATTTTTCTATTTCTTACTCTTAATTATTATCACTACCTCTATTAGAAAGATTCTCTTAACTAGACAGGAAGTAGGTACATCATTTCTAACGTTTAGTTTATAGTCAGCTTTGTTATAAAGCACTGGGATTTAGTGAGTGTTGTCATTATAGAGTTGTGATACTTGTTGCTAGGGGATTGTAACATTCTTGGGACAAAGCCACACCCCAAAGTTGCCAGAGTTCTCTCAGCCTTTCTGGAATCGGCAGAGATACACTGTCAGCGGTAGACAGTTTTTAACTAGAGGCTGTCCCTTCACCCAAATTCATAATAGCTCCCCTAAGAACTTCAATTCAGACAAACGCTTCTATTACAGCAGCACTTTTGGTTGTTTCACTTCACACTGAGGGTGAAATTACTGTATTTTGCTGCTGTAAAGCTCTTTGCCAAATACTGCACAGCTATTAGGTGATATAAAGTATTTTTCTAAAGGAGCTAGTAAAACCAAAAGCGACACAGCTCCGAACTCTATTTCTTCACTGTTTGCATTCCCCAGTGACAAAACCTCAGAAATACTAATCCAGCCACTTTCATTGTGGTTCCTTTATAGGAAATATGATTGGAGCTGACTTTTCTTAGTTCCAAGCTCCTTTACCAGATGCTCCTGTAACCACCGAGCTTCATTCTCCTCTTGTGAAAAAACACAAACATGTCCTTGACCCCATATTAACATAGGATCGGGGACCCTTCCATAATCCTGAGCAGGGATCTTTCCATCTTAAACTTTTGCTATTTTGATGAAGATCATGTGATTGTTGAGCCATTTCCACTTGGGATAATGCTCAGCCATTGCATTACCCTCAGCTAAAGGATCAGGAAGATTGGAGTGAGCGCTAATATGGCACACAAAGTGTGGCAGCTCTCTTTTGTGGAATAGCGTCTTGACTTTGTTGAAACATTTTGACTTGATTATTAGTTCCAATATTTTCACCAAAACTGTTACTATTCAAAGGAGTCAAGAACATAGATGTTCTTTCATGAAACATATCCTTCATTAGCTTACTTTGAGAAAAAAGCATTTTCAGGATTTAGTATTTTCAGTTCATTAGCTTTAACTCCTGATGTTATTAGCAGCTGTGATATTTAGCATTGATTTCTTATAAGGAACTTTCAGGTAAAGCAACTCTTTTGTAAGACAGCTAGATTTTCTGAAGTTTGTTTCCCATCTATAAAGCAGTCATTTCTTTTTTGAATGCCTGTTTCCTTGTCTCCTTATTAGATTTGCAAAGGAATTACTCATTGCAGGCAGTTTGTTCAAAAGGCAAAGAACTTTAATTTCAACATAAGTTTCTTCATATCTAAGACAACGTTCAGTGTATAAACTGCTTTCCCTTGTCTTAAGGATTTTAAAGTGGCTTGTTTGCTCTTAAAGGTAACATTTTGTCATCCGGCTACCGTAAAAACTTTGCACAGCTATTATGGTAAATAAGGCATTTTACCAACCCCCAAACCACGAAGCACCTAGTTCAGTATCCTTTCAATTTTTCACTGGAACTGACACTTAAACTCTTAGATGATTTTCCTCCTTATTCTTTTAAAAGCTGTACTTTAAGTTTACCATGAACCTATTTTCGAGCTGACAAAAGTGTTTCAGGGCAATGTCACCATGTTTAGCAGAAAAACTACCTTTCCCAGAATGCATTTCCCTTATATCAGTCCATAATATCAGTCCCTTATATCATTTTCCTTATATCATTGATTTCCCATAGTTCTTTTCGGGTCTGAGAGTCAACTGGTTCTCTTTTACTAGACTTGCCTGGGAGGTTAGAGCAAAGTCTCTTGCCTTTGCAATGGGAGATTTGAACAAGCACTTTACATTTTCAGCTATGGCACATTGGGAGGTTTCTATTCTCCTCATCTGGCTTTAACAGGTGTTTCTCCTTCATTTGACACTGGCCCCCAAATCAGAACTGCACCTGCCTCGTTAGCGCGAATTGAGGCTGGCATTTCTGATAGCAACTTTCCTCAGGGCTTGTGTTTGTCTTAGCCAGTCAGTGAAAAACAACATCATGTACAACAACTTTTCCATAGCTCTTTCAGAGAGATTTTCTCCCACTGATCTATCTCATTTTGCTTGTTCCTTTGCTTCCAGATGCAGAGCTTCAGGTATCTGTCTGCGGCTCTGTTCCTCTGCTAGCTGCCTTTGGAGGTAGGGGCTTTTTTTTTCTCCCCCTGAATCTGCCTCAAACTCTAGCAGCTTTGTCAGGTCATACATTTTCTGGGGAGGAATCTGTCCCCTCTGTTTCTTCAGAGTCTTTCTCCCTGACAGTATCCAGTTTGGTCTCAGTTTATCCCCTCTACCCCAGAAACAGTTTCCGACACTACAGTGGTGGTTTCCCTGCTACTGCAGGTAGGGCTTTTTGTCCGTTTCTGTCTTGGGGTCTGTGTGGTTTGCGTACAGACTGAAAATCTAACAAGGGAGGTTTTTGCCATTTCTAAACCACCATTAGGACGGGTACTTTGCCTCATCAGGCTTTCACCTGACCCAGTCCCCCAGTGGGTTGCATTTGCTTGTCTGGGTGCTCAAGGACAGAGCTTATGCCAGAGGCAATCACCCCTTAGGGCTACACTCCCTCATCTCACCAGGAGTCAGTTGAAACAAAGCTTTTCTCAAAGATGCTTTCTCTGACAGAAAAGAAAGCTTTACTCCTGGATAGTTCTGTTTTGCCCTGGCTGGGCTCTTTCCCCAGACAGTGTTCTGACTCAGCAACACAACTGCTTCAGACACAGTTCAGCTTTATTGTTTTCCCAGAAAGGTCCTTACTCTGATAGGAAAGCTTTTTCTCAGATTTCTTTTTGCAGCTGTGGACCTATCAACCCGGGACTTGTAGGAAAGCAGACAACTGTGCTGTTCCCACCAGCTTTAGCTTTGTTTGTTCATTAGCAATCTTCCCCTGGGTCCTGCACCTTCCTGCCTCAGCTCTGTGCTCCAGGAAGTTTACAACTGCAGGAACCCTAGTATCCCTGAAATGCACTCCAACTCAGAGATGCTGGCCAGTCGCCTCTGGGTTTTTGGTCAGAAGCGAGGATACAATGCTAAAGTTTGCATTGCTACAGGGGATCTTTGCATTAGGACGATTAGGAACACCTTTTCCTTCTGAAATGCTCACTCAGAAACAAAGCACTTGGTGTCTCAGCTCCACTGTAACTGAAAAGCTTGGCTTTTTTGCTTTTCTCAGGTAAAGTTTCCTGCCCTTTTGGGCTCTCTGAAGCTCTTTACCCACACTCTCCCAAGCATTTCCCTCAGGGTACTCTGACCCACTGTCTTTTACTAGCTTGAAGAGAGAGTTTAGAAGAGGTTTTTAGAAACTTGTTCCTGCCTCCTGCATTGCAGGGAGGATTGTTAAAGCTTGAGAGAACTTAGAGAGGTTTTGCTGTCTTAAGAGGTTTGTTGTTTTCCCTTAGAGCTAATCACAGGTGGTCCCCATACTAATATCTTCAGGTGATTCTAATTTTTGTCCTGAGAAAGTTAAAGGCTTTAGTTTTTAAGTATAAGAGAGCTTTTGAGAAAGATTAAGGCTTTTTAGAAAGATTTCCCCCCCCCCCCAAATTTTCCAAGAAAAGCTTTATAGTTTAAAAGAAAGATTTTTTCCCCCCAGGAGAAAGACCAACTTTTCCCAAAACTTCCCAACTTTAAACTTTTTGGCTTTTTACACCCCCATTTTTGCCTCAGGGAGAAATCACTTTCTCCTGCCTCTTGGATTTAGCATTTCAGCTGTCCCCAGGTCAAAAGCTTCCATAGGAAACTTTTTCTTCTCTATAAGTTCAGAGAAGAGCTTTTTTTATACTACCCATAAAGCCCAAAGAAAGATTTTTTCCCCCAGTTTGCATTCATAGCCCCCAAAGTTAGAAAATTGAAGTTTTTCTGTCTAGTTGCCTTACTTATTTTTTTCTACAGTCTTACACTTCTAAGTTTTTCCTAACTATATTACTACCCTATACCTTATACTTATTTTTCACAGATAGAAATTGAGAAAGGGATAGAAGATAGAAAATTTTGACAGAAGAGAATTTCGCTGCTTCATCGGACATCCTTCCAGTTGGCTTTCCTTTTCTCTCGAGGATAAAACCCCTGCCTCTCAATAATATATATATATATATATATATATATATATATATATATATATATATAAAAAAACATATATTTTCCATAACACCGGCATGCCTTTCCACTGGCAGGGCTGACTCAGCACTTTCACAAAAAACTCTGTAATAAAACTATTATTTTCCTTTATCTTTAGTCCCTATTACTTTATCTTTAGTCCCTGTTCATTTGTCTTTTGTCCTCTCTTTTTTTGTCCCCCCTTTTTTTTCTTTAGTCCCTTTTTCTTTTTTCTTTAGTCCCTGTTCATGGCGCCATTCTGTGGGGCGTTTACCCACGAACCCCACAGCTCCCCAGAGTTTTCTTGAGTGCGAGCAGCAAGGAAATTAAATAGAAGGATTTATAGCAGAGAATCTTGCGGAGATAAACAGAAAATAAAGGATAGCCTCGAGAGGGCCCTGACAGTCTCTGCACCAGGATTTTTATAGAGACACCAAGGGGTGGAGCAAAAGACCTCCTCCCCCAGCACAGCCAAGTGCAGACCATCTCAGACACCTGCACTCAGGCCCACGGTCCTGATCATCCTCTATTCGGACCTGCTGGGTAAAGCCACCAGGAACCTGAGAACAGGCTCCCACACTCACACATTTTGAGGTGTGAGAATACACCTACATCTTAGCTGCATCTTCTGTTAGCAGCCTCTATACAGGACATGGAAAAAGGAAACTCTTTCATCTTTTCTATTTGTTATCTTGCCCTCGCTCTCACTGGCAGGTTCATCCCTTCACTGGTATAAGAGCCTTTTTGGGGAGTGGGGATTCCAAAGTACACTGAAGACCAGCTGAGACATCCAGCCTTGCAGACTGAACAAATGCTCTCTCTGTGTGTGTCTATGTGTATCTGTCTCTCTCTCTCTCTCTGTCTATCTCTGTCTCTCTTCCCCAGCCCCATTCTCTGTATGTGTGTGCCTGAGTATTCATTTAGTTCTGTTACTCTAGATTCAGAGTGGTTACCACACTTATCTCTTGGGTTTTAGTTAATTCCACATGTGGTCAATTTGACAACCAGAAATAGCCATCACTGTTCCTTCAAACTTTTCCACATCCATGTCAACATATTCATTGTTCTACTCTTGTCTATGTAACCATTTCTAGGATAGACTGCTTCCCAGCAGATTTCCTAGTATTTTGATTCCCACTATCTTCTGACACCTCTTCCACAATATTTCTAGAGCCATAGCAAATGCTGTGAATAGTACAGCAAAAGAATCATAAAATTAAAAAATATTGCTTATTCATTGAAGTAGTTTCATGTCTTCAGATAGAGACTCTAAGAAAGAATGGGTGGGGATGGGTGAATAGACAGCTCCACTCTCTTGTTTGGATTCTACGTTGTTGTTCAGAATTCTTCAGCTGGATCAATCTCTAGTTGTTCATATGGCGGTTTATATGATACTGTCCCTTTATGTAACACAAACCTTACAAAGTCTTATTAACAGAAAACCCGGAGCCGGACATTGGGATCGAAACTGAAAGCTCAGAGAAGCAGAGCAAGCCAACTAAAATTCTAACCTCTTTGAAATCTTCAGTCTCAAGACAGTGAGTTCCTGTTTCCTCACACCTTAAAGAACTTTTTCTGCCCTGCCATCTTACTTCCTGGGATTAAAGATGTGTGTGCTTCCCAAGCCAAGGCATGCAATCTCAAGTGTTGGGATTAAAGGTGTGTGCCATGTGCCATCTTGCCTAGCTCTGTTCTCAATGTGGCCTTGAACTCACAAGGATCTCTGTTTGAAAAATGATAGGATTAAGGGTGTGTGCCATCACTATCTAGCCTCTATGTCTAATAAAGTGGCTGGCTCTGTTCTCTAATCCCCAGATAAATTTTGTTGGGGTGCAATATATTCCACCACAGTGTCCCATGTTTAATCAGCAGTCATTTAGTTCTCATTCTATTGGTGATGAGCACTGTAGTTGAACTTTGGCTATTTTGATGAACACTTTATTTGTATATATGGTACATATGGGCATGGGTAAATGTGTGTTTGGGTGAGACCAGAGAAGGATGTCAGATATCCTGCTCTAGTACACACCAAGTTTTTCCCTTGATAAAGGGTCTCTGACTGAACCTAAAACTACATTTTAGCTAGGTGCCTAACCAGCATGATCCAAGGACATGCTTGTATCCAACCCTCAAAGCTAGGGTAAAAGGCATGAGCTGCCTTGCCTGGCTTTCATAGGGGTGCTGAGGATTTGAACTCAGATCTTCCTGTTTGCTCAGTAAATGCTCTTACTCACTGAGCCATCTCCCCAGGCACTGCTATGAACATGTTTTTTTCCCTATGACTATTCTAATACATATCTCTTGGTGAATAAAAGTATAGATTTCTAGCATGCAGATACCTACAAAGGACATTACTAAGTCAACCAGGGTGTGGACATGTTTAGCTTTCTTAGATCTTGCTAGTTTACTAAAGTGATTGTGCCGATTTGTACTGCTTCTGCTAAACATTAGAATTTTAATGTGCTTCATTCTTGTGAGAAAGGTATAACCCCCATGCTGCCCTGGAATTTCCCAATTTTTTCCCCCAGTCACAGGAGTACTAGGATGACAGCTGTGCACTGCCACACTCAAGCAGTCTATTTATTTTTAATGTAAATAGTCCATGATTTTCAAGGTGTTCTCCAGAACATGTAACACAAATCTTAAATGGTCTTATTAATAGACAAAACCCAGAGACAGATATTGTGGTGAAAGCTGAAAGATTAGGGAAACAGAACAAGTCATAGCCAGCTCTTGAGGCAATCCTGTTTCCATGAATCCTCAGACTGAAAGCCTCTGAGTCCTCACCCCTGAGGGTCTCAGTTGAACTGCTCTTTAGTTCCTGCCCCCTCATGCCATTTATACCTTTCTGTGCCCTGCCATCTTTCTTCCTCTCTCTGTCCAGCTACATCACTTCCTCTTTCTGACCAGCTCTATCACTTCCTGTCTGTCTGTATTGACCTCTAGGCCTCGATGGTTAACCAGTATTGGGATTAAAGGCCTGTGCCACCACACCTGGCTCTGATCCCTCCCAGTGGGGCCTGGAACTCACAGAGATCTGGAAGAATTTCTTCCTCCCGAATGCTAGGATTAAAGGCATGTGCTACCTACCACTGCCTGACCACTGTGTTTAATATAGTGGCTGGCTTTTTTCCTTTGATGGATCCCCAGGCAAGTTTTACTTGTTAGAGCACAAAGAAAACACCACCAACAAGAACCCTGGCACAAAAGGGACCAGACAGAGAACTACTGATCAGATTCAGGATTTGCACTCCGGGACTGAGGACAGAAAATGGAAGGTTGTTGTTTTGTTTGTGTGTTTGTTTGCTTGTCGTTCTTTTAAGTTTTGCCATGCATTTTTTTAATTAATTAATTGTCTATTCACTTTACATACCAATCACAGACCCTCTTCTTCCCTCTTCCCAACCCCAAGCCTACCCCCACAACCCACCCACTTCTCCACATTTTCCCAATCAAGGTCTCCCCTGGGGAGTCAGCAGAGTCTGGCACACTCCAAGAGCTGAGGCAGGTCCAAGACCCTCCCCCCTGCACCAAGGCTGAGCAAGGTGTCACACCCTAGGCGCTGGGCTCCAAAAAGTCTACCCATGCACCAGGGATAGATCCCGATTCCACTACATGGGGGCCCCCCAAACAGTTCACACTAAACAACTGCCTCCCATATCCAGAGGGCTTGTCTAGTTCTATGTGGACTGCACAGCGATTAGTGCACAGATCATGGGTTTCCATGAGTGTGGCTGGTAATCTCTGTACATTTTCCCCTGTACATCACCTGCCCACAGAACCCCTCTTCTCTCTCTTGATTAGATGCCCAGAGTTAAGCCTGGTCTCGGGCCATGGATCTCTGCATCTGCTTCCATCAGTCACTGTATGAAGGCTCTGTGATGAGAGCTAGGGTATTCACTAGACAGTCACCAGAGTAGACCAGTCAGAAAAATGGCGCTAGCATGACTGGATGTCAACATGCAGAAGACTGCAAATAGATCCATATCTGTCACCATGCATAAAACTCAAGTCCAAGTGGATCAAAGACCTCAACATGAATCCAGTTACACTGACTTGATAGAAGGGAAAGTTGGAAGTAGTCTCGAACACATTGGCACATAAAACCACTTCCTAAACATGACACCAGTAGCACAAATACTGAGAGCACTTTTTCTCATTTAATCGTATTATAATTTATAATAACAACAACTGAGGTAACAATACAGTAAGAAATACATAAAAACACTAACGTACTGGGATTACATCTTCCGAGGATCACATGGGGCCAATGGAGAAAAAAGGACTGACAGAGGGATTGACGTGCCCGGGGGATATTTGTATATTAGAGAACTCTTGGCAACGTTCAGGAAATTTAAACTACCCTCCTCACAATCGAGGAACACACCAATCCAGCCCAGTGGTTTCTCTATATAGTGCTAGAATACTGGGCATGTGGTGAGGAGACTGTAATGATCACCCTCCTTCACACACACCAGAAGAAAGGCACCCTCAGATTCAATGAGCTGGTTTCTGTTGCTAATCCAGGAATACTTACAGGCCCTCACAGCCCAGTCCGAGGAGGAATTGTTCAAATCCACCTCCCAGTAATATTTCCCTGAGATGAAGCAGTTTGATCCCCAGGAAGCCAAATAGGATCTAGCAGAATCCACAGATCTATCCTCACCGTGAGGTCTGAAGCTGCATCTTCTCATGACATTGAAGAGCTTCACATTGTTAGGGCATATGCTTGTAAATTTAAAGACAAAGTTGAATCGGAAGTGGCTGTAGCTTTCAGTCAGTCCACTGATGGGTAGAGAGCTGAGCTCTAGATTCAGAGTCTGGGGCATGCTCAGCTGCTGCTGCACTGACTCACTCCTCCTGAACATGTCATCCAAACCCTGGAGCAGTAGCTCATGTGGCTCCTGGGACATTGCCATCAGCTCCTGATACATTTCTCTTAGCTCTGGCTTTTTTGGTCCATCATGGCTTCCCTTCTCCTGAGATTCCCTAAAACACGTTGGCCTTCATTTTGCATAGACTCAATATGTTGCTCTTCCTCTTGACGCCAGACAGGACACAGTCTCCTATACTCTGCTCTGACCATCTTCTCCCACAGTGTCAAGTAGTCAGTCCACAGAGTTGTCCTTCTGTTCTCTGTGTCTATATTCTCTTTATTTTCTTGGATCTTTTCCCACAAAGATGTCATTTTCTTTAAATCTTTCCATTTGCCCCTCAGCAGCTACTTCGATGGGACCGTGTTGGTGACCTCTGTGCTCATGGGAGTCAGAGCAGAGTTGTCAGAGGTAGCTCCTGTTCTCAACACAGAAGATCCTCTTTGTCTTCTTTGGGTCACACATTTATGCTCCTCAGAGCTCAGGTACTTCATGAGGCTGGCTTGTCTGGCAATGGACACCAGCTTCTTCAGAACAGTGTTGCTTCTGAAGTCCTTCTGCTCGGATGGTTCCCTACACATAGGGCAATGGACAGGAAGCTGGATGTCTTCCCTTGAAAGGTGAAGGCAGGTTTGACAGAAGCTGTGGCCACAGCTTATGGTGACTGGGTCTGTAAGGCAGTTCAGACAGATGAAGCAGGTGAGTTCTTCCTGGAAGGCTTGTGACATGTCTGACTCCATTTCTCCACAACTTGTCTCTGGGCTCAGCAATCTTGACTCAGGACAGAATAATATTAGTGCAGCTCTGGGGTCCAATCCTCAAGGTGTGGATAGATCTAGCAGTCTCTGGAGACAGAATGTTTGGAAATATAGTCTGTCTGGTCTGGTGAAGAATGAAGGTGGTTGGCTTTGGAGTGTCCCTTTAGAATCTCTAAAGATCACTCCCACTTCTTCCCATGTCCCTTTCAATTGGTGTGTTCCTGTAAATATATTCTAAATGGATGTATGATTGAATTAACTTTGAGGCCAAGCTCCACAATCAAATCTCCACTAGGTTTCCCTAGTCACTGCTTAGCTGGGTGTCGTAACTCATATTTTTATCCAACTATCCTAGCGAAATGCCTGCTGAATAATTCTCGAGAGCTCTCTGAATCTGAGGGTGCATTTCTTCTCGTGTGTGTGAAGGAGGGTGATCATTTCAGTCTCCTCACCACATGCCCAGTATTCCAGCACTGTAGAGAGACCACTGGGTGAGATTGGTGTGTTCCTCGATTGTGGGGAGAAATGTTTGTTTCCTGAATTTTGCCAAGAGTTCCTCATATAAAAGTATCTCCCTGGCACCTTCAATCCGCCAGTCAGGCTTTTCTTCTCCATTGGCCCCATGTGATTTTCAGAAGATGTAATCCCAGTACTTCGGTGTTTTTAAATATTTCTTAATGTAATGTTACCTCTTTTATTGTTATTATATATTAAAATATTATTAAATGAAAAAAAAGAGCATCTTCAATATTCTGTCCTCAGTTCTGGAGAGAAGTACCTGAACTCTAAATCACTAGTTCTCTGTCTGGTCCCTTTTGTGCCTTTGTCCTTTTGGTAGTGTTTTATTTGTACTCTGACAAATAAAACTTGCCTGGTGATTCATAAATGGACAAATGCCAGCCACTGTATTAAACATAGAGGTCATGCAGTGGTAGTACATGCCTTTAATCCTAGCAATTAGGGAGGCAGAGATCCATCCAGATCTCTGTGGGTTCAAGGCCACACTGGGAACAGAGCCTTGTATGGTGGCACATACCTTTCATCCCAGCACAATTTAACCATAGAGGTCTGGAGGTCATTACAGACAGAGAGCAAGTCATGTAGTTGGGTGGAGAGAGGAAGAAAGATGGCAGGGCATAGAAACAGTATATGAGGCATGAGGAGAGAGGAACTAAAAACAGTTCAACTGAGATCCTCAGGGGTGAGGACTCAGAGGCTTTCAGTCTGAGGATTCATGGAAACAGGATTGCCTTAGGAGCTGGCTATGGCTTGTTCTGTTTCTCTGATTGTTCAGCTTTCACCCCAATTTTTGGCTTATGTTTTTTTTTTTTAATGAGGTCATTTATGATTTATGTTACATGTTCTGAATAACACCAGGAAAATCATGGACTATTGGCATTAAAAATAAATAGACTGCTTGAGTGTGGCAGTGCACAGCTGTCATCCTAGTACTCCAGTGACTGGGGAAAAAATTGGGAAATTCCAGGGCAGCATGGGTTATACCTTTCTCATAAGAATGATGCACATTAAAATTCTAAGGTTAACCGAAGCAGTACCAATCGGCACAATCACTTTAGTAAACTAGCAAGATCTAATATAGCTAAACATGTCCACACCAGATGACTTAGTAATGTCTTTGTAGGTAGCTGCATGCTAGGAATCTATACTTTTATTCACCGAGAGACATGTATTAAAATAATCATTGTGGAAAAATATGTTCATAGCAGTGCCTGGGTAGATGGCTCAGTGAGTAAGAGCATTTGCTGAGCAAACAAGAAGATCTGAGTTCAAATATTTAGCAACCATATAAAAGCCAGGCAAGGCCTCTCATGCCTTTTACCCCAGCTTTGAGGGTTGGATACAAGCATGTCCTTGGATCATGCTGGTTAGTCACCTAGCTAAAATGTAGTTTCAGGTTCAGTCAGAGACTGTTTATGAAGGGAAAAGCCTGTTGTGTAATAGAGCAGGACATCTGAAATCCTTCTCTGGCCTCACCCAAACACAATTTGCCCATGTACATTTGTACCATACTTACACATAAAGTGTTCATCACAATAGCCAAAGTACAACTTCAGTGCTCATCACCAATTGAATGAGAACAAAATTACAGTTGATTAAACATGAGACACTGTGTCGGTATATTTTGCACCCCAACAAAATTTATCTGGGGATTAGAGAACAGAGCCAGCCACTTTATTAGACATAGGGCCTAGATAGTGAAGTCACACACCCTTAATCCTAACATTCTGCAAACAGAGATCCCTGTGAGTTCAAGGCCACATTGAGAAAAGAGCTAGGCAAGATGGCACACACCTTTAATCCCAACACTTGAGATTGCATGCCTTGGCTTGGGAAGCACACACATCTTTAATCCCAGGAAGTAAGATGGCAGGGCAGAAAAAGTTCTTTAAGGCGTGAGGAAACAGGAACTCACTGTCTTGAGACTGAAGATTTCAAAGAGGTTAGAATTTTAGTTGGCTTGCTCTGCTTCTCTGAGCTTTCAGTTTTGACCCCAATGTCTTGCTCTGGGTTTTTTGTTAATAAGACTTTGTAAGGTTTGTGTTACATAAAGGGACAGTATCATATAAACCGCCATATGAACAACTAGAGAATGATCCAGCTGAAGAATTCTGGACAACAACATAGAATCCAAACAAGAGAGTTGAGCTGTCTATTCACCCATCCCCACCCATTCTTTCTTAGAGTCTCTATCTGAAGGCAGGAAACTACTTCAATGAATAAATGATTTTTCCTAATTTTATGTTTCCTTGCTGTTATATTCACAATATTTGCAAAGGCTCTAGGAATATTGTTGAAGAGGTGTCAGAAAAGATAGTAAGAGCCAGAATACTGGGAAATCTGCTGTGAAGCAGCCTCTCATAGAAATGGTTACATAGACAAGAGTAGAACAATGAATATGTTGATATGGATGTGGGAAAGTTTGAAGGAACAGTGATGGCTATTCCTGGTTGTCAATTGGACCACATGTGGAATTAACTAAAACCCAGGAGATAAGTGTGGTAACCACTCTGAATCTAGGGGAAAAAAAGTAAATGATTACTCAGGCACATACCTATAGAGAGATGGTGGAGAGAGAGAGAGAGAGAGGGAGAGACAAACAGAGAGAGAGAGAGAGAGAGAGAGAGAGAGAGAGAGGAGAACACATTTGTTCAGTAAGGCTGGATGTCTCAACTGGTCTTCAGGGTACTTTGGAATCCCCTCCCAAAAAAAGGCTCATATAGCAGTGAAGGGATGAACTTGCCAGTGAGCACAAAGGTAAGATAACAAATAGAAAAGATGAAAGAGTTTCTTTCTTCCATGTCGTTTATAGAGTCTTCCACCAGAAGATGCAGCTAAGATGTCAGCTGTATTCTCCTAACTCAAAATGTATGAGTTTAGGTGGAACTTCCTGACTTCAAATGATATTCAATCAAGAAATTTCCCTGAGGAGAGAAGCATCTCAGCCTCTCGGCTTTTACTTAATTCTACATGGTGTTTTTTAGTTTTTGTTTTTTTTTTTTTTATTTTGAGAGAGGATTTCTCCGTGTAGCTTTGGAGCGTGTCTTGGAAGTCACTCTGTAGAGCAGGCTGCCCTTAACCTCACAGACATCAGCCTGCCTCTGCCTCCAGAGTGCTGGGATTAAAGTCATGAGACACCCCCACCTGGCTCCTGAAACATGTGTTTTTAAAATAAGAAAAAGAAAAGAACAGAAAGATGAGAGGGTAGAGAAAGGTGGTGTATCTCAAAGAAATTGCAGTTGAAGTGAATATGATAAAAATCAGTTGAACAAAATTATCAGAGAACTAATAAGAATCTTTAATGGTAATATTTGCTAACATCACAGATTGATATCATTATCTGATACATTGAAAACAGAAAAGCAAAATTATAAGCACTGCACAAAATATTTAGAAACAGTAAAATATTGTAACAAAATTACTCATTTTTTTTAGACAAGTTCTCACTGTATAGGCTAGGCAATCCTCTCTAAATGACTTTGGATTTCATTTTTCATACACTCAATATGCTGTTCTTCCCCTTGAACCCTGATAGGACACAGTCTCCTGTACTCTGCCCTGACTATTTGCTCCTGAAGTGTCAAGTAGTCCGTCCACAGAATTGTCCTTCGGTTCTCTGCCTCTGTATTCCCTTTATTTTCTTGGATCTTCTCCCTCAAAGATGCCATTTGCTGTAAAATTCTTTCCATTTGCTCCTCAGCAGCTACTTCGATGGGACCGTGTTGGTGACCTCTGTGCTCATGGGAGTCAGAGCAGAGTTGTCAGAGGTAGATCCTGTTCTCAACACAGAAGATCCTCTTTGTCTCCTTGTGGGTCACACATTTATGCTCCTCAGAGCTCAGGTACTTCATGAGGCTGGCTTGTCTGGCAATGGACACCAGCTTCTTCAGAACAGTGTTGCTTCTGAAGTCCTTCTGCTCGCATGGTTCCCTACACATAGGGCAATGGACAGGAAGCTGGATGTCTTCCCAAGAAAGGTGGAGGCAGGCTTGACAGAAGCTGTGGCCACAGCTTATGGTGACTGGGTCTGTAAGGCAGTTGAGGCAGATGAAGCAGGTGAGTTCTTCCTGGAAGGCTTTGAGATATCTGACTCCATTTCTCCAGAGACTTGTCTCTGGCCTCAGCAATATTGAGTCAGGAGAGAATAATATTAGTTCAGCTCTGGGGTCCAATCCTCAAGGTGTAGGTGTGGGTAGATCTAGCCGTCTCTGGAGCCAGAAGGTTTGGAAACATACTGTGTCTCTTCTGATGAAAGTGATCCTGGCTGGCTTTTGGAGTGTCTGGTTTGTTTTTTTTTTTTTTTTTTTTTTTTTTGTTGTTGTTGTTGTTTTAAATCCAACTCTTATTCTGAGGAATTTACTCTCCAGAATCTAAAAAGAAAGTCACTGGGGAAACAACCTCCTCCCTCCAGAGTTCTTTGCTCCTGGAGGAATCTGCACAAGTGGAGGTCAGCAGTTGTGATGCTATCACAGAGCAGGCTGAGGGGAGCCAGCCAGATCCAGTTGGCTGGGAGCCATTAGCCTTTGGAGTACCTGGAGCTGGAGGGGGCCTGTCCCCAGCTTCCTGCTTGCCCCCCACAGAGGGCACTGCTCCCAAGTGGGGATGGGGAAGATGATGGGGGAGGCACTGGAGAAGGATGAGAAGGAGGGCCTCATTTGCCTCCCCCTTTTGGGGGAAGGGAGACCACAATGTATTTTTGAACATTGCCAGGGCCAGCTGAGGTTGTGCTTGGGGATTCGGTGGTGGCCTTGGAGACCATTTTGATGATGGGATGCACCTTGGGAACCGTGGTGGTGGTAGGAGAGGTAGTGGTAGAGCCTGAGCCAGTAGCTGAGGTGCCCAGGGACAGGACCTGCTGGGTCGAGGAGGTACTGGAAGATGAGGACATTACCATAAACTTGGTTGGAGCAGGCTGAGGAGGGGCATCGGCTCTAGCAGACACCAAGGTCTGGACAGGCAAGGCAATGGAACGAGGAGCCTTCACTAAGCCAGGGGTCCGAGGGCCTGGCTGAGGGGCCTGCGAGAGGGTCAGTGTGGGCTGAGGCTGTGTGATGGTGAGTGTGGTCCTGTTGACGTGCTGAGTGTGTGGAGCAGACTGGGCCCTGGCCTTCACCACATGGGAGCAGAGAAGGGGTCCCAGGGACCCAAATTCTCCCCGGTAGGCATCCTGATCGTCAGGTGGAGGGCGCAGCTTCGCCAGTACCGGGGTACAGTGTTTCAGGAGAAGGCCCTGCACACGCTCTGCTGCGATACGGTCAATGTTGCTCAGCACAGGTCCATCCAGGACACTGCGGATCCGTTCCCCTTCCTGCTGCAGCCTTGGCAGAATCAGCGTCTTAATCACATTGGGTCCCAGCTCTGCCAGGCCTGCAATGGAGCCATATCGAGTTGTCCATGGAGACTTCTCATCTACCCAGCTCTTAGTAAAGATCTTGGTGACCCGGGACTGGATGTTGTTGTTGGTTGTGCTGAAATGCTTACAGATCTGGGCCACTAGACGGGCAGCAAAATCCCGGAGTGCCCAGTGATTGTCCACATCTGGCCGCAGGCACAGCTGTCTGGACACAACGCAGGAAATGACTGCTGGGATCAGCTCATGCACGTATTTCTCTAGATACAGCGTGGGGTTGTCCATCAGGGCCTTCACCATGCGCATCAGATAGATGAGCAAGGCCAGGTTATTCTGAACCACGTTTACTCGGACCCCCTCAGAGATGAAGATACTGAACCATGGGAGCATGTGATAGAGCCCCGTGTCGGTGGCAATGCTCTGCAGAGCTTCTGCTCTCTTGGTCTCACAGGATCCTACACAGGCTTCTGTGATCTCTCTGTAATACAGCTGCTGTTCCACTGACAGCCTATGGATGCTGCGGGGCTTCAGGCGGAAAGGGGCTGCGTCCAGCAAAGGAGGTGCTTTCTTCTCCTTTCCTTTGCCATCAGCTGCAGCTGCCCCTTGACCTTTGCCTTTCAGGGGTCCATCTTCTTCTTGGCCTGGCTTTGCTGACCTCAGGGGTTCTGTGGCCTCAGCCTTCTGCTGCTCTTTGGGTGCTGGGGGTGGATTCTCTGGTATAGCTGGCTGGCAGCCTTCGATGCTCAGCCAATGTGCTTTGAGGCAGACATCCAGAGGCACCCGAGGCAGAGGGGTGTTGATGATATCGCTCAGGTCCACTTCCTTCTCCTCATAGAAGTAAAGCTCCCGCCCCCCACCAGAGGCTGACAGGAAAGGGATGAATTCCTGAGCATGGAAGCCATACAGTGGCTCCACGTTCCTTAGCTTCAATGCATAGTCAATGTCACTGGTAGTGAGTTTCTTCCGCTTTCCCATGTGCATGAACTTCAAAGCATCCTGGGCAATCTCCTTGATGCGGTAGCTGACCTCATCTGTCAGGAGTTGGCAAGTCTCCTCCTGAATCTGAGCAATGCCCATGGACTCTGCCACCACCTTCATGGACTCAGCGGGCAACACAGTATTGCTGAGTTTCAACTTCTCTTCGGCCATACTGGAATTCCAACTCAGGTCCCTGGAAGGATTAGGGTTAGGAGCCAGGCTGCCAAAGCTCAGCTCTGGAGTGGCCTTTTATATTCTCTAAAGACCACGCCCACTTCTTCCCAAGTTGGTTTCCATTGGATGATTGAATTAACTCTGAGGCCAATCTCCACAAGCAAATCTCCACAAGGTTTCCTGAGTCACTGCTTAGCTGGGTGTGGTAGCTCACACCTTCCTTAAATCCAAGAATCCTAGGGAATGGCCTGCTGAATTGGGAGGAGGTTTAGTTCAAGGCCTGCCTAGCCTAAACATTGTCTTTAAAAAAAAAAAATGAGTAATTTTGCTAAAATATTTTACTGTTTCAAGATATTTTCTGGTGTGCTTATATTTTTATTTTCTTTTTATAATTTAACAGATACTATCAATATATGATTGTAGCAAATATCAACATGAAAAGATTCTTATTAGTTCTTTGATAATTTTGTTCAACTTATTTTTATCATATTCACTTCAACTGCAACTTCTTTGAGATTCCTCCCCTTTCTCTACCCACTCAATTTTCTGTTCTTTTCTTTTTCCTTTTTTAAAAAAATACTCAGGGAAGGAGGGTGGTGGTGGCTCATGCCGTTAATCCCAGCACTCTGGAGGTAGAGGCAGGCTGATCTCTGTGAGGTCCAGGCCAGCCTGCTCTACAGAGTAATTTCCAAGACAAGCTCCAAAGCTACACAGAGAAACCCTGTCTCAAAAATAAAAGACAAAATGAAAACAAACAAACAACAACAACAACAACAAAAAAAAACAAACACCATGTAGAATGAAGTAAACCCAAGAGGCTGAGATGTTTCTCTCCTGAGGGAAATTTCTTGATTGAATATCATTTGAAGTAGGAAAGCTCCACCTAAACTCACACATTTTGAGGTGTGAGAATACACCTACATCTTATCTGCATCTTCTGGTGGCAGCCTCTATGAAAGACAGAAGGAAACTCTTTCATCTTTTCTCTTTGTCCTCTTGCCCTGCTCTCACTGGCCAGTTCATCCCTTCACTGGTATAAGAGCCTTTTTTGGGGTTGGGGATTCCAAAGTACACTGAAGACGGGCTGTGACATTCAGCCTTGCAGACTGAACAAATGCTCTCACTCTCTCTGTCTGTCTATGTCTCTCTCTGTCTCTGTCTCTCTCTCTCTATCTCACCCCCACACACATTGTCTGTATGTGTGTGCCTGAGTATTCATTTAGTTCTGTTACTCTAGATTCAGAGTGGTTACCACACTTATTACTTGGGTTTTTGTTAATTCCACATGTGGTCCAATTGACAACCAGGAATAGCCATCACTGTTCCTTCAAACTTTCCCACATCCATATCAACATATTCATTGTTCTACTCTTGTCTATGTAACCATTTCTATGAGAGGCTGCTTCACAGCAGATTTCCCAGTATTCTGGCTCTTACTATCTTTTCTGACACCTCTTCAACAATATTCCTAGAGCCTTTGCAAATATTGTGAATATAACAGCAAGGGAAACATAAAATTAGGAAAAATCATTTATTCATTGAAGTAGTTTCCTGCCTTCAGATAGAGACTCTAAGAAAGAAGGGGTGGGGATGGGTGAATAGACAGCTCCACTCTCTTGTTTGGATTCTACGTTGTTGTCCAGAATTCTTCAGCTGGATCAATCTCTAGTTGTTCATATGGCGGTTTATATTGATACTGTCCCTTTATGTAACACAAACCTTACAAAGTCTTATTAACAGAAAACCCGGAGCTGGACATTGGGGTCAAAACTGAAAGCTCAGAGAAGCAGAGCAAGCCAACTAAAATTCTAACCTCTTTGAAATCTTCAGTCTCAAGACAGTGAGTTCCTGTTTCCTCATACCTTAAAGAACTTTTTCTGCCCTGCCATCTTACTTCCTGGGATTAAAGATGTGTGTGCTTCCCAAGCCAAGGCATGCAATCTCAAGTGTTGGGATTAAAGGTGTGTGCCATCTTGCCCAGCTCTGTTCTCAATGTGGCCTTGAACTCACAGGGATCTCTGTTTCCAGAATGATAGGATTAAGGGTGTGTGCCTTCACTATCTAGGCCCTATGTCTAATAAAGTGGCTGGCTCTGTTCTCTAATCCCCAGATAAATTTTGTTGGGGTGCAATATATACCACCACAGTGTCCCATGTTTAATCAGCTGTCACTTAGTTCTCATTCTACTGATAATGAGCACTGTAGTTGAACTTTGGCTATTTTGATGAACACTTTATTTGTATGTATGGTACGTATGGGCATCTGTAAATGTATGCTTGGGTGAGGCCAGAGAAGGATTTCAGATATCCTGCTCTATTACACACCAGTTTATTCCCTTGATAAAGGGTCTCTCACTGAACCTGAAACTCCATTTTAGCTGGGTGCCTAACCAGCATGATCCAAGGACATGCTTGTATCCAACTCTCAAAGCTGGGGTAAAAGGCATGAGCTGCCTTGCCTGGCTTTCATAGGGGTGCTGAGGATTTGAGCTCAGATCTCTGTGTCTGCTCAGCAAATGCTCTTACTCACTGAGCCATCTCCCCAAGCACTGCTATGAACATTTTTTCCCCCTAAGACTATTCTAATACAGGTCTTTTGGTGTATAAAAGTATAGCTTTCTAGCATGCAGATACCTACAAATGACATTACTGAGTCATGCAGGACATGCTTAGTTTTCGTAGATCTTGCTAGTTTACTAAAGTGATTGTGCCAATTTGTACTGCTTCTGCTAAACATTAGAATTTCATTCTAATAGAATAGAATGGAATAGAATGCTTCATTCTTATGAGAAAAGTATAACCCATGCTGCCCTGGAATTTCCCAATTTTTTCCCCAGTCACAGGAGTACTAGGATGACAGCTGTGCACTGCCACACTCAAGCAGTCTTTTCATTTTTAATGTCAATAGTCCTTGATTTTCCTGATGTTCTCCAGAGCATGTAATACAAATCTTAAATGGTCTTATTAATAGACAAAACCCAGAGACAGATATTGGTATAAAAGCTGAAAGATCAGAGAACCAGAACAAGCCATGGCCAGCTCCTGAGGCAATCCTGTTTCCATGAATGCTCAGACTGAAAGCCTCTGAGTCCTCACCCCTGAGGGTCTCAGTTGAACTGCTCTTTAGTTCCTGCCCCCTCATGCCATTTATACCTTTCTGTGCCCTGCCATCTTTCTTCCTCTCTCTGTCCAGCTACCTCACTTCCTCTTTCTGACCAGCTCTATCACTTCCTGTCTGTCTGTATTGACCTCCAGACCTCTATGGTTAACTAGTATTGGGATTAAAGGCCTGTGCCACCACACCTGGCTCTCTTCCCTCCCAGTGGGGCCTGTAACTCACAGAGATCTGGAAGAATCTCTTCCTCCCGAATGCTAGGATTAAAGGCATGCACTACCTACCACTGCCTGACCACTGTGTTTAATACAGTGGCTGGCTTTTTCCTTTGATGGATCCCCAGGCAAGTTTTACTTGTTAGAGCACAAAGAAAACACCACCACAAGAACCCTGGCACAAAAGGGACCAGACAGAGAACTACTGATCAGGTTCAGGATTTGCACTCCGGGACTGAGGACAGAAAATTAAAGTTGTTGTTTTGTTTGTGTGTTTCTTTGATTTTCATTGTTTTAAGTTTTGCCATACACTTTTTTAATTAAGAAATTTTCTATTCACTTTACATACCAATCACAGATCCCTCCTCGTCCCTCTTCCCAACCCCAAGCCTCCCCCCACAACCCACCCACTTCTCCACATTTTCCCAATCAAGGTCTCCCCTGGGGAGTCAGCAGAGCCTGGCACACTCCAAGAGCTGAGGCAGGTCCAAGACCCTCCCCCCTGCACCAAGGCTGAGCAAGGTGTCACACCCTAGGCTCTGGGCTCACAAAGTCCACCCATGCACTTGGGACAGATCTCGATCCCCCTACGTGGGGGCCCCCCTAACATTTCACACTAAACAACTGCCTCCCGTGTCCAGAGGGCCTATTCTAGTTCTATGTGGGCTGTACAGCTATTAGTGCACAGATCATGGGTTTCTGTAGCATGAATCTTCAAAGTTCTTATTAATAAAATCAAACCCGAGGCCAGTTATCGGGGTCAATGCTGGTAGATCAGAGAAACAGAACAAGCCACGGCTATCTCACCTTGCCAATTCTTCAGCTGGTCTTGTCTCCTCAGACTGGAGGCCTCTGTGTCCTCACCCAGAAAAGGTCTCAGCTGAATTACTGCTCAAAAACCTGAATGCTTAACCAGCCAAAATCTTCTAGTTTCTGGTTCTCACGCCTTATATATCTTTTTGCTTTCTACCACCACTCCCTGGGATTAAAGGCTGGCTTTCTGGGATTAAAGGCGTGTGTCACCATGCTTGGCTATTTCCAATGTGGCCTTGAACTCACAGAGATCCAGAGAGATTTCTATCTCTGGAATGCTAGGATTAAAGGTGTGAGTGCCACCATTTTCTAGCCTTTGTATCTAGTGGCCGTCTGTTCTCTGACCCCAGATAAATTTATTAGAGTACACAATATTTTGGGGAACACAATACCACCACAGGTTTCCACGAGTATGGCTGGTAACCTCTGCACATTTTTCCCTGAACATCGCCTGCACACGAAGGCCGTCCCCCCCAACCTCTCTCCTTGATCAGATGCCCAGAGTTCAGCCTGGCCCCCGGCCATGGATCTCTGCATCTGCTTCCATCAGTCACTGTATGAAGGCTCTGCGATGAGAGCTAGAGTATTCACTAGACAGTCGCCCAAGTAGACCAGTCAGAAAAATGGTGCTAGCATGACTGGATGTCAACATGAAGAAGACTGCAAATAGATCCATATCTGTCACCATGCATAAAACTCAAATCCAAGTGGATCAAAGACCTCAACATAAATCCAGTTACACTGACCTTGATAGAAGAAAAAGTTGGAAGTGGTCTTGAACACATTGGCACAGAAGACCACTTCCTAAATATGATACCAGTAGCACAAATACTGAGAGCACTTTTTGTCATTTAATCATATTATTATAATTTTTAACAACAACAAATGAGGTAACAATACAGTAAGAAATCCAAAAAACACTAACATCCTGGGTTTACATCTTCCGAGGATCACATGGGGCCAGAGGAGAAGAAAGGCCTGACAGAGGGATTGACTGTGCCAGGAGCATATTTGTGTATGAGAGAACTCTTGGCAACTGTTCAGGAATCTTAAACTACCCTCCTCACAATCGAGGAACACACCAATCTGGCCCAGTGGTCTCTCTATATAGGGCTGAAATACTGTGCATGTGGTGAGGAGACTGTAATGATCACCCTCCTTCACACACACAAGAAGAAAGGCACCCTCAGATTCAATGAGTTGGTTTCTGTTGCTTATCCAGGAATCCTTACAGACCCCCACAGCACAGTCCGAGGAAGAATTGTTCAAATCCACCTCCCAGTAATATTTAGCTTTGATGAAGCAGTTTGATCCCCAGGAAGCCAAATAGGATCTAGCAGAATCCACAGATCTATCCTCACCGTGAGGTCTGAAGCTGCATCTTCTCATGACATTGAAGAGCTTCACATTGCTAGGGTATATGCTTGTAAATTTAAAGACAAAGTTGAATTGTAAACGGCTGTAGTTTTCAGTCAGTCCACTGATGGGTAGAAAGCTGAGCTCTAGATTCAGAGTCTGGGGCATGCTCAGCTGCTACTGCATTGACTCACTCCTCCTGAACACGTCATCCAAACCCTGGAGCAGTAGCTCATGTGGCTCCTGGGACATTGCCATCAGCTTCTGATATATTTCTCTTAGCTGTTGGCTCTTTTCGACCATCATGGCTTCCCTTCTCCTGAGATTCTCTAAAACACGTTGGCCTTCATTTTGCATAGACTCGATATGTTGCTCTTCCTCTTGACCCTAGACAGGACACAGTCTCCTGTACTCTGCTCTGACCATTTGCTCCCACAGTGTCAAGTAGTTTATCCACAGAGTTGTCCTTCTGTTCTCTGCCTCTATATTCCCTTTATTTTCTTGGATCTCCTCCCACAAAGATGCCATTTGCTGTAAAAGTCTTTCCATTTGCTCCTCAGCAGCTACTTCGATGGGACCGTGTTGGTGACCTCTGTGCTCATGGGAGTCAGAGCAGAGTTGACAGAGGTAGCTCCTGTTCTCAACACAGAAGATCCTCTTTGTCTCCTTGTGGGTCACACATTTATGCTCCTCAGAGCTCAGGTACTTCTTGAGGCTGGCTTGTCTGGCAATGGACACCAGCTTCTTCAGAACAGTGTTGCTTCTGAAGTCCTTCTGCTCGGATGGTTCCCTACACATAGGGCAATGGACAGGAAGCTGGATGTCTTCCCAAGAAAGGTGGAGGCAGGCTTGACAGAAGCTGTGGCCACAGCTTATGGTGACTGGGTCTGTAAGGCAGTTGAGGCAGATGAAGCAGGTGAGTTCTTCCTGGAAGGCTTGTGACATGTCTGACTTCATTTCTCCACAACTTGTCTCTAGAGTCAGCAATATTGAGTCAGGACAGAATAATATTAGTTCAGTTCTGGGGTCCAATCCTCAAGGTGTAGGTGTGGGTAGAACTAGCAGTCTCTGGAGCCAGAATGTTTGGAAACACACTCTGTCAGGACTGGTGAGGAGTGAACCTGGCTGGCTTTTGGAGTGTCCTGTTATGGTCTCCAGAGACCACGCCCACTTCTTCCCATGTCCCTTTCCATTGGTGAGTTCTAAATGGATGGAAGACTGAATTAACTCTGAGGCCAAGTTCCACTAGCAAATCTCCACAAGGTTTCCCTAGTCACTGCTTAGCTGGGTGTGGTAGCTCACACCTTTAATCCCAGAATCCTAGGGAATGGCCTGCTGAATTGGGAGGAGGTTTAGTTCAAGGCCTGACTAGCCTAAACACTGAGAACTTGTGTAAAAAAAAAAAATGAGTAATTTTGCTACAATAGTTTACTGTTTCTAAATATTTTGTGGTGTGCTTATATTTTTGCTTTTCCTTTTACAATTTAACAGATAATGATATCAATCTGTGATTCGAGCAAATATCGACATGAAAAGATTCTTACTAGTTCTTTGATAATTTTGGTCAAATTATTTTTATCATATTCACTTCAACTGCAACTTCTTTGAGATTCATGCTCTTTCTCTACCCACTGTTAGAACTTTCTGTTCTATTCGTTTTTCTTTTTTTAAAAATACATGTTTGGGAAGCCGGGTGGTGGTGGCTCATGCCTTTAATCCCAGCACTCTGGAGGTAGAGGCAGGCTGATCTCTGTGAGGTCCAGGCCAGCCTGCTCTACAGAGTAAGTTCCAAGACAAGCTCCAAAGCTACACAGAGAAACCCTGTCTCAAAAATAAAAGACAAAATGAAAACAAACAAACAACAACAACAACAACAAAAAAAAAAACACCATGTAGAATGAAGTAAACCCAAGAGGCTGAGATGTTTCTCTCCTGAGGGAAATTTCTTGATTGAATATCATTTGAAGTAGGAAAGCTCCACCTAAACTCACACATTTTGAGGTGTGAGAATACACCTACATCTTAGCTGCATCTTCTGGTGGCAGCCTCTATGAAGGACAGAAGGAAACTCTTTCATCTTTTCTCTTTGTCCTCTTGCCCTGCTCTCACTGGCCAGTTCATCCCTTCACTGGTATAAGAGCCTTTTTTGTGGTTGGGGATTCCAAAGTACACTGAAGACCGGCTGAGACATCCAGCCTTGCAGACTGAACAAATGCTCTCTCTGTGTGTCTCTCTATTACTCTCTCTGTCTCTTTCTCTCTTTCTCTGTCTGGCCCCCACACACATTGTCTGTATGTGTGTGCCTGAGTATTCATTTAGTTCTGTTACTCTAGATTCAGAGTGGTTACCACACTTATCTCTTGGGTTTTTGTTAATTCCACATGTGGTCCAATTGACAACCAGGAATAGCCATCATTGCTCCTTCAAACTTTCCCACATCCATATCAACATATTCATTGTTCTACTCTTGTCTATGTAACCATTGCTATGAGAGGCTGCTTCACAGCAGATTTCCCAGTATTCTGGCTCTTACTATCTTTTCTGATACCTCTTCAACAATATTCCTAGAGCCTTTGCAAATATTGTGAATATAACAGCTAGGGAAACAGAAAATTAGGAAAAATCATTTATTCATTGAAGTAGTTTCCTGCCTTCAGATAGAGACTCTAAGAAAGAATGGGTGGGGATGGGTGAATAGACAGCTCCACTCTCTTGTTTGGATTCTACGTTGTTGTTCAGAATTCTTCAGCTGGATCAATCTCTAGTTTTTCATATGGCGGTTTATAGGATACTGTCCCTTTATGTAACACAAACCTTACAAAGTCTTATTAACAGAAAACCCAGAGCCAGACATTGGGGTCAAAACTGAAAGCTCAGAGAAGCAGAGCAAGCCAACTAAAATTCTAACCTCTTTGAAATCTTCAGTCTCAAGACAGTGAGTTCCTGTTTCCTCACGTCTTAAAAAACTTTTTCTGTCCTGCCATCTTACTTCCTGGGATTAAAGATGTGTGTGCTTCCCAAGCCAAGGCATGCAATCTCAAGTGTTGGGATTAAAGGTGTGTGCCATCTCGCCCAGCTCTGTTCTTAATGTGTTGTTGAACTCACGGGGATCTCTGTTTGCAGAATGTTAGGATTAAGGGTGTGTGCCTTCACTATCTAGGCCCTATGTCTAATAAAGTGGCTGGCTCTGTTCTCTAATCCCCAGATAAATTTTGTTGGGGTGCAATATATACCACCACAGTGTCCCATGTTTAATCAGCTGTCACTTAGTTCTCATTCTACTGATGATGAGCACTGTAGTTGAACTTTGGCTATTTTGATGAACACTTTATTTGTATGTATGGTACATATGGGCATGGGTAAATGTGTGCTTGGGTGAGGCCAGAGAAGGATTTCAGATATCCTGCTCTATTACACACCAGTTTATTCCCTTGATAAAGGGTCTCTCACTGAACCTGAAACTCCATTTTAGCTGGGGGCCTAACCAGCATGATCCAAGGACATGCTTGTATCCAACTCTCAAAGCTGGGGTAAAAGGTATGAGCTCCTTGCCTGGCCTTCTTAGGGGTGCTGAGGATTTGAGCTCAGATCTCTGTGTCTGCTCAGCAAATACTCTTACTCACTGAGCCATCTCCCCAAGCACTGCTATGAACATTTTTCCTCCCTAAGACTATTCTAATACAGGTCTTTTGGTGAATAAAAGTATAGATTTCTAGCATGCAGATACCTACAAATGACATTACTGAGTCATCCAGTGTGTGGACATGCTTAGCATTCTTAGATCTTGCTAGTTTACTAAAGTGATTGTGCCGATTTGTACTACTTCTGCTAAGCATTAGAATTTGAATGTGCTTCATTCTTATGAGAAAGGTATAACCCAAGCTGCCCTGGAATTTCCCAATTTTTTCCCAGTCACTGGAGTACTAGGATGACAGCTGTGCACTGCCACACTCAAGCAGTCTATTTATTTTTAATGCCAATAGTCCATGATTTTCCTGGTGTTCTCCAGAACATGTAACACAAATCTTAAATGGTCTTATTAATAGACAAAACCCAGAGACAGATACTGGTATAAAAGCTGAAAGATCAGAGAAACAGAACAAGCCATGGCCAGCTCCTGAGGCAATCCTGTTTCCACGAATCCTCAGACTGAAAGCCTCTGAGTCCTCACCCCTGAGGGTCTCAGTTGAACTGCTCTTTAGTTCCTCCCCCCTCATGCCATTTATACCTTTCTGTGCCCTGCCATCTTTCTTCCTCTCTCTGTCCAGCTACCTCACTTCCTCTTTCTGACCAGCTCTATCACTTCCTGTCTGTCTGTATTGACCTCCAGACCTCTATGGTTAACTAGTATTGGGATTAAAGGCCTGTGCCACCACACCTGGCTCTGTTCCCTTCCAGTGGGGCCTGTAACTCACAGAGATCTGGAAGAATCTCTTCCTCCCGAATGCTAGGATTAAAGGCATGTGCTACCTACCACTGCTTGACCACTGTGTTTAATATAGTGGCTGGCTTTTTTCCTTTGATGGATCCCCAGGCAAGTTTTACTTGTTAGAGCACAAAGAAAACACCACCAACAAGAACCCTGGCACAAAAGGGACCAGACAGAGAACTACTGATCAGGTTCAGGATTTGCACTCCGGGACTGAGGACAGAAAATTGAAGGTTGTTTTTTTGTTTGTGTGTTTGTTTGCTTGTCGTTTTTTTAAGTTTTGCCATACACTTTTTTTTAATTAATTAATTGTCTATTCACTTTACATACCAATCACAGATCCCTCCTCTTCCCTCTTCCCAACCCCAAGCCTCCCCCAACAACCCACCCACTTCTCCACATTTTCCCAATCAAGGTCTCCCCTGGGGAGTCAGCAGAGCCTGGGGCACTCCAAGAGATGAGGTAGGTCCAAGACCCTCCCCTCTGCACCAAGGCTGAGCAAGGTGTCACACCCTAGGCTCTGGGCTCAAAAAGTCCACCCATGCACCAGGGACAGATCCCGATCCCCCTACGTGGGGGCCCTCCAAACAGTTCACACTAAACAACTGCCTCCCTTATCCAGAGGGCCTAGTCTAGTTCTATGTGGTCTGCACAGCTATTAGTGCACAGATCATGGGTTTCCAGGAGTGTGGCTGGTTACCTCTGCACATTTTCCCCTGGACATTGCCTGCCCACAGAACGCCCACCTCCCCTAACCGCTCTCCTTGATCAGATGCCCAGAGTTCAGCCTGGCCCCTGGCCATGGATCTCTGCATCTGCTTCCATCAGTCACTGTATGAAGGCTCTGCGATGAGAGCTAGGGTATTCACTAGACAGTCGCCCGAGTAGACCAGTCAGAAAAATGGTGCTAGCATGACTGGATGTCATCATGCAGAAGACTGCAAGTAGATCCATATCAGTCACCATGCATAAAACTCAAGTCCAAGTGGATCAAAGACCTCAACATAAATCCAGTTACACTGTCCTTGATAGAAGAGAAAGTTGGAAGTGGTCTTGAATACATTGGCACAGAAGACCACTTCCTAAATATGACACCAGTAGCACAAATACTGAGAGCAATATGGCATTTAATCATATTATAATTTATAATAACAACAAATGAGGTAACAATACAGTAAGAAATCCATAAAAACACTAACATACTGGGTTTACATCTTCCGAGGATCACATGGGGCCAGTGGAGAAGAAAGGCCTGACAGAGGGATGACGGTGCCAGGAGCATATTTGTGTATGAGAGAACTCTTGGCAATGTTCAGGAAACTTAAACTACCCTCCTCACAATCGAGAAACACACCAATCCAGTCCAGTGGTTTCTCTATATAGTGCTAAAATACTGGGCATGTGGTGAGGAGACTGTAATGATCACCCTCCTTCACACACACCAGAAGAAAGGCACCCTCAGATTCAATGAGCTGGTTTCTGTTGCTTATCCAGGAATCCTTACAGACCCCCACAGCCCAGTTCCAGGAATTGTTCAAATCTAGCTCCCAGTAATATTTCCCTGTGATGATGCAGTCTGATCCCCAGGAAGCCAAATAGGATGTAGCAGAATCCACAGATCTATCCTCACCGTGAAGTCTGAAGCTGCATCTTCTCATGACATTGAAGAGCTTCACATTGTCAGGGCAAAAGCTTGTAAATTCAAAGACAAAGTTGAATAGGAAGTGGCTGTACCTTTCAGTCAGTCCACTGACGGGTAGAGAGCTGAGCTCTAGATTCATAATCTGGGGCATGCTCAGCTGCTGCTGCATTGACTCACTCCTCCTGAACATGTCATCCAAACCCTGGAGCAGTAGCTCATGTGGCTCCTGGGACATTGCCATCAGCTCCTGATACATTTCTCTTAGCTGTTGGTTCTTTTGGTCCATCAAGGCTTCTCTTCTCCTGAGCTTCTCTAAAACTTGTTGGCCTTCATTTTGCATAGACTCAATATGTTGCTCTTCCTCTTGATCCTGGACAGGACACATTCTCCTGTACTCTGCTCTGACCATTTGCTCCAGCAGTGTCAAGTAGTCTGTCCATAGACTTGTCTTTCTGTTCTCTGCCTCTATATTCTCTTTATTTTCTTGGATCTTTTCCCACAAAGATGCCATTTTCTTTAAGTCTTTCCATTTGCTCCTCAGCAGCTACTTCGATGGGACCGTGTTGGTGACCTCTGTGCTCATGGGAGTCAGAGCAGAGTTGACAGAGGTAGCTCCTGTTCTCAACACAAAAGATCCTCTTTGTTTTCTTGTGGGACACGCATTTATGCTCCTCAGAGCTCAGGTACTTCATGAGACTATCTTGTCTGGCAATGGACACCAGCTTCTTCTGAACAGTGTTGCTTCTGTAGTCCTTCTGCTCGGATGGTTCCCTACACATAGGGCAATGGACAAGAAGCTGGATGTCTTCCCAAGAAAGGTGGAGGCAGGCTTGACAGAAGCTGTGGCCACAGCTTATGGTGACTGGGTCTGTAAGGCAGTTGAGGCAGATAAAGCAAGTGAGTTCTTCCCGGAAGGCTTGTGACATGTCTGACTCCATTTCTCCACAACTTGTCTCTGGGCTCAGCAATCTTGACTCAGGACAGAATAATATTCATTTAGCTCTGTGGTTCAATGCTCAAGGTGTGGATAGATCTAGCAGTCTCTGGAGACAGAATGTTTGGAAATATAGTCTGTCTGGTCTGGTGAAGAATGAAGGTGGTTGGCTTTGCAGTGTCCCTTTAGAATCTCTAAAGATCACTCCCACTTCTTCCCATGTCCCTTTCAATTGGTGAGTTCCTGTAAATATATTCTAAATGGATGTAAGATTGAATTAACTTTGAGGCCAAGCTCCACAATCAAATCTCCACTAGGTTTCCCTAGTCACTGCTTAGCTGGGTGTCGTAACTCACATTTTTATCCAACTATCCTAGCGAAATGCCTGCTGAATAATTCTTGAGAGCTCTTTGAATCTGAGGGTGCATTTCTTCTTGTAGGTGTGAAGGAGGGTGATCATTACAGTCTCCCCACACATGCCCAGTATTCCAGAACTATAGAGAGACCACTGGGTGGGAGTGGTTTGTTTCTTGATTGTGGGGAGAAATGTTTGCTTCCTGAATTTTGCCAAGAGTTCCTCATATAAAAGTATCTCCCTGGCACCTTCAATCCGCCAGTCAGGCTTTTCTTCTCCACTGGCCCCATGTGATTTTCAGAAGATGTAATCCCAGTACTTCGGTGTTTTTAAATATTTCTTAATGTAATGTTACCTCTTTTATTGCTATTATATATTAAAATATTATTAAATGAAAAAAAAGAGCATCTTCTTTAGCCGGGCGTGGTGGCGCACGCCTTTAATCCCAGCACTCGGGAGGCAGAGCCAGGCGGATCTTTGTGAGTTCGAGGCCAGCCTGGGCTACCAAGTGAGTCCCAGGAAAGGCGCAAAGCTACACAGAGAAACCCTGTCTCGAAAAACCAAAAAAAAAAAAAAAAAAGAGCATCTTCAATATTCTGTCCTCAGTTCTGGAGAGAAGTACCTGAACTCTAAATCACTAGTTCTCTGTCTGGTCCCTTTTGTGCCTGTGTCCTTGTGGCAGTGTTTTATTTGTGCTCTGACAAATAAAACTTGCCTGGTGATTCATAAATGGACAAATGCCAGCCACTGTATTAAACATAGAGGTCAGGCAGTGGTAGTACATGCCTTTAATCCTAGCAATTAGGGAGGCAGAGATCCATCCAGATCTCTGTGAGTTCAAGGCCACACTGGGAACAGAGCCTTGTATGGTGGCACATACCTTTCATCCCAGCACAATTTAACCATAGAGGTCTGGAGGTTATTACAGACAGAGAGCAAGTCATGTAGTTGGGTGGAGAGAGGAAGAAAGATGGCAGGGCAGAGAAACAGTATATGAGGCATGAAGAGAGAGGAACTAAAAACAGTTCAAGTGAGACCCTCTTGGGTGAGGACTCAGAAGCTTTCAGTCTGAGGATTCATGGAAACAGGATTGCCTTAGGAGCTGGCTATGGCTTGTTCTGTTTCTCTGATTGTTCAGCTTTCACCCCAATTTTTGGCTCATGTTTTTTTTTTTAATGAGGTCATTTATGATTTATGTTACATGTTCTGGAGAACACCAGGAAAATCATGGACTATTGGCATTAAAATAAATAGACTGCTTGAGTGTGGCAGTGCACAGCTGTCATCCTAGTACTCCAGTGACTGGGGAAAAAATTGGGAAATTCCAGGGCAGCATGGGTTATACCTTTCTCATAAGAATGATGCACATTAAAATTCTAAGGTTATCAGAAGCAGTACCAATCGGCACAATCACTTTAGTAAACTAGCAAGATCTAATAAAGCTAAACATGTCCACACCAGATGACTTAGTAATGTCTTTGTAGGTAGCTGCATGCTAGAAATCTATACTTTTATTCACCGAGAGACATGTATTAGAATAGTCATAGTGGAAATAAATGTTCATAGCAGTGCCTGGGGAGATGGCTCAGTGAGTAAGAGCATTTGCTGAGCAAACAAGAAGATCTGAGTTCAAATATTTAGCAACCATATAAAAGCCAGGCAAGGCCTCTCATGCCTTTTACCCCAGCTTTGAGAGTTGGATACAAGCATGTCCTTGGATCATGCTGGTTAGTCACCTAGCTAAAATGTAGTTTCAGGTTCAGTCAGAGACCCTTTATCAAGGGAAAAACCTGGTGTGTAATAGAGCAGGACATCTGAAATCCTTCTCTGGCCTCACCCAAACACAATTTGTCCATGTACATTTGTACCATACTTACACATAAAGTGTTCATCACAATAGACAAAGTACAACTCCAGTGCTCATCACCAATTGAATGAGAACAAAATTACAGTTGATTAAACATGAGACACTGTGTAGGTATATTTTGCACCCCAACAAAATTTATCTGGGCATTAGAGAACAGAGCCAGCCACTTTATTAGACATAGGTCCTAGATAGTGAAGGCACATACCCTTAATCCTATCATTCTGCAAACAGAGATCCCCGTGAGTTCAAGGCCACATTGAGAAGGGAGCTAGGCAAGATGGCACACACCTTTAATCCCAACACTTGAGATTGCATTCCTTGGCTTGGGAAGCACACACATCTTTAATCCCAGGAAGTAAGATGGCAGGGCAGAAAAAGTTCTTTAAGGCGTGAGGAAACAGGAACTCACTGTCTTGAGACTGAAGATTTCAAAGAGGTTAGAATTTTAGTTGGCTTGCTCTGCTTCTCTGAGCTTTCAGTTTTGACCCCAATGTCTTGCTCTGGGCTTTTTGTTAATAAGACTTTGTAAGGTTTGTGTTACATAAAGGGACAGTATCATATAAACCGCCATGTGAACAACTAGAGATTGATCCAGCTGAAGAATTCTGGACAACAACGTAGAATCCAATCAAGAGAGTGGAGCTGTCTATTCACCCATCCCCACCCATTCTTTCTTAGAGTCTCTATCTGAAGGCAGGAAACTACTTCAATGAATAAATGATTTTTCCTAATTTTATGTTTCCTTGCTGTTATATTCACAGTATTTGCAAAGGCTCTAGGAATATTGTTGAAGAGGTGTCAGAAAAGATAGTAAGAGCCAGAATACTGGGAAATCTGCTGTGAAGCAGCCTCTCATAAAAATGGTTAAATAGACAAGAGTAGAACAATGAATATGTTGATATGGATGTGGGAAAGTTTGAAGGAACAGTGATGGTTATTCCTGGTTGTCAATTGGACCACATGTGGAATTAACAAAAACCCAGGAGATAAGTGTGGTAACCACTCTGAATCTAGAGGAAAAAAAGTAAATGATTACTCAGACACACACCTATAGAGAGATGGTGGAGAGAGAGAGAGAGAGGGAGAGAGAGAGAGAGAGAGAGAGAGAGAGAGAGAGAGAGAGAGAGAGAGAGAGAGAGAGAGAACACATTTGTTCAGTAAGGCTGGATGTCTCAACTGGTGTTCAGGGTACTTTGGAATCCCCACCCTGAAAAAAGGCTCTTATACCAGTGAAGGGATGAACTTGCCAGTGAGCACAAAGGTAAGATAACAAATAGAAAAGAAGAAAGAGTTTCTTTCTTCCATGTCGTTTATAGAGTCTTCCACCAGAAGATGCAGCTAAGATGTCAGCTGTATTCTCCTAACTCAAAATGTATGAGTTTAGGTGGAACTTCCTAACTTCAAATGATATTCAATCAAGAAATTTCCCTGAGGAGAGAAGCATCTCAGCCTCTTGGCTTTTACTTAATTCTACATGGTGTTTTTTAGTTTTTGTTTATTTGATTTTGAGAGAGGATTTCTCCGTGTAGCTTTGGAGCGTGTCTTGGAAGTCACTCTGTAGAGCAGGCTGCCCTTAACCTCACAGACATCAGCCTGCCTCTGCCTCCAGAGTGCTGGGATTAAAGTCATGAGACACCACCACCCTGTGTTTTTAAAATAAGAAAAAGAAAAGAACAGAAAGATGAGAGGGTAGAGAAAGGTGGTGTATCTCAGAGAAATTGCAGTTGAAGTGAATATGATAAAAATCAGTTGAACAAAATTATTAGAGAACTAATAAGAATCTTTAATGGTAATATTTGCTAACATCACAGATTGATATCATTATCTGATACATTGAAAACAGAAAAGCAAAATTATAAGCACTGCACAAAATATTTAGAAACAGTAAAATATTGTAACAAAATTACTCATTTTTTTTAGACAAGTTCTCACTGTATAGGCTAGGCAATCCTCTCTAAATGACATTGGATTTCATTTTTCATACACTCAATATGCTGTTCTTCCCCTTGACCCCTGATAGGACACAGTCTCCTGTACTCTGCCCTGACTATTTGCTCCCGAAGTGTCAAGTAGTCCGTCCACAGAGTTGTCCTTCTGTTCTCTGCCTCTATATTCCCTTTATTTTCTTGGATCTTCTCCCACAAAGATGCCATTTGCTGTAAAAGTCTTTCCATTTGCTCCTCAGCAGCTACTTCGATGGGACCGTGTTGGTGACCTCTGTGCTCATGGGAGTCAGAGCAGAGTTGACAGAGGTAGCTCCTGTTCTCAACACAGAAGATCCTCTTTGTCTCCTTGTGGGTCACACATTTATGTTCCTCAGAGCTCAGGTACTTCATGAGGCTGGCTTGTCTGGCAATGGACACCAGCTTCTTCAGAACAGTGTTGCTTCTGAAGTCCTTCTGCTCGCATGGTTCCCTACACATAGGGCAATGGACAGGAAGCTGGATGTCTTCCCAAGAAAGGTGGAGGCAGGCTTGACAGAAGCTGTGGCCACAGCTTATGGTGACTGGGTCTGTAAGGCAGTTGAGGCAGATGAAGCAGGTGAGTTCTTCCTGGAAGGCTTTGAGATATCTGACTCCATTTCTCCAGAGACTTGTCTCTGGCCTCAGCAATATTGAGTCAGGAGAGAATAATATTAGTTCAGCTCTGGGGTCCAATCCTCAAGGTGTAGGTGTGGGTAGATCTAGCCGTCTCTGGAGCCAGAAGGTTTGGAAACATACTGTGTCTCTTCTGATGAAAGTGATCCTGGCTGGCTTTTGGAGTGTCTGGTTTTTTTTTTTTTTTGTTGTTGTTGTTGTTTTAAATCCAACTTTTATTCTGAGGAATTTACTCTCCAGTATCTAAAAAGAAAGTCACTGGGGAAACAACCTCCTCCCTCCAGAGTTCTTTGTGCCTGGAGGAATCTGCACAAGAGGATGTCAGCAGTTGTGATGCTATCACAGAGCAGGCTGAGGGGAGCCAGCCAGGTCCAGTTGGCTGGGAGCCATTAGCCTTTGGAGTACCTGGAGCTGGAGGGGGCCTGTCCCCAGCTTCCTGCTTGCCCCCCACAGAGGGCACTGCTCCCAAGTGGGGATGGGGAAGATGATGGGGGAGGCACTGGAGAAGGATGAGAAGGAGGGCCTCATTTGCCTCCCCCTTTTGGGGGAAGGGAGACCACAATGTATTTTTGAACATTGCCAGGGCCAGCTGAGGTTGTGCTTGGGGATTCGGTGGTGGCCTTGGAGACCAGCTTGATGATGGGATGCACCTTGGGAACCGTGGTGGTGGTAGGAGAGGTAGTGGTAGAGCCTGAGCCAGTAGCTGAGGTGCCCAGGGACAGGACCTGCTGGGTCGAGGAGGTACTGGAAGATGAGGACATTACCATAAACTTGGTTGGAGCAGGCTGAGGAGGGGCATCGGCTCTAGCAGACACCAAGGTCTGGACAGGCAAGGCAATGGAACGAGGAGCCTTCACTAAGCCAGGGGTCCGAGGGCCTGGCTGAGGGGCCTGCGAGAGGGTCAGTGTGGGCTGAGGCTGTGTGATGGTGAGTGTGGTCCTGTTGACGTGCTGAGCGTGTGGAGCAGCCTGGGCCCTGGCCTTCACCACATGGGAGCAGAGAAGGGGTCCCAGGGACCCAAATTCTCCCCGGTAGGCATCCTGATCATCAGGTGGAGGGCGCAGCTTCGCCAGTACCGGGGCACAGTGTTTCAGGAGAAGGCCCTGCACACGCTCTGCTGCGATACGGTCAATGTTGCTCAGCACAGGTCCATCCAGGACACTGAGGATCCGTTCCCCTTCCTGCTGCAGCCTTGGCAGAATCAGCGTCTTAATCACATTGGGTCCCAGCTCTGCCAGGCCTGCAATGGAGCCATATCGAGTTGTCCATGGAGACTTCTCATCTACCCAGCTCTTAGTAAAGATCTTGGTGACCCGGGACTGGATGTTGTTGTTGGTTGTGCTGAAATGCTTACAGATCTGGGCAACTAGACGGGCAGCAAAATCCCGGAGTGCCCAGTGATTGTCCACATCTGGCCGCAGGCACAGCTGTCTGGACACAACGCAGGAAATGACTGCTGGGATCAGCTCATGCACGTATTTCTCTAGATACAGCGTGGGGTTGTCCATCAGGGCCTTCACCATGCGCATCAGATAGATGAGCAAGGCCAGGTTATTCTGAACCACGTTTACTCGGACCCCCTCAGAGATGAAGATACTGAACCATGGGAGCATGTGATAGAGCCCCGTGTCGGTGGCAATGCTCTGCAGAGCTTCTGCTCTCTTGGTCTCACAGGATCCTACACAGGCTTCTGTGATCTCTCTGTAATACAGCTGCTGTTCCACTGACAGCCTATGGATGCTGCGGGGCTTCAGGCGGAAAGGGGCTGCGTCCAGCAAAGGAGGTGCTTTCTTCTCCTTTCCTTTGCCATCAGCTGCAGCTGCCCCTTGACCTTTGCCTTTCATGGATCCATCTTCTTCTTGGCCTTGCTTTGCTGACCTCAGGGGTTCTGTGGCCTCAGCCTTCTGCTGCTCTTTGGGTGCTGGGGGTGGATTCTCTGGTATAGCTGGCTGGCAGCCTTCGATGCTCAGCCAATGTGCTTTGAGGCAGACATCCAGAGGCACCCGAGGCAGAGGGGTGTTGATGATATCGCTCAGGTCCACTTCCTTCTCCTCATAGAAGTAAAGCTCCCGCCCCCCACCAGAGGCTGACAGGAAAGGGATGAATTCCTGAGCATGGAAGCCATACAGTGGCTCCACGTTCCTTAGCTTCAATGCATAGTCAATGTCACTGGTAGTGAGTTTCTTCCGCTTTCCCATGTGCATGAACTTCAAAGCATCCTGGGCAATCTCCTTGATGCGGTAGCTGACCTCATCTGTCAGGAGTTGGCAAGTCTCCTCCTGAATCTGAGCAATGCCCATGGACTCTGCCACCACCTTCATGGACTCAGCGGGCAACACAGTATTGCTGAGTTTCAACTTCTCTTCGGCCATACTGGAATTCCAACTCAGGTCCCTGGAAGGATTAGGGTTAGGAGCCAGGCTGCCAAAGCTCAGCTCTGGAGTGGCCTTTTATATTCTCTAAAGACCACGCCCACTTCTTCCCAAGTTGCTTTCCATTGGATGATTGAATTAACTCTGAGGCCAATCTCCCCAAGCAAATCTCCACAAGGTTTCCTGAGTCACTGCTTAGCTGGGTGTGGTAGCTCACACCTTTAATCCAAGAATCCTAGGGAATGGCCTGCTGAATTGGGAGGAGGTTTAGTTCAAGGCCTGCCTAGCCTAAACACTGAGAACTTGTCTTTAAAAAAAAAAATGAGTAATTTTGCTAAAATATTTTACTGTTTCAAGATATTTTGTGGTGTGCTTATATTTTTATTTTCTTTTTATAATTTAACGATAATACTATCAATCTCTGATTGTAGCAAATATCAACATGAAAAGATTATTATTAGTTCTTTGATAATTTTGTTCAAGTTATTTCTATTATATTCACTTCAACTTCAATGTCTTTGAGATTCATCCCCTTTCTCTACCCACTCAACTTTCTGTTCTTTTCTTTTTCCTTTTTTTAAAAAAATGCACAGGGAAGGCGGGTTGTGGTGGCTCACGCCTTTAACCCCAGCACTCTGGAGGCAGAGGCAGGCTAATGTCTGTGAGGTCGAGGCTAGCCTGCTTTACAGAGTGAGTTCCAAGACAAGCTCCAAAGCTACACAGAGAAACCCTGTGTCAAAAAAACAAGAAAAAAAAAAAAAGATTACTTAGAATTAACTAAAACCCAAGATGCTGAGATTTTTCCCCTAAGGGAATTTTCTTGATAGAATCATTTGAAGTTAGAAGCCCCACCTAAACTCACACATTTTTTGATGTGAGAATACACCTTACACATTAGCTGCATCTTTTGGTGGCAGCCTCTATAAAGGACATGGAAGAAGGAAACTCTTTCATCTTTTCTCTTTGTCCTCTTGCCCTGCTCTCACTGGCCAGTTCATCCCTTCACTGGTATAAGAGCCTTTTTTGGGGTGGGGATTCCAAAGTACACTGAAGACCAGCTGAGACACCCAGCCTTGCAGACTGAACAAATGCTCTCACTGTCTTTTTCTCTCTCTGTCTCTCTTTCCCTCTCCCTAACTCTCTCTCTGCCCCTTCTCTCTTTCTCTCTCAGGCCTCCTCTCCCAGCTCTCCTCTCTCTGCATGCACTCTCTTCCCGGACTCTGCCCTCTAACTCTGTAGGTGTATGCCTGAGTAATCATTTAGTTTTGTTCCTCTAGATTCAGAGTGGATACCCCACTTATCTCTTGGGTTTTAGTTAATTCCAATTGTGGTCAAATTGACAACCAGGAATAGTCATCACTATGGCTTCAAACTTTATCACATCCATGTCAACATTTTCATTGTTTTAGTCTTGTTTATGTAACCATTTCTATGAGAGACTGCTTCACAGCAGATTTCCCAGTATTCTGGCTCTTACTATCTTTTCTGACACCTCTTCAACAATATTTCTAGAGCCATTGCAAATATTGTGAATAGAACAGCAAGGGAAACATAAATTTAGTAAAAATCATTTATTCATTGAAGTAGTTTCATGTCTTCCAATAGAGACTGAAAGAAAGAATGGGTGGGGATGGGTGAATAGACAGCTCCACTCTCTTGTTTGGGTTCTATGTTTCCCTCCAGAATTCTTCAGTTGGATCAATCTCTAGTTGTTCATATGGTGGTTTATATGATACTGATCCCTTTATGTAACACAAATCTTAAAAAAAAAGTCTTACTAAAAACAAAACAAAACCCAGAGCTGGACATTGGGGTCAAACCTGAAAGCTCAGAGAAGCAGAGCAAGCCAACTAAAATTCTAACCTCTTTGAAATCTTCAGTCTCAAGACAGTGAGTTCCTGTTTCCTCCCGCCTTAAAGAACTTTTTCTGCCTTGACATCTTACTTCCTGGGATTAAAGATGAGTGTGCTTCCCAAGCAAAGGCATGCAATCTCAAATCTTGGGATTAAAGGTGTGTGTCATCTCACCTAGCTCTGTTCTCAATATGGCCTTGAACTCACAGGGATCTCTGTTTGCAGAATGATAGGGTTAAGGGTGTGTGCCATCACTTTGTTGCTTCTATGTCTAATAGTGGCTGTATCTGTCCTCTAATACTCAGATAAGTTTTATTGGGGTGCAAAATATATCACCACAGTGCCCCATGTTTAATCAACTGTGATTTATTTCCCATTCTATTGATGATGAGCACTGAAGTTGTACTTTGGCTATTGTGATAAACACTTTATTTGTATATAGGATACATATGTGCATGGTCCATATGTGTTTGAGTGAGGGCAGAGAAGCATGTCAGATGTCCTGCTCTATTACACACCAGGTTATTCTTTTTTCATTTCTTGTTTTTTTTTTTAATTTAAAATTGTTTTAATTTTACAAACCAACCACAGTTTCCCCTCTCTCCCCTTCTCCCTCTTCCCACCCCCCACCCCCAACTCCCATCCAGTCCTCAGAGAGCAAAAGGCCTGTCTTGTGGAGTCAACAAAGTCTGACACACCATGTTGAGGCAGGACCTATCCCTCCTTCCTGCATTTGGGCTGAGCAAGATATCCCACCATAGGGTATGGGCTCTAAAAACATCCAGTTCATGCACCAGGGATAAATCTTGGTACTACTGCCAAGGGCCCCACAAACAGATCAAGCCACATAACTGTCAACCACATTCAGAGGGCCTAGTTTGGTCTCATGCAGGTTCCCCAGCTGTCAGTCCAGAGACTTCCACTGATTCCCTTCAGCTGTCTCTGTGGTTTTCCCATTCATGATCTTCATCCTTCTTGCTCATTTAATCCTTCCCCCTCACTTCAACTGAGCTCCAGGAGGTCAGCCTAGTGCTTGGCTGTAGATCTCTGCACCTGCTTCCATCAGTTACTGGATGAAGGTTCTATGATAACAATTAGGGTAGTCACCAATCTGATTACAGGGGAAGGCCAGTTTAGGGACACTCTTCACTATTGTTTGGAGTCTTATCTGGGGTCCTCTTTGTGGATTCCTGGAAATTTCCCTCGCATTAGGTTCTCCCTAACCCCATAATGGCTCTCTCTCTCTCTCTCTCTCTCTCTCTCTCTCTCTCTCTCTCTCTCTCTCTCTCTCTCTCTCTCTCTCTCTCAAGATATCTTTGTCCTTGCTCTCCCTCTCTGTTCCTCCCCCAACTTGACAATCCCATTCGCTCATGTTCTCCTTCCTCTTTCTCTCCCCCCTCTCAATTTACTCAGGGAATTTTATCTATTTTTCCTTCGTAGGGTGATCCATGCATGTTCCTTTTAGGGTCCTCCTTGTTACCTAGCTTCTCTGGGATTGTGGATTATAGCCTGATTATCCTTTGCTTTACATCTAATATCTACTATGAGTAAGTACACACCGTGTTTGTCTTCCTGTTTCTGTGTTACCTCACTCAGGATTTTTTTTTTCTAGTTCCATTCACTTGTCTGCAGATTTTATGATGTCATTTTGTTTTTAACCACTGAATAATACTTCATTGTGTAAATGTACCACATTTTCACTATCCATTTTTTTGGTTGAGGGTCATCTAGGTTGTTTTCAGGTTCTGGCTATTACAAATAAAGCTGCTGTGAACATAGTTGAGCAAATGTCTTAATGGTGTGATTGAACTTCTTTTGGGGATATGCTCAAGAATGATATTGCTGAGTCTTGAGGTAGATTGATTCCCAATTACCTGAGAAGCTGCCATACTGATATTCAAATTGGCTGTACAAGTTTGCACTCCCACCTGCAGTGGAGGGGTGTTCTCCTTACTCCACATCCTTTCCAACATAAACTGTCATAAGTGTTTTTGATCTTAGCCATTCTGAAAGGTATAAGATGCTATCTCAGGGTCATTTTGATTTGCATTTCCCTGATGGCCAAGGATGTTGAACAATTCTTTAAATGTCTTTCAGTCTTTTGAGATTCTTCTGTTGAGAATTCTGTTTAGCTCTGTACCCCATTTTTTATTTGGATGTTTTTATAAGAGGGGCTAGTATCTTGCTCTGAGGCTTTTGGTGGGTTGGGCAATTAGACTTATTAAGAACAAATGTACAAGGAGGTACTGGACTACTATGTATATTTGGAGGGCAAGTGTAGAGTTATAAGAAAGTGAAAGAGTGAGATATTTCAATTAGAGGATAATGCATATGTATTTGGGAGCTATTTATTTTGAAGAAGTGTTATAATATAGAGACTCAAGATGAGGGCAGTGTGTCACAGAACTATAGTCAAGGTCACCTGGATGATGACTGGGGGAAAATGAAGGAATAGAATGGACAAAGGAACAGTTTATTTTGGGAAGACAAACTAGAAATAGCCTAGTAGTCATAACAAGAAGCTGAGTTGAAAAGCAGTCTTTTCTTGCAATCCTTCTCTATTGTTATTTCATATGTCCCTTTGATCTAACTCTATCCCTACTTAAAAACATTCTGATAGTGTAAAGGATGAACCTAGAACACCATACATGGTTAGGCAAACTCTCTACCACTGAACTCTACTCCCAGCCTTCTTTCTTTGGCTTTCTCAACTAGTTAAGTCAGTTTTACCTATGTTGTATGCCAAACAACAACTTCTAAATACCCTTTCCTTTTTTGTCGTCTTTTTCAGACAAAACTTTATGACTCAAGTCAGGCAGGTTAGTTATCTAACCTTTCAAACATATGCCCCATGCCTTTGACCTAAGCAGGCTCCCAAATGTGCCTTCCATATTTATTATGAGTTATGAACATAAACTGAGCATGCTCAGGAAAGTATTTCTTGATAATGTATGTGCATGCTTGTTAAGTAAATAAAAGGCCCACATGTCTGCTTTATAAACAGCTGCCTGTCCTGGCTACCTGTGTCAGGTAGTGAGTCTATCACCACCGTTATTTCTTGACCATCCCTGCTTTGAGTTTGCATTTGACTGCATGTGCACACACTGTGTCCAGTCACCCTGCGCTATCTTCTACCATGATTGTTGGCCTCTGTCTATCCATTCCTTGTCTTCCACCATGCATATGTTCTCTAGCCTCTTGAGCTTTCAGAGTTCAAGTAAAACACAATCAAATGCCTCTCCTCTTGCTTTTCTGTGGTCATCCGTCGCTTAATCCACTAATGACATCTGTCTTCTAGATTGCCCTGGAGTTGGGGATATAATCCTAGCATTGGCAGGAGGCAGGGTTATTATTAGGAGGCCAGCCTGGATCATACAATGAGTTTCTGTATAGCCTGGAAAATAGATAAAGATTCTGTCTCAAAACAGACAAATATTCCCAAAATAATAATAAAAAGTTCTCCCCTTCTTTTTGCATTTTCTGTTTTATTAGTAGAAGCTCTTTTAAACAAACTCTCAGTTAAAACCCTGTCAGTGGAACAGGTAATTGTGGAACTATTCTTAGTATGATTGGTCCCTCTAAGGTTGAGCCATAAGCAACTTTAATATCTGAATGTTATGGTATAAAGGGGGACCTTGTTGACTTGATTGCTCCTTCATGTTTCTCTTAGAGCCAGCATTCCTTATATGCACCTTCAAAGTCTCTTGCTCTGATTTCTATACCAACCACAGGGCTGCAATCAGTTTCATACAGCCCTCAACAGCCTTGCAGAAGGATGAGTTGACCCTTTATACCTTAGCTTCACCTGTCAAGTTGGTCCTGTTGGTACAGAACCCCTTTGGGCTTTCAAGTGCGACACCCAGGCAGAAGGTGTCTGTGCCACTCACGACAATCCATGGCCAAAGGACATGCACCTCCATATCTTTCTCCAGGAAAATGGCCTCAATCTGCATTCTACCAGGTTCTCTGCTTTCCCTTAGGCTCAAATATCCACGTACCTAATGACACTGACTCAGTTGCATAATGCATCACTTTCCAAGGCATCTTCTCACTCTCCCATCCCTCTTCCCTGCCTTCTGGACTTACCCTCCCAGATGCGCTTCATTGAGGCTTTATTTATGTATTTTTTTTTTTTTTGAGGAATGAGTCTATGCTATCCTCTAACTTAGGAAAAGCTTTTCCAAGGCACCCCAAAGTTTTTTCTTGGTTTTCAATCATTGCTCTGGAATAACATGAGGCTATGATAGCTGGCTGAGGTATATCCACCTAAGAACTGCTAATTAGTCAAAGGGCTGAGCAGACAACTTGCACTTAAGGTGCTTAAATAAAATTTCAGAGTATAGAACTTCAAGTAGGGTATGGACATGAAAAACAAAGATTTTTTTGGTGGGGGTATAAAATATGAAACTTCTTAGAGAATGTATTTGTCCTAGTTTGGAGTTTTGCCTTTAACAACAAATGAGTGATCAGATTTAGGTCGCTAGGGCTTTCTATCTCCACAGCCTCAGGCAGTTTAAGAACACACACCATGGGTACTTGCCTCATCCTTTCTAAACTGGTAGTTGTCATGGTTCCTTTAAGAAGCAAGCCGATACCATGGAAGACAGCAGTCACCTCCTACGCCCTACGCCTCCAGACGCCCAGGAAACATCTTGTGTGTACTTAAGCTGTCTCTGACACACATAATTTCTTTTTCATTCTTGACTAATCAGTCTTGTTTGCCCCATTAGCAAAGAGAACAGTGTATTTTTGAACATAAAAGATTGGTAAGAAAAGCAAAATAAAGACTCCTACAAAAAAAGTAAAATCTAGTGTAAATCTGCACAAATAGCAACGAATAGAAGATGGGGGAGGAGGGCCCAGGAGTTTCAGACAGGGGGTATTTATCAAGTGCTGGCTGAGGATCCAGTCCCATTGTGTATTTGAAGATGCTTTCTTCCAAGTTCTGGGCATTTAGGGGTTAAGGGTAGTGGCTGCAATCCTCCTGCTTGGGAGAAGTGGGGTTAATTTTGATATTTCAGGATTAAGGTCAGTTTTATCAACAGGCTGCCACATTCTGTCTACACTACTCCCCGATCTACTAGCACCCTACTTCTGATCTTCAAAACCTCCTTGGGCTTCTGTGGAATATCCTCAGAGATCTGCTCTAAGACAAAGATGACTCATTCTTAGCCTTTCTTTCTACTAGACTCTAAGGACACAGAAGAGAGAAAGAACTCTATATCACTCTAAGAATGTCAGAATGATTGTGAAGTTAGCCATCCCATTCAGCACACAGCATGTACAATCTTTTTTAAAGGACCTGGAAGCTTTCCCAAGAGATTGAATCTATTTTCTTATCTCTTGGCCATGGACTGGACTGATATGAGAGTTATGTTGGCCAATATCATGTGGTGGAAGTGAGAAGTCTGGGTCTCAAGAGGATGTCAACAAACTCTAAACAGCTTGCTGTAGAAGGGAAGGCCATATGGAACCAGAGGAAGCCTCAGCAATAGATGGCCAGTTGCTACCCAGTGGGTCCACAGTTGACACAATCATAGACCAGCCAAGATTAGAACTCTGCCAGGCTTAACTCAAATGCCACACCAAAGAATTGTGAGTTAAGTAAATTATTTCCTATTTTAAAGTACAATATGTTATATAGCAATTGCTAAGAATTCTTAGCCTTCACTATATTCCTCAGATCATGTTGCCTCAGATCAGGTTTTTTGTATCATTAATAGTATTGGCAAAAGTAAGGATTCTAGTCTGTGTTTGGAAACAATTATAGGATAGCACCATTTGTTTCTCACAGAAGCACATAACATGTTGCTCCTGGTTTGGGAACATGAATGATGGAAAAAGCAGTACTTGACTTTAATGGCATTTAGGTGATTGTAAGAGACTGACTAAACTTTTGTTTGTTTGTTTGTTTGTTTGTTTGTTTGTTTTTCGAGACAGGGTTTCTCTTTGTAGCTTTGCGCATTTCCTGGAACTCGCTTTGTAGACCAGGCTGGCTTTGAACTCACAGAGATCTGTCTGCCTCTGCCTCCCAATTGCTGGGATTAAAGGCTTGCGCCACCAAAGCCGGGTGAGACTGACTAAACTTTACTGGTGAAAATGTAGCACATTGACTACCAGTTAGGAAATCAGTGGGCTATTCTGGTAGAGCTGATAAGGGCATGGAATACCTTAGATATAAAACTAACTTATCTACAGCTAAATGAAATCTTGTGCAAATATCATGTGCCCATATAAATGATGAGTAGGTTCTCTGATTAAAAGTGAGCAGAAAGACCTGTTCTATACCCAGTGTTACTGATTGTGTTTCCTGTATCTGTGTCTACCTGGTGGCACATAGCTTTACAAGGTGTTTTAATGGTTCTTATCCCTTTATATTTTCCTACTTACCCCATGAAATAGGAAGCAAGAGTATTATTTATTGTAGCTATATTGCTTTAATACATGAAACTAGAGTTCAGAGAAGTCTTATGTTGCTTAATAGTTCATTCACAACTTACTGCTGGGTAGTAGGGAATATGATGTCTTCTGCAAAAAAAAAAATTTTTTTGTTTGTGGGAAAATATAGTTGTGGATGAGGGAGAAGATAGGTAAGACTGGAGCTCCCCCAGGAAAGCAAGACACTTCAGCAGTCTTACAACTTGACATGTGTTATCTTGCACTCCCCTGAGGAAAGACAGGGTTTTAGTGCTAAGAGTACATGTCACAGAAGAAGGATGGACTGAAAGAACATGAAGTAGGTTACAGGTAGCACATTTCTCCAGGGCAGGGTTTAGGGGAGAAGCATGGGGAATGGTACAAATTTCAGAAAGGGGTTGTCTTAGTTGGAACTCCCATACACAGAGATGCCCAGACAGAGGATTATGGCAGAGTTCATATGAGCAGGGTTGTGAGAAAGAGACAAAAAAAAACAAAAAACAAAAAAAAAAAACAACCCAGCAACCAATAAAGAAAGGTGAGATGATATATTTTGCACCTCATTAAACCTTATTTGGAGATCAGAGGACAGAGACAGCCACTAGTTTAGACATAGAGGCTAATCACACCATAAAATATTTAGAAACAGTAAAATATTGTAGCAAAATTACTCATTATTTTTTTTAGACAAGTTTTTACTGTATTAGCTAGGCAGGCCTTGAACTAAAACTCCTCCCAATTCAGCAGGCCATTCCCTAGGATTCTCAGATTAAAGGTGTGAGCTACCACACCCAGCTAAGCAGTGACTAGGGAAACCTTGTGGAGATTTGCTTGTGGAACTTGGCCTCAGAGTTAATTCAATCTTCCATCCATTTAGAATATATCTACAGGAACTCACCAATGGAAAGTGACTTGGAAGAAGTGGCCGTAGTCTTTGGAAACTATAAGAGGACACTCCAAGAACCAGCCAGGTTCACTCTTCACCAGTCCTGACAGAGTGTGTTTCCAAACATTCTGGCTCCAGAGACTGCCAGATCTACCCACACCTTGAGGACTGGACCCCAGAGTTGAACTAATATTATTCTGTCCTGAGTCAAGATTGCTGAGCCCAGAGACAAGTTATGGAGAAATGGAGTCAGACATGTCACAAGCCTTCCAGGAAGAACTCACCTGCTTCATCTGCCTGAACTGCTTTATAGACCCAGTCACCATAAGCTGTGGCCACAGCTTCTGTCAAGCCTGCCTCCACCTTTCTTGGGAAGACATCCAGCTTCCTGTCCATTGCCCTATGTGTAGGGAACCATCCGAGCAGAAGGACTTCAGAAGCAACACTGTTCTGAAGAAGCTGGTGTCCATTGCCAGACAAGCCAGCCTCATGAAGTACCTGAGCTCTGAGGAGCATAAATGTGTGACCCACAAGGAGACAAAGAGGATCTTTTGTGTTGAGAACAGGAGCTACCTCTGTCAACTCTGCTCTGACTCCCATGAGCACAGAGGTCACCAACACGGTCCCATCGAAGTAGCTGCTGAGGAGCAAATGGAAAGACTTTTACAGCAAATGGCATCTTTGTGGGAGAAGATCCAAGAAATTAAAGGGAAGATAGAGGCAGAGAACAGAAGGACAACTCTGTGGACGGACTACTTGACACTGCGGGAGCAAATGGTCAGAACAGAGTACAGGAGACTGTGTCCTGTCCAGGGTCAAGAGGAAGAGCAACATATTGAGTCTATGCAAAATGAAGGCCAACGTGTTTTAGAGAATCTCAGGAGAAGGGAAGCCATGATGGTCCAAAAGAGCCAAGAGCTAAGAGAAATGTATCAGGAGCTGATGGCAATGTCCCAGGAGCCACATGAGCTACTGCTCCAGGGTTTGGATGACATGTTCAGGAGGAGTGAGTCAATGCAGCAGCAGCTGAGCATGCCCCAGACTCTGAATCTAGAGCTCAGCTCTCTACCCATCAGTGGACTGACTGAAAGGTATAGCCACTTCCTATTCAAATTTGTCTTTAAATTTACAAGCATATGCCCTACCAATGTGAAGCTCTTCAATGTCATGAGAAGATGCAGCTTCAGACCTCACGGTGAGGATAGATCTGTGGATTCTGCTAGATCCTATTTGGCTTCCTGGGGATCAGACTGCTTCATCAAAGGGAAATATTACTGGGAGGTGGATTTGAACAATTCCTCCTCGGACTGGGCTGTGGGGGCCTGTAAGGATTCCTGGATAAGCAACAGAAACCAGCTCATTGAATCTGAGGGTGCCTTTCTTCTGGTGTGTGTGAAGGAGGGTGATCATTACAGTCTCCTCACCACATGCCCAGTATTCCAGCACTATATAGAGAGACCACTGGGCTGGATTGGTGTGTTCCTCGATTGTGAGGAGGGTAGTTTAAGTTTCCTGAATGTTGCCAAGAGTTCTCTCATACACAAATATGCTCCTGGCACCGTCAATCCCTCTGTCAGGCCTTTCTTCTCTACTGGCCCCATGTGATCCTCGGAAGATGGAATCCCAGGACATTAGTGTTTTTATGTATTTCTTACTGTATTGTTACATCATTTATTGTTATTAAATATTAAAATATTATTAAATGAAAAATAAAGAGTATTTTCAATTTTCTGTCTTCAGCCCTGGAGTGAAGAACCTGAACTCTAGATCAGTAGTTCTCTGTCTGGTCCCTTTTGTGCCAGGGTTCTTGTGGTGGTGTTTTCTTTGTGCTCTGATAAATAAAGCTTGCCTGAAGATAAAAGGAAAAAGCCCTCCACTATATGAAACATAGAAATCAGGCAGTGGTAGCACATGCCTTTAATCCTAGCACTGGGGAGGCAGAGATTCATCTAGATCTGCGAGTTCAATGCCACACTGGGAACGGAGCCAGGTGTGGTGTTGCATACCTTTAATCCCAGCACTAGTTAACCATAGAGGTCTGCAGGTCTGTACAGAGAGACAGGAAGTGATAGAGCTGGGCAGAAAGAGGAAGTGAGGTAGCTGGGCAGAGAGAGGAAGAAAGATGGCAGGGCACAGAAAGGTATAAATGACATGAGGGGGCAGGAACTAAAGAGCAGTTCAACTGAGACCCTCAGGGGTGAGGACTCAGAGGCTTTCAGTCTGAGGATTCATGGAAACAGGATTGCCTCAGGAGCTGGCTATGGCTTGTTCTGTTTCTGTGATCATTCAGCTTTCACCCCAATATCTGGGTCTTGTTTTTTTTTTTTCTATTAGGAAAAGCATTTACAATTTGTGCTACATGTTCTGGCGAACACCAGGAAAATCATGCACTATTGACATTAAAAATATATGGATGCTTGAGTGTGGCAGTGCACAGCTGTCATCCTAGTACTCCAGAGACTGGGAAAGAAAGTGGGAAATCCATGGGCAGCATGGGTTATGCCTTTCTCATAAGAATGACGCATACTAAAACTCTGGTGTTCAGCAGAAGCAGTAGAAATTGGCACAATCACTTTAGCAAACTATCAAGATCTAATAAAGCTAAACATGTCTACACCCTATGACTCAGTAATGCCATTTGTAGGTATCTGCATGGTAGAAATACATACTTTTATTCACCAAGAGACATGTATTAGCATAGTCATAGGCAACAATGTTCATAGCAGAGCCTGGGGAGATGGCTCAGTGAATAATAGCACTTACTGAGCAAGCACAAAGATCTGAGTTCAAATCCTCAACACCCATATAAATCTAGGTAAGGCCTCTCATGCCTTTTACCTCAGCATTGAGTGTTGGATACAAGCATATCCTTGGATCATACTGGTTAGCTCTCTAGCCAAAATGTAGTTTCAAGTTCAGTGAGAGACCCTTTATCAAGGGAATAACCTGGTGTGTAATAGAGCAGGACATTTGACATCCTTCTCTGGTCTCACCCAAATACAATATGCCCATGCACATTTGTATCATATATACAAATAAAGTGTTCATCACAATAGCCAAAGTAAAACTTCAGTGCTCATCATCAATAGAATGAGAAATAAATCACATTTGATTAATCATGGAACACTGTGGTGATACATTGTGCATCCCAATAAAACGTATCTGCAGATCAGCAGAGAGATCCAGTCACTAGATTAGACATAGAGGCTACATAGTGATGGCACACACCCTTAATCCTTTCACTTGGGAGAGACAGATGGGTGTGGATCTCCATGAGTTCAAGGCTACACTGGGAACAGAGATAGGTGTTGTGGCACATGCCAACACTTGAGATCTCCTGTGTTTGCTTGTGAAGCTCACATGCCTTTAATCCCAGCACTAAGATGGAGGGAAGATGGCAGGGCAGAGAAAGGTATATGTGGTGTGAGTATACAGGAGGTCTCTCTCTTGAGGCTGAGGATTTTGTAGAGGTAAGAACGTGGCTATAGGTTGTTCTGTTTCTCTGATCTTTCAGCTTTCACCCCAATATCTGGCTCCAGGTTTTTTTTAATTAGTAATAAGACCATTTAGCAATTTGTGTTACAGTTAAGAGCACTGGCTGCTCTTCCAGAGAATTTGGGTTCTATCCCTCACTCCCACATTGTAACTCACTACCACCTATAACTCTCGTCTTAGGGGATGCAACACCCTTTTCTGTGGACTACAGTCATACACATGATTTATAGACATTTGTGCAGACAAAACACACATACACATAAAATAATTTTAAAAGAAGGATGAAAGATAGGAATGCACAGGAGATCAAGAAGAAAGCCTCCTTCCAAGAAGACATGGGCAACCTTTGATTTTGTGTAGGAGTGTCTTTTGCCAGTGTCTGAATGGAGAAAGGAGATTTTGCCTTTCCAGTGTTCTGTTGTTATATTACTAATACATTTCTTAGGTTGCTATATTATCTGCAAAGCGTCATTTCTGGGACATCTATCTTTCATTAGCCAGAAGTAGATGACTGCATGAAAGCTAAGCCTGGACGAATGTAATTGTCAAAGCAAATATGCTGCCCAGAGCATCTGAAAGCAAACTGCCTGCACTCATCTTTCCTGTGAAAACCCACTCACTTTGGCTGAGAACAGATGGAGCTTGGTACATTCTGCACAGCCTGAGTATTGACCCCCCATCAGTTCTGACATATGCAGTACATAATCACCTCTTCTGTTTTTTAGCACCCTCTACATTACCATGATTTTATGAAATAGATGTGTTCTTGCTGTTGCTCCTTTATAAGAGGGTAAAAATCCTGCAATTGCTTTCTGACAAGGACTTATCATTGCTCTTCCTGCTTCTCCACTGCCCTCGTCAGCCCTCTGGAGAGATTCCTGAGTGCAATGATGCACCCACCACCAACAACCAAGATAAATGCACTTGCATTATTACTATGGGTTATGGAGAGAAGTGATGTAGAGGAAATGATAGGAGATGGTGTAGAGATGGTACAGTGATGCAGGTGGTGGCTGCTATTATGGTGACAGGGGCAGTGGCAGTGGAGGTGATTATAGCGTGTGTGTGTGTGTGTGTGTGTGTGTGTGTAATATAGTGATGATGAAGATGGAGAGGATAGAAACGCCAGTTCAGATAATGAAGTGATATAGGCATTAGGAAAAGTAGTGTTAGGGGAGGTGGTGGTATCAGAAGCCACAATAGTCACAAATGAGTGGTTATGTGAGAATTAAGGACAGCTTCTTAAAAAGAACTTGTCTACAAATGTTCAAAGCACGACTGGCCATAATAGGCCAAAGGAGATATAACCTAGGTGTTCACTAACTGAATAACATGTACATATATCTAGAACAGGTTATCAGAATGAAGACAAGTTGTCTGTTGTCATTGGGATTGTGTTGAAATGGAACATCTTTGATTTTATACCCAGGGTCCTTGTTAAATACAACCAGCTTCTTAGGACCAACTGAGTAACGTATGTAGGCTTTGTCTTCCGGTATGAGTGTAACATCAGACAGGAGCCGCAGGCGGGGTCTATAATTTTTAATAATTTTAAACTAGCTACAAAATGTCAATCACTTCACAAACCAACAGAGGAGACAGGAGGAATTTAATATACATGCTGTAATGATATTTATCTCACAGTTTATCTATATTTCATTCATTTATATAATTTTTAAAGGTTTCTTTATCAGCTACTAAACATCTCAGCAATTTGGTGTGCATAGCTCTAGATTAAGCAACAAAGAATTGTACTGATGACAAACCACAGGGAAATAGTGATCAACAAGAGTCAGACTTCAAAGATCTACATCTTCGCATCTTCCACAGCAAGAGTTGTCTCCAAAACATAGCTTTCAAAAGCAGCAAACAAACCCTATATTACACCCATCTCACATAGTTTCAGCCAAACATATTTTGCTAGAAATGATTAAATAGTGTGTCAACTCCATTTTTTGTTGTTATTTAAAAAGAAAAAGAAAAAAGAAGGGATGGTTATGATCAGTAAGTCTGTATGTTGACAGAAAACAAGAGACACAGCTGCAGGTTTTGCTGGTATGACTTAATCTTGACAGTGTCCCAATACTGAGCATGCGTTGTTGTTTTGTTATTGTTGCTGTTGTGTGTGTTTTCTTGTCAGGATGCTACTGTCATGGAAGGTTTTTGTTTAAGTAGGAATAATCTAAAAATCTATTTAGTTCTCATGCATAAATGCATCAATCACATCACTTTTTAGTGCAATGCCTGTTATGTAATTTCACATTGTCTAATCATGAAATCATAAAGACAGATAATAGCCATGAGGAACCAAAGACAGCACATTTGGAGAGATTCAGAGCCTGACACCCGAAGAAAGGACCGTGGCAGTAGCTCTGTGGAATGTCACAGTTTTACGAGAACAATACTGTGTATTGAGAGAATCAACAGCACATTGAGCATTCCTAAATTGTTGTCATTCAGCAAACGCCACTGAGAAAAGAAAAAAAATGAGACCCAAGACATCTTAGGTTGGGAATTGGAGCCACCAGACGACTACTATGTACAACCTTTGGAAAGAAAGAGAGCCAAAGAGAACAAAAGACACATAGTATCATTGGGAATCTGACAGACCACACAGGACACTTACAATGGGGGCGACTGTGTGTGTGTGTGTGTGTGTGTGTGTGTGTGTGTGTGTGTGTGTGTGTGTGTGTGTGTGCAAGACCTACTAGGTAATACCATGAGAAAAGCATGAAGGAGCTCTCTTGTCCAACAATATTTGGAGGAGAGCACAGCAGAAGGGCAAATTTAACCACTTCCGAGCATCTTTGTTGCGCGTTGGTTGGCTTCATCGATTCTGGTTTTGTTGGAATCAGCCTAGAAAAGAGACCACAAGAGAGGTTTTAGATTACTCCTAAAAGTCCCATTCACCCTCTGGGTCAACTCAACCTTGAAACTTCCTCGTTCAGAACCACCACTTTTTCTTTCTTTCTCCTAGGACCATTGCTATGGCCTTAAGTGGACAAGGTCACAGAAACTTGGATTTTCGACTACTTCCCTCACTGGATAGCATCTGTTTTTTGAGGACAGGGTTATATCATTTATCTTTCTATGCTGGACAAGTACTCAGTACTCAGTGACTTCTGTGGAAGCAGTGCTATCTGTTCAACTGAACTGAACTGTCCCCACTTGTTAGATCCTTCTTGGCTCACTTATTCAGCAGTGTCTGTTTGGGCCAATTACATCTTAGATCTCAACTTTCTTGTTTACAAGAAGGGCCGGTAAAGAATAGTGCTAATGAGTATGACATCAAGAGTGTTCTACTCATTAAACCTGGATGACATTAATCACTGGGTGTACATGATTATTTGCTATGTTTTCCAAGGAAAGAAACAAAGCAGATAGGAATACAGGCAATTCTCTAGAGACTTAGTAATTGAGGGAAAGTCAAAATGCAAGCAGCCTGGATTCAGAAAACACACTATTACTCACTCTGCTATAGAGGTTTCCTGTGATGCATTAATTGAGCATACATATATAATGGACATTAAAAATGTCTGTCCTAAGAGTAAGTGCTTATTGTGTCTTACCTTACAGTTATTGTTACTGAGTTGAAGTTTGGCACGCTTCAGGTTATTTACTGGCCTTTAAACCCTATTTTCCTTTTTTTTTTTTTTTTTTCCCTAATTCAAGCAAATGGATTCAATATTCCCTTGGTGTTCTTGTTGGGGCATCGCTACATAGGAGCATGCTGTCATTAAAGACAGCAATGTTTAAGTGCCCTCTTTGAAGACTCACTTCCATGAGTTGGGTAATCAGCTTATCTTTAACAAAAGCACAATTGCTATAATTTTGTGCCTCGCTTCCTTCAGCCTCAGGTTGACTTATTCACTTTCTGAGTCACATCGCGCTGTATACATAGCACGAAACCCAGGAATGCCACAAGGTTAGACCTTTATCCATCAGGGAATTAACTGTTCCCATGACCATGACCATGGAGAAAGGCAAGTCAGCAAGTAGAGGCGGTTGCTCTTTCCTGTCACATGTGGTAATGGTGTTTGCAGCGCCATAGCCTTGCAGAGGAGAGAGCCACTAGGTGGTCCGGAAGAGCCCAGTTAGTTCTCTGCTGAGCCATTATCACCCACTGACCACAGGTGCCCCACCTTCTTCCCCACTTTCCAATCTCTACTGGGTAGGGTGTTCCATACTCAGTTTGAACTTGTGAATTCCTAGGACACTGGAGTCATCCATATTCGAACAGAGTTGCAAAGTTGAACATATTTCTAGATTATTCACAACTGAATTATCTGGCCATGGTTCTCTACCATCTGTTTGGTTAATCAGAAGTTGGCTTCAAAATGAGTATTTACATCATAAGAGGGAACATTGATTTGTCCTGATTGTCCTGAACTATAGACACATGTATTAGACTCCCAGGATTCTCATTTGGAAAATGGATAATCCCCAACCCCCAATTTTATTTAATTCCCAAATCCTTATTCTGTACCTACAAACTGTATGAGGCATAATCATACTTTGGTACAAAGGAAAATTTTTAGCTCAGACCAATTTGAAATGTTCCTATGGATTGAATTGTACTGTTTCTAGACTGAGTGCAGAAAATAATCCACTTTAAAATAAATGTTATTTCTGAAGGCAAATAGAGACTGTCTTGTTGATGAATGTACTGCTGGCTTTCCTAAGGCAGCTCCAGGGATATCTAAGTAGAACAGAGGCTATTCTTGGGATAGTCTCAAAGGACAGGGTGGACCTGGAACACCTTCATTCAATGGGTGCCTGTCATTTCCTCTCAAGTTCTCTCAGAAGCACACTCAAATTCCAGACCCATAATACATGACACAAAAGTACTTTCTATGTTATACAAAATAAATAGCACCTTTTAGAAACCAAAACCAAACCAACCAACCAACCAACTAAACAAACAACAACAAAACAGAATCTCTCTTCAGGTATGTCCCTTGGAAAACGCTTCTATGTTCATCATATTTATGTGTTGAGGATTTTTTTCTGTTTTAATAAAGGCAGCTACCCCCACCCCACTTTTCATGTTTGATTTTAGAGGATACTAAGCTTGCTGACATTTCCAATATGTGCTACATGATTTCCTTTTATGATAGGCCACAGTATCCATCAGGGAGCCCAGACATTGTTAGAAGGAGCTACTGAACCCATGTGTCTGAGTCCTCATCTTCATGGCAGATGGTGTACTGGTCCAGATCAGACATCTAGAAAGGTATGCTTACTATGCCGTACACCAGCCTTTTCAGATTCCAGGCTTAAACTCTTCTCCAATCTTTCAGGTTGCAGAGCTGCTGAACGGCAAATCCCTTTTAGCAGTAATCGCCTTAGTTCTCGGGCTGTGTGTTTCCCACTGACAGAAGACCTCAAGGACTGCCCAGTCAAGGATTTGCATATCACACATCTACTTCCACTGGCTTCACTATGAAGTTTGAACATCTCCACTGTTTCCTTAGTGCCAGTTTGCATAAAGCTTGGGATGGAAGCTTATTTCCAATTTCCAGTTTTCTGGAAGAACTGGGTGATTGTAGCTTTGGATGACTGTACATATAAACACCCATAAGCAAAAACATGAAGTAATTTCTTAAAAACCCACATGAATATAAGAAAACTCTTATTGTTTTGAACTTCCCAGACTTCACTATCAACCCAAATGCTGATAAGAAAAGATCATGATGGTGTGGACGTGGGATGAAGATCACTGATAAGGTCAGGAGAGAAGAAATTTGCTTTGCTTTGCCTACTATGTGGTTTTAACTCAATCCTCTACACGCAGAGACTTTTGAATACAGTGAGCAGAGACCAGCGCTTCCTTGAGAAAGGGAGAGTCTCCTAATAATGGTGCAGCTTGGCAACATGATTGGCTAGATCCAAAGGGGCTCTGTTTAAACTGTGTCCAGATTGTGATTTTGAGGGGGAAAAGAAGCAATTTCTATTTCAAATGTTAACCAGGCTAAACTAATTATTAAAAGGCAGTTATACTCCTTCCCCTTACCTTGGTGGCTCAGCAGTCTAGGGTTGATGGCAAACCAGGGCAGCTACTTCCCATCAAGTTGCCTGGCTTTCCTTAAATCTTTACCCCTGTGTACACCTTTATGTGTGCAGCTTAGTACAGAAGGTTCTTGCCATACCAGAGAACTACACTTGCAGAGGTAGCAGAATGTGGTCTCTGCTGCCTATCCAGGAGCAATAAATATTTCTTTCTTTTTTTTCAAGTTCCAGTAACTCAAAGGTTGACCCTGTTATGTGAGTAAAACTCTCTTCTCCGGAACTCTGCCTGGCTTTGTTGAGGTTAACTGCTTGCTTCTGAGTGAGTTTGGTCCACTGATAGAAAACAAGCACTTCCTGTTTTCCTTCTAGAAAACAAGTCAGCAATTATTTCTTTGCTCAATTTTTCCTTTAGGGCTATAATGGCTTAGGTCAGGCTGCATTGGCTCCAGCACTTTTTAAACCTTTCAATACAATTCTAAAATCCATTGGCTCTCACAGCGTTAAACGCTTTATCATAGTTTCAAAAGCTGCTTAGCTATGACAAGCATGTTGTAACTTGCAGATAAAAGCAAAGCCCAAGCATTTTGTCAGCCAGCTCTGACATTTGTGTAGACCTTAGTATACTGGTCAGACAGAATATTATGTGACCAGATATTGTTTATCTGGAGGAGTTTTGATACAATATTGTCTTTTCATCCCTTCAAGGCATTGAAGGATGCTTGGGGACCAAGAAACCACTACTTAGCTTTGTGATTTAAAAATTAACCCACTTTGCTCCTGGCAATGAAAAAGATACTATAAAGAGGTTCAAGATCTCAGATTAAGAATTTCAGTGTCTCACAGAGAATAAACACACAGCAAAAGAGGAGCTAGACAGAAATTACACATATAAAATCATTATTAAACACTTAATGTACCTTTCTCCCTCTGTTGGTATTTGGACAGTTAAAATATTATAATTAATATTCAACATGCTACTATTAGGACTGAGGAAAATGCAGGGAAGGAGAATTAATGTCTGATTTGTATGGTGAGTGGTTTCATGGTTGCAGTGTCCTGATACAACTTTCTTGGCAGCAGGAATATGATGTGTCTCATTTTCAAGTGTTCTAAGTGCCTAGCACATGCTTGGCATGGGAGAAATTGAGAAAAAATACTGACTACATTTAATTGTATACTCTGGGGCTCAAGGTATAGCTCATTGGTGGAACACTTTTCTAGCACACCCAAGGCCCTGTGCTCAATCCCCAGCACCCACAATAAATCAAAATCCAAACTACATTCTAATCTTCTTTCCAGTTCTGTTGCTGAAGCCCACATTTTTGTCTTCAAGTATTAAGAGTAAAATATCCAGCAACTACTGTGCCTGGAGGCCGTGTCTCCTTCCTAGAGGCAACCAGTAGTCACCACCTGATAGCTGTGGGCTCACCTTCTCCATGATCCTGTCGATCTGGCGATTCTGGGTATCGATCTCATTGCCCATGTCTAGGGCCATATGACGGAGGTTGCCAATGATGCCGCTCACCTGCTCCAGGTTCTCATCCATTTCATTTTCCCGGGCATCATTTGTTACCCTGGGAGCCAAAGAGCAATTTTGGAAGACAGAGTGTGAGAAGAAAGTTGGTATCAAGAAGTAGAGTTTGTAGGAAATTTACAGACACCTAGGGATCTACCTTATTTTTATTCAATATACCAACAAGCCTTAACATCTGTCTGTTTCAAATGTAATTTTAACATCAGTGTTTTGAGCTCAAGATGTAGCTTAATAGTAAAGTACTTGCGTGTTTATGCAAAAACTGTATTTGGGAGCCTTGAATTCTCTCTATGTTTCTTTCTCTGATAAGGTTTGGCTATGAAGCCAAGGCTGGTGGAGATCTTGATTCACTGTCCTCATCCTGCCCAGCATTAATCTTGCAAGTCTGTACCGTTACATCTGCTTTGACTTTATAGTTCTAAAGAAGGCATATATCAATTTGATTTACTTTCACGATTTCTCAAACTACATACATCATTCCCTCATTCTTACATGTGTATTTTATGTATGTATGTATGTATGTATGTATGTATGTATGTATGTATGTATGTATTTACTTTTTGTTTTTCAAGACAGGGTCTCTCTGTGTATGCCTGGCTGTCCCAGAGCTCGCTCTGTAGACCAGGCTGGCCTCAAACTCAGAGATCTGCCTGACTCTGCCTCCTGAGTACTGAGATTAAAGGCATGAACCACCATCACCCAGCCTATTTTACTTATTTTTAATGTGTGTATGTGTGTTTGTGGTATGTGTGTATGTGTGTGATCTGTATGTGTGTGTTCATGTGTGAGTCCTGGTGTGTCCCGTGGTATCCATGTAAACATCAGAGGATAGCCTCAGGTGTAGGTCCTTACTTTCTAACATGTTTACTAGAGCATCCTGCTTATCACCATGTAGGTTGTGTATGAGTTTTGGGGATTTCTCCTGCCCACTTCCCATGTCACCACAGGTACACTAGAATGATCGATGTGCACTGCTACATCTGATTTTCACAAAGCTCCTGGGCATCTGAATTCACTTGTGTGGCAAAGCCACTTCTGAGCCACTCCATACCCTAATTTTATTTTTATGAAGATAAAATCATTTATTCTGAGAGACTCCAGGTCAGAGGATAGAGGCAGAATTATACAGAGACTGTGTTTTGTTTTCTCTGAAACATCAATCTCTAAGATTCAACTTTTAGATAAAAAAAAAAAAGTGATGCAGAGAATCTCAGTGCTTATCACTTTGCCAACTTGGGCTGTGCATCAGTATGGACATCAGTGATAACCTGTCTGCCCCTTAATCCTGAGAACTCCAAAGAGGTTCAAAGGGAACTGCTTTTTTCAGGGTGACTCTTAATACATGCGTATGTTGATTTCATGGGTTTGGTAGAGGCATTGGAACAGGTGCTTTCAGAGCAGAAAAATGTGTATCTGGTGCTTTCTATTGAATGGGTAGGAAAGGGAGGGCAGGAGCTGGCTCACAAAGCACGTTGCCACATTTCCAAAGGCCAACTTGAAGGTTAAGAAGACACTATTGCAAACAGCAGGCATCTTCCTGCAAGTAGAAGGCAATAAGTACAGAATCTTCCTACTAGTTACAGTAATAAGCTAAACACTGGGGGGTTAAACTCCTTTTCCCATAGCAACTCCCAAAGTACACTGGCCTATTATGACTTTATTCTTTTGTTCATTTTGTTTTGCTTAAAATATTGGTCCATATATAGCCTAAGCTGGCTTTGAGCACTCAGGCCTCCTGAATGCTGGGATTGCAGTCTCATGCCACTATGCCTGCCTCCGCTAAAATATATATTAGCCTGAGATGGAGAAAATTCAAAAATTAAGAGAAAACCTCCTACCATTTACATTTTGTTTGAACATCATCAACACTGAACAAATTCCTGTAATGTAATTATTTCCAGTCCGAATTCACAGGGGAATCACCCGAGCTTTACAAATCATAGATGCTTGTGTCAGTGTCAAGAGGTTTGGATTCAATTGCTGTGTACTGAATATAGGCACTAGTTCCTCCATCTTTCCTCCTTCCCTTTCTTTCTTCTGTATCCCCTAGTTGATACTAATACAGGCACTGGGTTGAAAATCATTTAGAGGCAGAATTAGAATTGTCATCTGTAAGGCTACAGGTGCAAATCTAGACTCTACGCCTTATGAAGCACATTTGAATCACAGCAGTATTGGTTGGCCAACAACTACAGTGACTTGAAGGTAGACAGTATTGAGGATGTATACTCTCTCCTATGCTGAGTCCTGGTATAACAGTCTAAACCAGTGGTTCTCAACCTTCCTAATGCTGTGACCTTTAATACAATTCCTCATATTGTGGTGACCCCCAACCGTAAAATCATTTTCATTGCTACCTCATAACCACAATTTTGCTACTGTTATGAATCATAATGTAAATTTTTTGGAGAGAGAGGTTTGCTAAAGGAGTTGCTACCCACAGGTTGAGAACTGCTGATCTATATATGTCCAGTGTAAATATATGGATATGTATTTAGACTTATATATGTATATATGTTTATGCTTTCTTTGACAAAATTAAGCTGTTTTGGTTAAGACAAAGGGATGATAATGTGAAATGAGCTGGGGATAGGGGTCCAAAAATATAAGGACTATAATCTTTCCCTTTTCATTGAAAATATTTGGCTTTTTTTCTGCTTGGTGGCTTCCTCAGAACGAAGGTATCAGCTGACTTATGTAACTTGAGTGCTTGCTCTGAATTCCAATGGGCTTTGGCCTGACAGAGACTGCAGGACAAGGGAAGCAGGGTTTAGGGCATTTCCTTCCCTTTCTATGCTAGCCAACTCTGCCTATGACCACATTTCACTACCATAATACCCCTTTGTAGTCACTGTTGGGTTCTGGTAACAGTTATTGCTCCTGTCTCCCGAAGACTGAGTGGTAACAGCCTTCTACTATTACTAGACTGTAAATGCTACATCACTCATGCTGTTGAACATGCCTCTGCAACCTGTGATGATATTTTATTTGTGTTCTAACAAATAAAACTCATCTGGGGCTCAGAGGATAGAGCCAGCCACTAGATGAGACATAGTGGCCAGACAGTGGTGGCACATACCTTTAATCCCATCACTCAGGAAGCAGAGATCTGTCTGGATCTCTGTGGGTTTTTTTTGTTTGTTTGTTTTTGGTTTGTTTTATTCTCCAAGACAGAGTTACTCTGTGTAGCTTTGCTTCTTTCCTGGAACTCACTTGGTAGCCCAGGCTGGCCTCGAACTTACAGAGATCCACCTGGCTCTGCCTCCCAAGTGCTGGGATTAAAGGCGTGTGCCTTTGGAAGTTCAAGACCACCCTGGGAACAGAGCCAGGCATAGTGGCACACACCTTTAATCCCAGCACTTGAAATCTCATGTAATTGCTTGGGAAGGACACATGCCTTTAATCCCAGGAAATGATGTCAGGAAGTAGAAAAGTATATAAGTATATAAGTATATAAGGCATGAGGACCAGGAACTGGAGACTTTTGAGCTTTTAGGCTTTTTAGCAGCAGTTCAGCTGAGATCCACTCTGGATGAGGACTCAGAGGCTTTCAGTCTGAGGATTCGTGGAAACAGGATTGACCAAGGTGTTAGCTAGGTGAGGTTGGTTGTGGCTTGTTCTGTTTCTCTGATCTTACAGCTTTCACCTCAATGTCTGGCTCCAGATTTTTTTTTAAATTATTAATAAGACATTTTAAGATTCATGTTACAGTAACTGTCTCTTTAATAAGCGTTGCTAAAATAAACCCATGCCGTTTAATGCCTTTCCATAACCACTCTGATTCTGGATGTGGTCATGGGATTTGATGCTCTGGCAAATAGCACCCAAAGCATAGTTTGGAAAGACATTTTGCCTTGGGTCTTGTCCCTTTGACACACTACCATAACCATGAAGAAATCTAAATTCTTTCTTGGAAGAATTCATGGAGGTGGATGGAAGAGACCTCATGGAGGTGGATGGAAGACCTCACAGAGGTGGACAGAAGTATCTCTAGTGAAATCCCAGCCAAAAACCAGATAAGTGAGGCTATCATTAATCCAGTCCTAGCCCCTCGAGGGAGCTCAAAATTTTGTTTTTATGGAAGAAGATAAAATAGATCAGTGCTGGTTATCCATCAGCAAAGAACTACAGGGAACTCACCTGCGGATGAAGCCACCACTGATGGCCATCTGCTCCCGTTCATCCACCACACGAGCAGGCTGGCTGGCCACTACTCCATCCTGATTATTGCCCCAGGCTTTTTTGTAAGCATCACTGGATTTAAGCCTATGCAAAAAATTGGGTGAGTGACAGAGCACAGGGTGGAGAAGAAAGCTCTCAGAAATTACCAATTCTTTAAGCAAAGAACCGAACCAAGCGAATGAGTATTAAATTGAGGCATTAGAGAATACCGATATATCATAATCTGGACCCAAACAATTGGCCACCACCATGCCTCAGCTATTCAGCATTTTATTTTCAAGTGAGCGAATTGAATAATCTTTGGTTTGTTTTATGGTTTAATTGGATTTAAGATAAGGCTTAAGATAGCCGGAGAAGATTCAGTTCTATTTCAGTGACAAGGTTATATTTTGAGACACAAAACACAGAAAAAACATACTGGCAGACAGACACAAAACAAGACTGCCAAGTAGAGGGTGTACATCACACCACAGTAACACAGAATCATGAAGAAAAACATACTTGACCAAGTTTTTAACACATTATCATGCAACGATGTCTGCTTAATGTATTTCCCCCAATGAATGTAGAAACTACATTTCCATTGCTTCATGAAAGACACAAAGGATTGGTGGTTGGCCAAGGGTGATGGTCTTTGGGTTGCCTCTATAGTGGTTTGAAATTGATAATATATCGGTACTTCCAAACAGTCACCATACATCCAGTGTTGATGTACAAACCTTTGTCCACAGAGACAAAAAGTAAAAGAAGCATAGTGAAATGAATGCAGGAAAATAGAAGAGAGAACAAGCCATCTAGCACCAAAGAGGAACCCCACCCCCACCCCACCCTGTGTCTTCTTCATGCACCAGCTACAGGCATGAGTAAAAAGTGAAGCATTCTCATTTAAGCCAAACTACTCCAGAAGTTGACCATTCTCGAAATAGGCACTAGCAGGACAGTAATAGCCTTCGTGACGATTTGAAACGCAGTTCATTAGCTTCTTAGGTGGGCCAAAGGGCAGGGTAGTGTGCATTCAGATTCCTATTTTAAACTAGCCTGTGTTATGACAGGGGAGAGTGGTCTGGAACTAGTGTGGTCTCCATGGGCTACATTTCACTGACCTGCCTTGGAACAAAACTTAAAATCCAGGCATACCTGTTGTGCCCAATAGAAACATATAGAGCATATTTTCGTGGGTATGTTGTAATTTAAGGCAATCAAAGATGTTTCTAGGTTCTTTGCATAGTAGAAACCACATGCTTTTGAGTCCAAGAACAACATACATCCTTTGGTCCCATTTCACAGTTTTTATTCTGAGGCACCAAGATTTAACTCCCTTTCCCCCTTTTTTCTCTCACTGGAGGGATAAAGCCATCTCTTAAACTGGCTTTAATCCTTGCAGATTGAGGACCAGGAAACCGTGGTGACAAATGGGAAATGCACCAGTGAGATTTCAGCAGCTCCCCCAATTGACTTTCACAACCTACTGCACCCAAGGGCATGGGTTCACTCCATGAATGGTACAAGGTCACCAACAAATTTTCATAGCTAAGAGAGTTTGTGTCTCCACCCCACCTCCCGTTCTCTCTCTTTTTGGCTGTAAGAAGCTGTTTGGACTTTGTGATGTTTTCTGCTATGTAAAATGTCTGGTATACCATCTTTGGCAAAATCAAAGGAAAGGGAAATATGCGTTTCCAAAGAGAAGGCAAACCACTGCACCCACAACGCTGCACAGACTCACATCACGGCCGTACATCTACCATAGTCCTTCGAAACATGCCGAGACAGGGCAAAGCCCCCAGAGAGTCCAGGGCACCACCAGCCACTGCGTTGTGACACATGGTTTTTAAAGCGTTATTTACACACATTGGGGAACACTTCACTCAAGCTTTGAAGCTCAATTAGGGTCTCTGTAGAATCAAGGAGTCAGGGACCACTTATCTATGGATTTAGTCGGGGTCATGTTTCTTCAGAACCGGAGGACCCACCTCAAAGAGCCCTACCTCCACCCTTTCTTCACAGGCAATTGATGAAGGGGGTGGGGGTGGGTATCTGCTGGAATTCACTCCAAATGTGAGGCAGGTTAGCTCTGAAAGGGGCTTACAGTCAAACTTGACTAACTGGAATGCTTGCCTGTGAGTCATTTAGGAGAATGCTGCAGGAAAATTCTGTTTTAAGGGTAATTAGTAAATATCTTTCTCAAATTTTTGAGCTAATTTTCTGTTCAAGAGTCTTTGGGTATGAGCACAATCAAGTCTTCCACAGCTAGGCTTATATTGATGTGTCTGATGACCTTTTAAAATCTGCTCTAACTTATCACTTATTTATTTCTTCATAGGCAGAGGCTGTAGAATAAAGACTATGTGAGACACTGCAAATTATCTAGATGTCCTGAAAAACAAAACATTTCAAATATTGGATGACTGCCTCCTTCCAATACCCCTGCCCCACTTTTCTTTTGGCTAAAACCAGAAAGGGGACAAAAGTATTGTGCAGCTGAAGGTTCCAGTTAGCTGGATTCCAGTTAGCCAGGCTTTACCGTAGAGCATTCTTTTTTTTTTTTTCTAAAAAAAACATGCTTTTTATTTACTGGTAAAATGAGCCCCTCCCCCTCCTAAACAGGAAGTGGGATATTTCAAATCAGCCTCAAAGTTTAAAGGATGTGAATGGTCATATAATCTACTCAAAATGACATCAATTTCTATTCTAAAAGCTAGGATCAGGAGAGCTTTTGGGTAAAAGTCTTCTTTTAAGAGGGAAAGGGGGAGGGGGGAGGGAGATCAGGTAACGCGTTCAATTTTCCAAATGCATGTTGGGCAATCCACTCATGCATTTCCCCCCACTGCTAGCCAAATGAGACTATCTTCTAGAACCCTCAAGTTTTTGGGTTCTTTCTGTTGCAAACCTTTATAACCACATGTCACATTTCTGCTACATTCCAAAAAAGCGTTGCAGAACCTTGAGAACAGTTAAATGTTTTGTGATGTCGTGCATGCAAAATCTACACATTTCAACATTTCAGCCAGTGTACGGGCAGATCTTCCAAGAGGAAGAGTTGGAGGAGTTGAGTCCAATTTGGGATGGGTACTACTTCTTACTGAAGAGGATACCTTTGCACTGAGTGAGGCTATAGCACCTCATGACCAACTACAGGAGTTTGTGGGCAGTTGAGAGGGAATCTGCCACATGCTCCAACTTGCAGAGGCTTATCTGGACCAAATTAGCCTGTCTCTTTTACTTCTGAGAAAGAAAAAAAAATCAAACCTTGATACATGCATTTCTAATCTTCCACACTTATCCAAAGTCTTTTCTAAATCTACCATTTTTGTTCTTGGGACTGAGGAAAACAATGTGTCCTGAAGGCCTCTGTTTCAAAGTACACTTTCTGGAAAATGTTGAAATGTTCATCAATAAAAATTGCTGACAGTGAGGCTTCCACTGTAGTATGCCTGATTTTTAATGCATCAACAGTAACTCCCACTAGTATTATCTATGCTATGAGATGAATGCATTGGAGACGGTATTGATCTGTTCTGCATGCCACATGCTCATCCTGCCTATGAGCCTGCAGGAATGAGCTAGTCAAGGCTTGGAGATGAGCCTTGGGAAAACCAAAGCTTCAGGCAGGCAGGCAGCACCTACTTGTTACAGGGACACACACAAAGCCCGCAGAATTTTCCTAGGTCCGTCAAATTCTTTTCTGCTTCTTTCATGTCCTTATTGATTTGGTCCATCCCTTCCTCAATGCGTTCCAGTTGTTCTGATTAAACACAAGTATTTTATCCCCACAGAATGAAGCAGATGGAAAAGGACAAAGAAAAAAAAGACAAAACTTCAGACATTCACTTTGACATTAAAAAAGAAAAACAAAAAAAGAAAAGAAAAGAAAGAAAGAAAACTGGACGCCACAGATTAGAGCTGGTACCCAGTACCTACTTGTTACAAGGACATATGAAAAGGCCACAGCATTTCCCTAAATCTTTTAAATTTTTCTCGGCCTCCTTCATGTCTTGGTTGATATGGTTCATGCCTTCTTCGACACGATCGAGTTGTTCTGGTTAGGACAAAGGGATGATAGTGTGGAATGAATTTTTTTTGGGTTTCCAACAGAACATGAGAAATGACTATGTGAAACAGAATTAGAAAGAAAGAGAGAGAGGGAGAGGGAGAGAGAGAGAGAGAGAGAGAGAGAGAGAGAGAGAGAGAGAGAGAGAGATTGAGATTACAATGCATTATCCAAGAGGATGCATTGCTGTAGACGGCTGCTGCTGCCCTATGTAGACATGGTGGAAGGAAATGAACAAGAACGATGCTCAAAATAGTTTGCAGTTCAGACATGATGGGATGGGATCAGAAGGTCTGTTTGATTTTGCGTATCCAGGGAAACAGCAGTGTATTGACTCAGACACCAGTGAAACCCAAGAGAAAGAAAAACAGGTTGTTAATTTATGTTTAAGGGGCTCCCATTCAATGCTTCCAGAAAGATTATCTGCTCCAGTTTCAAAATATCTGTCTTTTGGTTTTTAAGTATCCCCAACCAGATAAAAGGAGAAAACAGAATGTATTTTCTTCTTTGTGGCAAACAACAGAACAGTAAGCAGGAACAGACATGGCTATGAGTTTCTGTTCTTCCCCCAGCAGTGGCTGCACAGCCAAAGGTGGCCAATGGTCTGTTCTTGGTTTTCCTTATTTAATTCACAGAAGCTGGAAAAGAAGGCAACATCAGCACAGCAATACTGTAAGTACCAAAACATATCAATTCATTTCTTACCATATGAGAGTGACTTACTACAAGATCTGGGGAAGAAGATATCTTGTTCTCCTGCCCTGGTTCCCTAGTGTCTACAATGTGGATCTGCTAGCTACTGACCTGGTCAGAGAACAAGAAGCATGTATGTCTCGCTGGAAGAGGGGCAATGGATTGCCACACAAAAATGACACTGTGCCATTGCTACAAGGAAAGCTGACCTCAGTGCATCTGAAACACAGCTCAATACTCATAAAAATGAATCAGTTCTAGGTTGCCAGGGTTACATAAACCAAATGGATTAATTTCTCAAAAGTGTCACTGCATTAGGGTGACTGCAAGTTTAATGAAGGGGATTTGTCAAGTAGCTTTTAAGACCATTAAAGGAGAAGTGCAATATGATGCTCTGGCTGTCTAATTATAACACCCAGTTACAACCCTACTCCTCTTTTTGTCTGTATTTCCATGCATGCATTGATGAGTGCGCCTCTAGAAGTAAAGGCATGCCTAGGGTAAAACTGATAAGCTCCTGAAGGCCTAAACAATCACCTGAAAACCACTTCACATATGCATATGATGTGGAAATTGTCACTGTCGGACCTAAAAGAGGCTCACTAGTGACCCAAGAAGGGACAGCATGATTCTGGATAGTAAAAGATTACTCTTGCTCTCTTCAGTAAGGCTAAAGAAGCTGTCACTGCTGAGGTCTCTGCTGCCTCTGCTATGTTTTTCAGAAGCTGATGAAAACACAGCAGTGCTTATTCAGGATGAAGGGACAGCGGTGCCGTTCTTCTGTCAGGTGCACAGAGACAGGGATGTCCTGAAAATCTCTACGTGCAAGGAGAATTTTTTCCCTTCCTTCTTCCTCATATTTGAGGGAACGTTCCTTTCTCTTGCTTTCTTCCCTTCCTGGTTGGTGGGACATTTTGACAAAGGATCTTCCTATGTAGCCCAGCATCCTAAGGACATGATTGTAAGCACAACCATGCCAAACTCAATTTTTTTTTTTAACTAATGACTTAACCCCAGTTTCCTTTTAAGAACATAATAAATCAGTTTGTGAATCAAATTTAATACTTGAGTAAGAGGACTGTGGTGTAAGGGAAAGGACACAGTGTTTCCCTAAAACTTTAAAATTTTTCTTGGCCTCCTACATGTCTTGGTTGACATGGTTCATGCCTTTATCAGAATGTCATTAAACAAAGAACCATCATGCATGCAAATAGAAATAAGGATGTTGGTTCAAATCAAAGAATTGTTGATAGCTTGATGAGTGCTGTAGTAGGGTGGATTTAAGGAGGTTCCTGGGCTAAAGGGCAAACTCACAAACAGTGCCAACAACGCACATCCAGAAGGGTGCATCTTCTGGTGTTTGGACTTCCGGATGCATTTCTCTTAAGTTGGAAAACAATTACTACTTTTTTGTTTTGCAAAAATCATGACTCTCTGACAAGATTTCAGAAGCCTTATTCCTGGTGCCTCTAGAGAATAGGAGGTAACGTATACATGTGAACTGACCCCTAAGTGTTGGACCTATGAGTTAGGTAATTGAAAGATAAACATGAACACATCTATAGTCACACTTCTGAAAGCTTCATTCTGTCATGGATTTCCAGCTTTGTTGGTGAAGGTCTGACTGAAAGAGAAAAATTTGATGCCAAATTTGATTAAAAAAAAAAAAATCCTAGAACTATTTCGTCCGGGTATTCTAGCTACAATATCAACTTGACTGTGCTGAGTTGTGTTTGTGGACGTGTTTGACACATTAACACTTGGTTGCCCTGGAATAATTTCTGTGAAGCACTTCTCAAGAAGTTCGTGAGACCATCCATGTCTTCATTTCATTCCCGTGTAGAGCTCCATCTGTGAGGTTCTCACAGCATAATAGCACAGGGTTGACTATGTCTTCTCTCCTTAAGCTTTTATGTTGCTTCTTGGAGATGATTGAGATGTGAACATTTTTTTTTTTAATCATGGGAATCTTTCAGTCTTCTAGTAGACAACACTGCATGTTATTAGCAGAGATCGAAACATTTTTGTTTGCCCTATTTGAGTGATTAGTTGTCTCTGATAGATTCACAAGTAGAAGACAGATTCTTAGGGATTTGTTTAGACATCTTTTCTACTAGCATCATCTAAGGAGAGGAATATAAGACCCTTAGAAACTCGGCCTGGTCCTAAAGTAAAACATACTAAATGTTTTACCTGGTGTACAAGCCTTCATACTGATACCCAGTCCAAAGACACTGCCTGTATGATTCCCACTTTCCTAAGCAATGGTGAATACTATGAAATTCATTGAAACAAAGTGAAATAACCACATATCCACTGTGGCTACCACACTGAACAATAGCCTGAAACATTTTGAACTGAGGTTGGTGACTAAACATTAGCAAGGGGTTGGGGTATTTTGTCAAACACTGCTTTGTAGTGCCATTAACTTTAAGATGGTTGGATGGTACTCGAGATTGGACTTGATTTTGTGGGGTTTTTTTTTCTACCAGCAGTGGTAAGAGATTTTACTACTTAATTTAGAGCTCATCACAGGTATGTTTTCAGAGAGCCCGGACTGAGTCATCAAAGCAAACAATCCAGAAAAGACTAAAAAAAGAAACAAGAGAAGTGGAAATGAAAGGTTAGATTATCCATGTTAATACAGAACCATTCAGAAGATTTTCCTGGGAGACATCACTTTTAGGGGAACAAAAGTCCCAGGGCTCTGTATGTCTCCAGAATTGTCTGTCATTCTTGGTGCTCATTGGTGTCCCCTGATACCTGGGTCTAAAACAAGAATCCTATAAGGAACTTCACAGTGCGATTGTTCAGTTGGACAACCTGCAGAGGTCTGGCCTGCCTCCACAGTAGATACAAAGGTTCTCTAAGAGGGTGGTTGTTGCTTGTGGTCTCTTGAGCAGCTGTGAGGTAGAAATAGTTAATACTCTGGATGTCAGGCATAGACAAAATTAGTACAGCATAAACTGAAGAGAAATCAAAAAGCAGTTACTGATCTAAAACAAGTAAACATTGCACAAACAATTAAATATGTTTATTAAGAGGCAAGGCAGGATAGTGGGGGGGGGCACACTCATCCATCACTTGCAAAGGCCCTAAATTACTAGTAAAAATGGAATATGTAGCCCTTAAAACAAGCCCCAGATCACCTACTTTTGGAGATTTACAATTGTAGTTTTTATTTTTTATTTTTGTCAGTGTGAGCTGTTCATTACAATCTGCTATAACACAAGCTCTCATGAGAAGTATGCTTACCAAAGGACTCCAAAATGTTTCATCTGAAAACATTCACTATTCTGTGGGGGGAAAAATCTGTTCTCTGTTTTTGAGATAATAGTATCTAGATGCTTGTGGGAATTATCATGTTTAAGAATTATGAATTTTTGCATATGCATGGGGGTTTTAGCAATTGTACCTCTAGATTTTCTTCATCCAAGTACAAAGATATTTACACCTCAGGAAAGCAGGCTGTTCATTTTCTACCTCTCTTCTTCTCTTTCCATTTGCAATGCTGGGGCCTGACATAAGGACCTCACTATAGCGCTACAATGGAGTTACATCCCCAGCCTTTCTCTCTCAGGGCACCATGTCTCTGTCTACTGTTTTCCGTGTCATGTCTTTATGTCAGTACTTTATCGAGAAGGGAGAAGACAGCATCCCAAGTCTTCCTGCTTCTGTAAAGCTTCCCACACTGGACTATGAACTGAAAGAGTACTTTGTCACTCTTCTGCATGGTCACCTTCTGTTTCACAACCTTCCAAGCAATGACTTGCTGCACCCCACATTTCAGAGTTGAGACATTGCCACATGGATCAAACCAGCAAGTAATTGCAGCAAATATCAAGACGGACCCTGTTGGAATACCTTTAGAACAGAACTCAACTAGACTCTTAATTTTAGAGATTTCAACAAACTAATTTGAACAGTGGCAGAAAAGTGATGGAGTTGGTATACAATTGTTTTTTCCCTCCTATTTTTACAATTATTTAATGTATATTTTCTTAAACGTTTAACACAAATAAATATTATAAAAACAAAAGCCCCTTTATGATAGCAATGGGAGGAACTTGTCAGAGAAGTAGGGTGTAGTTTTGCATCTGTGAATTGCATGGCATTCATACTAAGGTCATGCTTTCTCAAGATGCTACAAGTTAATATCTGGGCATGGTGGGCTGCCAGGTTTGTAGCATTTCTGCCCAACATGGTCTTCTCTTCTCTACTTGTGGGTGGTGATCTTAGCTCCCAGGCTCCCCATTAACCTAGCTGAGACCTTCTCAGAAAAGTTCTTCAGTCTGGTGGTCCTCTCACTCTGTCCTTTACTTTTCAGCTCCTTTTCCAGGTGTTAGACTCATATCACAGTCTGTAGGCTCTTACTACCACACCCAGCTACCATACATAGGCTCTTACTGTCTACATCCATCCATCATAGCATTCCCTAATAAATCTTAAATGCTTTTAATTGCTTCTCAGGACACTTCAAATACTATGGCTTTCTATCTTCTTTTCTTATTCCAACTCTCACTCTCCAGAAGTCATTAAACATTTATGCACTGTATTGATGGCAGAATATCTCTTCATGGCCATATCTTCGTTGACTTAGTTGATCTCTCCACTGACAAATATTTAGATCATTCCTAGTCTAATAAACTACAAGTAAGGCATATTCATTTTTCTATACATAATTGTAAATGTTTAACTGCAGTGCAAAGTCCTAGGCATGGAATGTTTTGGTCAAAGATAGGTACACTTCAAAACTGAAGATATTATTATCAAATTGTTCCTTATAACATGTGTATCAGCTCACAGCCCCCCTATGCAAATTAGTGGTTTCTATTTTTTCAACATACTATGGCATTGGTTATTATCAATTGTTAAATTTTGTATCAACTTGCTAAAAACTGGCATGCTATTATCACTGATAGTTGAGACAATTTTTACATGTTGACTTGCAAAGTGAAGATTTATATCTTACTCCCACTTTTCTTTTAGTTATTGCCCTTTGATGATATGCATATGCTCTCTATATTTTAGGAAAAGTGTTTTATGCCAGGCTATCATCATGGCAATTTTCCTCTCAGTTTGAAATTTGTGCTTGGAGTTTATCACAGCCTTGCTGGAATGAGTTTTACATTCTTATATTTGCTACTGGAAAATAATCACAATCATAATTTTTTCTAATGCCTTTACAAAGTATGAAAATGTTCAAATATCTCATTACTATAAGAATTCAAAATGGAAACAGGTAAAGAGCTTGTAGCTAGAATTATGTATATTATCACCATATTGCTAGATATTTTGAGTCAAAAGAAAATATACTATATGGTCGCCCTTATAGTTTTTACTTTAGTGTGTAGAGATGATATACTAACATCCAGACTCTCTGAGTTTTGTTACTTCTAGTCTTTACAAAAATGCTTTTAAAATATCTTTAATATCATAATTAGTTAAAATTTCTACTTTTGAGACATACCATGGAAAAATAATTTTTAGTTATTTAGAGGAATCTCTTAGTGACTTGAAAACTAAAACTTTCAGACACTAAATTTGGTTGGTTGGGAGAAATGTATAACCTCATATACTATATCCCATAACCTGGATATTATTGGAAGAAAACCAAATTTATTGGGAAAATTTGGTGGTAAGAAGAGTAAGAAAATTCTCAACACTGTCTAAAATATTGTCTTTTAGGAAACATACATAGATTTTGCTTTTAAAATCTGTTTTCTTAATGTACATAGTAGAGACAACAGTATCATTATTTCAGTCATGAAGAAGGCCTTGACATCCCCATATTCAATATTTTTAACAGAGGAAGCTGAACTTTCTAAAACTCTTACACTTGCACACACATGCAACACATACAGAATGGCCACCTGAGGGTGCACAAAAAAAAAAATCAAAACTGCAACTTTATTCAGATGAAGAATTGTTCTTACTGAAGAAATCTGAACTTACCTCCTTGTTCATCCAACATAACCAAAGTCCTGATACCAGCATCTTTACTCTATATTCCAATTATGGTAGCAAGGTTGAAAAGGAGTTAGAGAGAGAAAAGAGAAAGAGAAATCAGTAAGGAGAAAATTATCCCTTAGTATGGAAAATGAAGAAGGACCAAAGGGAGACAAAGGGAAGGTTCATGACAAGAGCATTAAGGGGCTGGGTAGGGACCAACAGGAACTGGGTAAAAGGTGGACTTTATCAGTGACTCTCAGAGCCATGCAGAGACATGTGCATACCCTCCACATCCTACAATACAGTAAGTGTGCATTGGAATGCATGTAGTTAATACCATACAATCATTTTATGCCTGGAAAGTAAAAATACCTATAGTTTTCCTAACACAGAAAGCAACATTTTCACAGTCTTCTGGGCTGCATTTTCTTCTCTGGAAAGTTTGACCAAAAAAGTGCCCATTAATGGCCAGGGGAGGGATGCCCCATGGAAGATACATAAGGATCTTAGAGTCCTGGTACTTAGGTTTATCACAGGAGAGTGTGGCTTTACAGAGGCTGAGAAGCACAACTCAAAAGGAAATTAACTCTGATTTTTCTCTGTGGAGAGATGTTCTTCAAAATCCGGAAGATGGAGTGAGATCAGAAAATATTTTTCTCTGAAATCAACAGTTCTGTACAATGACGCAATGTAAGAAAGTCACTCCTGTCCAGGGTCACTGCAGTTCTTTTGTGCAGCAATCTCCAGAAACACACATCATCTTGCTGCTTTTTATCCACACAAACCAAGACTTACCTAGGTTACTGGAAGGAGGGGATTGGGAGTGGGTGGGGGAAGAAGTGAAGATACTGTCTTATTTGATTTGGGAGTGTCCATGTCTAGGAATCTAACCTGCTCTATTGCATGCTACAGGGGGACACACATTGACCAGAGAGATTATAGACCACAAAAGGCATCTTGAAGTCTTTCTTAAGTGTATTGAGAGTGGGCTTCCATCTACCCTAGTCTACATTTTAATTATTCCGTTGCCCAATTCTGCAGGTGGCTTATTCAGGCATATGGATCTGACAGTGCAGAAACATGTTGGAGAACATTTTCTGCTGAAAGATCCTATTCCATTCTGCTGGGGACAGAAGTTGGAGAAAAGCTGGTGACTTTTATCAGCCCAGTTCTTTTCTATTAATACATCATAAAATTCTGTGATATATAGTGAGTATCACTTATTTTTATAATGCCTCAAAAGTATAATTTTACATTTTTCCAATTAGGTGCTGCATGTTTCAAAACTAGAGCTGAACTAGGTGGAAAGAGCAAGAGTGTTTGACACTGTCCCAATTGGGGAGAACATAAGCAGAAAGTATTGGTCTGGGAGTCAGAAAAGTTGGGTTGTGCTAGAAGGTTGAGTGACTTCCACAGTCTCACTATTTCCCATATTGAAGGGAGAGCAAGAGACACAAAGAGGGTGTGGTTTACAGATTGGTTCATTCATGTCTTTCTATCCCCTTTCCTTCTATCCACTATTATTTAATTTATGTGTTTTTTCACTCACTTCTTCAGTAAATGTGTACTGGATAGCTACTCTGTCCCAGACATTAAGGACAAGGAACAGAAAAATGTATAGCTCTCTCAATGGTATTTCTCAGTGTGAGAAACAACTTGGTCAATGGAATTGTATTCAGTAGATGATTCTAAATTCTAGATCTTTCTTGAAGTCTTACTGTTCCAATCTCAAGTGCTCTATGTATCAGCTCACCCTATGGCCAAATGGGGGCACTAAGAGCTCTCCCACTTCCCATTGTAATAATAAGGATAAAATGAGCTCTGCGCAACATAGCCATCTCAAAGTTCATGGATATTGAGTGAGAATATATTCCAATGCTGGATTTGATGTGAAGGGAATCTCAGAACTTTTAGGACAAGCTACTACCCTCAGAACATTTTGCTTTACGTGGAATTCTCAAAGAAAAAGAAAATTATGGCAGAGTGAAACTGAAGTGCTGTATATGGGAATCCATACTCTGAAATAGGGCTTCATGCTCATGAAGATCATGTCTACCATTTCCTGCTATGTGTCTCAAACAAGTCTTAAGCACCAAATGTCTCAAAGTCCTGAGTTAAAGAGGGAAATCAAGGCAGTAGTAAAATGTGGCTTGAAGTGTTAAACTAGCTAACATATATTTGATGATGGTGATAATGATGTCACTAGGCTCAATAGCTGGCACATAGTAGGTTCTCAATAGAGGTTTGACCTTAAATTTGGTTCTATTATTTTGATGGTGGATTTATCAAAATGACTGGCTTGTTCTTATGAGATCTAGAAGATGGGCTGGGATGGAAAAATACTGCAAAGGAAGCAAATTATTACTCTCTCCAATTTGTGGAAGAGTTGTGTGCTTTAATACCTAGATTGAGGGTGAGAGGAAATGGCTCTAGTTTTATCTGAGCTCAATTCTTCATTTGTGTTTGAATTTGCTGGGGAAATAGCCTATCTAAAAGGAGTTGGAAATGCTTCTTTTCATTTCTTTCTTTTGTGAAATTTATTTTTCTATTTTTATTTTAAAATGTTTTAATGAATTTATTTAGCCAATAGACTAAGCAAGCGTTTACAGAATATTTTGTTGCTGTCCTTTTGGGGTGCTTTTCCCGAACTCCAAGGCATCTGCCCTAAAGCCTGAACAACCGGGCACTCTCTTGAACTCTGAAGGATGTCACATCTGATTAATAAAAAGAACTGCCAACTTGATTTGATAAAATTTGGAACTGAAAGTCTCACATTTAAGACTTTGGCTTTTTTAGAATTTTTTCCTTTTTATTGCTAAGGCATTTTGAAAGATAAGCTGGTCTAGAGAGAGATATGACACTGAGACATTCATGAAATATTAGGCTTTTAGTAACTATTTCATGCAGGGCTCTGTGGTGCTGTCAAATCTGCCTGCCTAAAGCAGTCTGGCCTATTCTGGCTCAAGCTTCATAGCCCAAGACACTGATATGCAGACTCCATTTCTGCATTTAGCATCAGCAGAATTAACCTTTTTCTTCTCAAATGTTTTCTCCTGGAGAACATCCTAATGATTCTCTGTCTAGATTTAATTCTTCTCTCTTTTATGCTCCCAAGGCAGGTATGATCTTGAATTTGGACAGCTATTTACTTGTTTTCCCTCCAGTAAAACAATTTGTATCTTCTCTCCTATTTCCAACATTAGACATATATATTTGTTGAAATGTATCCACCCGAATTAAGTCCCCATCTCCATGCTGTGAATCAAGTGCCACCAAGTCTCTAACCTTTGTACCTGTCTGTGATAATCAACTTTTTTGAAACTTCCCCACTGACCTCTGAGTAACTTTAGATCGTCCTTGAAATGCTGATGGTGACTTCTATTAAAAGTCAGGTCCCCAGCCTCCTCTGCTGTTATACTATGGAGTTTGTTAGGGATAGCATAAAGCTGTACTTTCATGGGAAGTGGATTATTTGCCTTAGGGAGACTTCTCAATTCTAGTAACCTTTCCTGTCTTTGAAAACTGAATTCAATAAAAATTTAGTTCAATTCAAATTATGTAGCACTGATGGACTTTGGGGTTGTGAGTAAAATCCTGGTATTTCAAAGCTCATATTTTCCAAATAATTTCTGCCCTTGATGAATATTTAATATTGATTCCTTTAAAGAGAATTTCCTTTTTGATTGAAAATCAGAACATCATCTGAATAGCCAATGCCCAGGACATGAGGAATGTTTCACTATAAATATACAATGACCCAGGAGGGAGTAAGAGCAAGCCAGTCTACTTTAATAATGCCCTGCTCACAATTTCCTAAGGATGGAGTATCTAACAGCCTCCTCTCATTTATTAGATGTAAAAGATTGCACCCATCTCTTTCATTCCTTGATCTAAGATTCAACTTCATGCTTGATTGAGAAACAATTTAGGAGAAACAAAAACATATAATTTGAGAATCCTACTTCAATCAATGGAGCTTTTATTCTTAGAATAAATCAGAGCAGACAGACTTTTGCAAGACTAGCTGATACTACTTTCATTTTGAGAAGACATACAAGAGAGAAGGGTTCATGTTCGCAAGACTGAAGGACAAAGGGCCAGTTTAAAGGGGTGCATTCCAATGCATTTATTCTACTACTTTCCACAGTCTGGGCAATGTTTCAACATTGCACAACTGAGCAAATTGGAGACAGCTTGAGAAATGCACATAGTATGTTCATGTATTTACACAAGCAAGTGAAAAGTGGTTCTGGTTGTAGGTCATGAAGTGTAATGTGATAATAATAGTGGAGTATACAATAAAGTGATTATAGCAGTTAAATATTGAGTCCCCTTCTTATTAACCTCAGCTCATGTAAGAATGTTCCAAGCTCTTGCTCTTTTTGTGTTTTGCTTGCAACAAATTGGAAAATAATACATTAATGCCAAATGGCCAACAGTCCAGAATTGAGGCTATCTGCCTTATTCTTGGCATTTAGGCATCTCTGCATGAGCAGTGCCCCTAGAACAAAGCAAAACAGACATTTCCCTTCATTTAGAGTAGAAGGCTGCTCTCCTATGCTGTTGAGGGCCTGGAGGGCTGCCTCTCTGTGGGGTCCAATTTGTGCTGCATTGCAAGCTCAGTGCGTCATTTTGGAAATAACAGATTTTTCCCCCCAAAGAACGCATCATTACTTCTCCCCACTCTTGCTGTGGTCATTCACCTTTAGCCACATTTCACTCCTAGCTGAGGAGCTGCAGCTTCAAGAATAAAGGAAGACAGCATTTGCACCCATAGTGTAAGAGGCAGCTGCCTTTCCTCTAAGCCTTTGTAAAATTTATCTCTTTTTTTCCTCCCCTTTCATGTCATTGCATAAGCAATTTATAGTAGCATAGGGTGGCTGAATAGGCTCATTTAATCATTCTGCCAGAGAAAGCCCAAGATCTCTAGAAAAGATAATCACACATGAATTTATACATTGATAAGCAGTCACATTCAAACCGTGGCTGAAGCAGCATCTTGCTGAATAAAAACCATTAGGCTTGTTTTATTAGGTTAAGATAAATATAGTCCAGCCCATTCTTTTTCTACTCCATCTCTCCCAATGGGCAAGTTCAATTAATCCATTTATTCTTCCTGGTTGACTGCTGTTCTACCAAATTGGAATGAGTAGGTTTTATTGCAAATGCTCTTTTGATTCCATTATTGCTATCTGCCCTATTTTACCCATTTAAAAATAGTTTGGGATTCATTAAACCATGAATTACAAATGCTTTACAAATGGATGTGCAATCCAGAGTGAGTAATATAAAAGAACTTTTGTATTTACTTAATTGGACTAGATTTTTCTCTTTGTTTAAGGTTTTTCCTATTTTTTTCATAATTTTTAGTGTCCAACACTAAATACAAAAATTTCAAAAGATGATATGCCTGCATAAAAACATATTTTTCAATGTTATAAATATAGTTGGAGTCAGAAAAGAATTTTAAATTAGCTGTAATTTGTTGCAACAAAATCATTACAAATGAAGATTTTATGTAGGTAAATCCTGCATAGATTAAGCACTACTCTCCTTACTGGGACCTCCTTTTGTGACTGTTGGAAACAGGAGTTCAGAAATAGTACATTTCTCTATAGTAAGGACTGTAGAGGTAGCCTGTGCTGGAGGGTGGTGAGGTCATCTTGATAACTAACAACTTATGTCAACATTTCCAGTATTTTCTGGCTTTCTGATAGGTTATGTTAGCAATGGAAACAAGAGAATTGTGACTTAGGCAAAAGCAATAGGAGCTCAGAATGAACATGTCAACATAGGGACCTAGTTTACGTTAATAGAATCCACTCCTTACCTCTTCAACCAGCTGCAGCATGCGACGGGTGCTTTCCAGGGACTAAGACGGAAAAACATAAACATTGTTAAGGGCAGTAAGTAATAGAGCACTAGGAAAGTCAGAAACACTTTCTTCACTTGAGAAACGCAAAGGTCCCTATCATTTATGACTTCAGCTTTGCAACCAAAACACAAGATGTTTTTCCAGTTTCAATCTCTTCCCTATTGGGCTTTTCTCCATGATCAGATTTCCTGCAGCAATCAGGTGAAAGCTTATCTTCATAAAACCAAAACCATATGAGGCTGATCTTGATATCAAAGACAAAGTAATCTGGAAAAATCATTTTGTATGCTCTGGATGCATGGAAAACTATCTCACATACTCCAAGGACTACTTTGGCCTCCCTGGACTAGGGATATTGAATTTTAAACACAAACATGATTTTTCATGAGTAGAGATGAGTGTAACAAGTTTCCTTTAAAGCTCCTAGAAACACAACTGGAAGTTGTTATCAATCCAAATTAAGCTGTCGCCTTAGGGTGCAAAAAAATCAAGCAAGTTTGAAATAACTAGCCCATAGGAGACAGCTATAATTACCTTCATTCTTAGATAAGAAAAAGCATGAAGAAAACTCGGAGCTTGGCGGCTGGTCCCTCAGGCACAGCATCGCCACTTTGTTCTCAGTTCCTTTAACATAGTTCCAACCCAGCAACCAGTGTGATTTCTCAAAACCATGCCTTTAAGTAGCAAACTTATGTTGGACATGTTTCTGCAGGAACTTCAAAGATGTGAATTTTTGCTGCAAAGTACTTAAGTGGACTCCTTTTTGTAAGAAAATGGCTATTAGCAATGAGGTGCTGCCAAATGTTTAACAACTGACTCTGGAAAAATATGAGTACATGTATGTATATTCACGTTTATTGTCCTGATATGAAACACAAAGAGGACAGAGTTGACACATAATACAACACAGCATGCATGCATGGTTATAAATTCAGTGTAGCATGTTGATTCTCACAGAAACTCCTGTCAGGTTTTGTGTAGACTGTGGCCCATCATATGATGAATTCGTGTAATTCTAACATGGTCACTGGAACTGGATAGCTTCACTTATGTTCATGAATAAGAAGCAAATGAAGGAATGAAGACCTTATGTTAGAATTAAACTCATAGTAAAGAAGATGATGATTTTGTTGAAAAAAAAGTTTCCAAGTAATGGAGGACTCACTCAAATTTTTTATATTTTTTAATTTTTTTTATTATTGAGAATTTTGTACAATGTATTTTGATCATATTCACCTCCTTCACTCTTACCCCTAGCTCCTCCAAGAATCAACCCTATCTCCCTATGCCTCAACTTCGTATATTATTTTCTTAATGTAGTAACTACAGACATGCATACTTTAAAATTTTTATCTAGATTATTAATATTTTCCCTTCTGTCTTAACTATAGGTAATCAACAAAATAATAAAGCAACCCACGATTGATAGTGTTTGCGAATGATTGGTTCTAAATAATTGCTTTCTATTTGATTTCTGAGTGCAGTGCGGTATAATGAACTTGCCGTTGAGATCTACATCAGCACTGTTCTATGGGCTTTCCATTTCTTACATACAGTGAGTAGAAATGACTCAAGGGCATATATAGCAGGAAAAATGTGCTAAACTAACTAGAAGCAATGAGCTTTGAACACATAGTACCATTGCTTTTTAAAAATAGATACACAATCTACTTAATTTTCAAATTACATACTTCAATTTTAATAATAGCCATGCTTAGCAACCCACTTGGAAAGTCCCTTGAAGTGTTAACTCTCATTACTGAGTTAACTATATCATGCTGCAAGATATCCAAAGATAAAGTTTTTTCCTAGAGGACCCTGCCCTCTCAAGTGTCTAGGAGTCAAGAGTCAGGGCTAAGACATTAATTTTATTTGGGCTTTGTAATCAACCCTTTCTAGCCTGCAGCCATCTTAAAGAAGAAGGAAGTTCTCTTTTTACTTTTTTTTTTTTTTTTTTAAATTGAGACATTAGAAGAAGTGTTTTCTCAGAATCTGAATTCAAATCACCAACCTTCCAGTCTTTTGCTACCTCCTGGGTCTCTATCCCTTACCTCATCAGCCAGCTGGTCAGCCCTCCTCTGCATCTCCTCCAGTTCATTGCGCATATCTGCGTCTTCGGCCATGGTAGTGGTGGGGGGTTGCTGGGCACTCGGGCCAGCAAATCAGCGATGGGTTTGGCTACAGAACCTGAGAAGAAGCAGATTGGAAAATATAAGAGCTAATAGGAATATGTGCATACTGGAAAGTCTAAGTGCCACACTGTCCTGAGGGTTCAGATAACTTCTGAAATGCAAGGCAAATTCAGATAAGAATCAATAGAATCATGTCGTTTCTCCAAAAAGTACCAAGAATGAGTCTTTTATCAACCCCATCACTGAAAAGACACATTTGCATGTTTTGTGATAGTCTTGCATTGTACCATCTTTCTGTTTCAGCCTCCCAGTGTTGCAATATTACAGGTTTACAAGAACATATACAGTTTGATCTAAAATATTTTTAAAGACACAAACCATACAAGGCTTGGGAATGATGGGGAGGATGATACAGGCCATTGTTGGCACATTTTTTAATTTCACATTTATTTAGTTATATTTTGACAGTTTTTATTGAGATACAGTTGATATGATACTGTCAACTCCGCATTTTAAATGATATAGTTTGAGAAATTTTGTCATCTACAATACACTCAGTAACCTATTGCTCTGAAAAAGAAAATGAGCTGGCCCATTAATCCCCCAAATTTCTGTCTACCCTTTGTTACATGCTCTTCTCCACACCCTTCTGTGTTCAGGAAGCTGTTGACCTCCTTTTTGTCACTTTAGTTGCTATTCCTTAGGTTTGTGTATAAAGGAAATGCCTGGCTTTTCCACTTGGTATAATTATTTTGAAATTTACCCACATGATAGCACAATTACAAGACCATTTCTATTTGTTTGTATGTAGCATTCCATTGTATTTAGAATCATCCAGCATTGTTATTAGAGGTTGTCAAGATCGTAAGCAGGGAAACAACTCTTATTCCAAAGTGGTATGAGTCCAGAGCCTTGAAATGTGACCAGCCCACTTTGTGGCTACTAATATGAAACAAATACAGGCAGGAGGATCCTGATTCTTCCATTCTTTACTTCCTATCCTTCTCCATTCTCAAAGACTTACTGATATCATTGTGTCAGGGATACAATGATAAACAAGAGCGGTAAACTCACCACCTCCACAGAACTACAGTCTAATTAGGAAAAGAAAGTGAAGGAATTCTGAGCACAGGAGTTAGACATTGTGCCTGTGAGGACACAGTCAGTCCCTCTAAGGGAGTAATGTCCCCAGAAGGGACCTAAGGAAGAGTTTGAAGGAAGTCTTTAATGTTATGCCAACATTTTTGGGCAGCACATCTAATTAAGGCCTGGGATTGTGTCTTGTATTTGAGATGGGCAAGTATGCAGTGGAATTTATCTTTGCTCTTGCAGGGTAGAACATGGTCTCTGAAGAATGGGTGCTAGGAATTAAATTTCTAGTATTTGCTAGGAGATGGCCATGTAGCTAGAAATGGTCCCTACATGGTGATGGTGTGTGTCCCTGTCAGACAGAGGGTATCCAGAAGTTGATATTGAACTGGCATCGTTCTCCTGCCAGCAAAAGCAAGACAACAGAGGCTGACTGAGCCACAGGATAGCAGGAGCCGGGGTCCTCTGAATCCTCCAAGAGAAGAAAGCTGGCTCCTGAGCAGAAACATCCATGATTCCGTAGTTAACAACACACATCTCATGAGCTACGTGACTGTATTCGTACGACACTGTCATACCACTTTCTCAGCTGCTAAGGTGGAATTCCTCTGGGGCCCGGAAGTGGTACACATTATTAACACCCTGAATTAGCCAGGCCTGTAAAGAAAGTCTTCTAATTGAGGAACCTTACACAGGAAGAACTAGAAGTTGGGTGGCTGTGGGCAAGATCATCACTCTTCCTGCGCTTTGTTTCATAAAGCTCATTTCTGAGCTTTTTTGTCATAGGTGTGTCGATTATAGCAAATTCTGACCGTTGCTTGCTAAGAATGCTGGGCCTTCATATTCAGACAGCCTGTTTGTGCAAAATATCCTCATACCCTTTCTTAAGAGCACAACAAATCTAGGCTCTGTTACCGCCCCTTTCTTTAGTAATGGCTGGTATCAGGCATGCTGCCGAGGAGCTGAGCGCGGGTGGAAGCAGAAACCAGGGAAACCAATTGAGGCTGGAGGTGTTAGTAGTCTCCAAGCAGCAACTCTCTCAGGATTGCCACCAGAGAACAAGCAGAGGAGCACCTGACCTGGGCTGCCTTTGTGATGTGCTGCTCGCTCTTTCTTGGGTCATCTCCTCCTTCAACAAGCTACTGGCTTTTGCTCTTAGTTAGGCCGTGTATTAGAAAGCAGGGGCCATGTGCTTTCAAACCTACAGTGAACTGCCATTTCCCACTCTTCTGGGCTCAGTTGTGAATAAGTTTTTACTCCCCCTCTTCTCTCTCTCTGACACACACACACACACACACACACACACACACACACACACACACACACTTCCCATCTATAGTGTTACCTTGGTGATCTCTCAAAGTTATTATTCTCAGCAGGAGAAGAACAGCTGTATGCTCCTGGTTCCAGCCTGCCAGCAACCTGCCAGGGGCCGGCTGATGGGCAGGTGGCAGGCTGGCAGAGAAGCCATGTGGTAGATGCGCTTGTATTCCTTGCTTTCATGCTCTCCCCACCCCCGACCCCCCACGAGGAGTTCCCATACCTTTGTCTCACTCTCAGAGACATGCTTATTTGTGTCTTGGATGGATGGATGGATGCATGGAAGGTGAATGACAGATTCTCAAATACACAGCATTTTAAAGCAGAGAGAGCAATGACAGGCCTCCTGATGAGAACCCTGAGAACAGCCAGACAACAGGCCACTTGCTGGGATGTTTGTGGATACTATTTGATAAATTGTCCCTCCAACCCACAAGTCCATGCATGATTGCATTCTAGGACACAGGCATCATGGTAACTAGAAGTTATTTCAGTGGCTGAGAGGATGTTAATAATGAAATGAAATTACCCAGGTAGCATGGCACAAGTGTTACTCCTGCAGATTCACTGCCTAAACTGTACCCCAAAAGAACAAATCTCACATAATAAGGGAGGACACAGGGCCATTGCCTCTCAAAAGGCTTCCCCTGAGCTCTGATGTAAGATACCCCCTAGTCATTAAAGAACCTTGCTGATGATCTCAAATGACCAATGCAGAGTCTGGCCCTTACTAGGTATTCACTTCTTGTTAATTGATTTGGGGATGAATGAATATATTATCATGGTAGTCCCTTTAACTTTCCCAAATCAGCACTTTTCAGCTTAAAGTTTGAGACAATGCTTCTGTAACTCCTGCAGGAGAAGTCAGCGTCACAGGAAGTTTTTTTTTTTAACGATAGTTGAGTCATGAAAACTGCAGAGATTCCAGTTTGCTGGGTTTGAGAAGCAGTCCCAGATTTTATGTCTCTACAGACACTGCTGCTCTGCAGACCACATCTGGCCTACTTACTGCTACAGCATCAATAAGTGTCACTAGATAAGGTCAAGAAATGGCTTTGTAGTCACACAAATGGGACACTGTCTGAATAAATCAATCAAGGATTCTGTAGCAACACAGCTCTCACCTCAAACGGAATAAGAGACAGCTGATTCTGGATCTAAATTTGAGTGACCATGGCCCAGGAACATAGGCTTAGGTTTCTGTGGGATCCATAGTACCAATGAGGATGTAGTTTCAGGAAGTTCTTAATGGTAATGGAACAAAGAACATTATATATCAAAACATTCCTAAGATCTATTGGTGGAAACAGCAGAGATGTGGTTACATTCCAGTGGAGGAATCTCAACCATAGGCCTCAGATGATATCTGATAGCATCCTTAACTCTGATCGGTGGAGAATAGGGTTTCCTTAAGTTAATACATTCCAAAGGTTTCTATCTGTTGTTTATCAGGATGTTACATCTGACAGGAAGGTGAACAAGAAATAGCTCTTTAGGGGGATAAAGAGAGTTGAGAGAAATTTAATTAGGCTCTGGACCTACAACATTCCAGCTTCTCCATAGTCCTTACAGTTTAATCAGTTAATCAGCCTGTGTAGACAGTTTCTTCCCAGGAATTCTCGTTCCTTCACAGTCATCTGGACCAAAACCATCTTGCTGTTTGTTTTTGCATGGGACTTAAGTCCTGCCTCCATTTATAAATGGTTGAACTGTTTTGAGATGAAAAAAAATGTGAAATGAAAATTATAATATTTAAATTTCAGAGTCTGTAAATAAAGTTTTATTTGAGCACATGTTTGTCTATTCCTAGATTTACTGTCAGTGGCTTCTTCTATGCCATAGGGGCCCACCAAGCTGAACATATTTGCTAGCTGACTCTGCAAAAATAAATAAATAAATTTGTGGATCCAGCAAATAAACATACAAACAAACAAAACCAGAAATCCTTAAAAGTTCATTATCAGGCTCTAATATCTCCAGAGCATTGCATATTTACTACAATTGAATACACTGTGTGGGGTATTTATTTTTCTGTTCAATTTTGCATGCATCATCCATTCAATGAAGCTTCCTATGGTGTTTCTTGGAACATATTCTAAAATAAGAATGATGCATGGAGCAATACTACAAAATATGAAAACGAATTTGCCTTTGATTGACTATGCCTACAGAGTTTTAGGATTGCAAATCTGATTTAACTCTTGCAATTAATTGTGAGGTGATGGGGTGTTTTCACAATCTCACAGACATTCTAATTTCCATGGTCAGCTGCAGACAAAGGCTCCTAGCCTCAGCAGCGCTACTGGGCTGTTTACATCAGAAACAGACACTTCTGAGGGCCTACCACTGTTTTGGTACATGGGGCAAAGCTAGCAAGCTGCTGTAGTTATTCTTTGGTGTGAGGGGTAATTTGCCAAGTTCTCCATTTGTTACCACAGACAAGCTTGTGTGGAACTCATCAGGAGAGAGGGGGAGTGCTACAGTTTGCATCTGGAATGCTCCTCAAAGGCCTGTGTGTTAGAGGTTTGGCCTTTAGCTTGGCACAATTGGAATGTGGTGGGACATTTAATAGGTAGAGCCAAGAGGAAGGAAATTAGGTCACTGGGAATGTGCCCCTAAATACTGGGACCCTGGTTCCCCCCTCCCTCCCCTCCCTTCTATCCATTTCCTCCCTCCCTCCCTCCCTCCCTCCCTCCCTCCCTCCCTCCCTCCCTCCCTCCCTCCCTCCCTCTCTCCCTCCCTCCCTCCCTCCCTCTCTCCCTCCCTCCCTTCCTCCCTCCCTCCTCTTGATTCCTAGCTTCCAGGAGGTAAACCACTTCTTCTGCTATGTGCCCCCAACATAAGTTATTGCTTCACTATATCCCCAAACAACAGGACCAACTGACTGTGGGCAGAAATCTACAAAACTGAAGATCAAAACAAATCTATGTTGATTGTTTCAGGAACTTTATCACAGTGGTAGTACACTAACACAAGAGGTCCTGTGTTAGAGCTTCCTCATCTGTTAAAGGACTTTGTTAAGTGTAGTAGCATAAAACTGCTTTCCACCTCTGAGTCTGTTCTTGGAGATACTGGGCCAGGAAGGAAGAGGTGAGTTGTGAATATTGGAGTCTGTGGCTTGATTTATAAATGAACAGGGGTGTGGCTATCATGCTATGAACATTGCGCCATGGGGCAAGAACATCTTGCAGACAGGGTAAGGAGCTAGCAAGTGGTTTCTTTCTATGTCTCCTCTTTTAATTAGTAAGACAAGCCAACAAATTTATATAAATCAATGCCTACTATCTGATTACCACAGAGAGCTAAAACATATATTTGATGTCTCCCACTGCTAGCCACTTGAATGAAGGACCTCTTATCTGCAAGGATGCTACGTTTTTAAAATCAGTAAGTTTATGAATAGAAAGTAGAAGGAAGAACAAAGGAACCTTAATCATGCCAACACTCACAGAGACTTACTCTTTCACTTGTATCTATTTAAACCTCACCCAAACCTTATGATGATGCATGTATGACCAGCACACTGTGGCTTCGAAGGAAAGACTGGCCCTCAGCTAAGATGTAGTCAAGAGTATGGATCATTTTTAATATGAATAATTTCAAAGAATGTTTATTCTCAGAGCAAGTTGTATGGATATTTTTCCTTTTGACTAAAGCCTGAATACTATTTTGTTTTTACTTTCACTGACATATTGGGGAATGTGTAGTGACTAAATCAGACCACTCTTCTTTTGAGCTGCCTGACTTTCATAGCCTCTAGACTTCCAGCATCATTTGCTTCAAGTGGACTGAAAAGTCTACAGGAAAGGATTCCTAGGGTCCCCAGTTGTACATTGCCCTTTGAGAGGGGCCAAACTGCCCAATTTCCACAAGAAAAACTTTCATTGGGAGAGCTAGGGCAAGATGGATAATAAGAAGTACACCTGGTACTGTCCATTTCCACAAAAAATAGAGGGCAAAAGCACTATGTGTTCTAACGTTGGAGACAAGGAGTGGTCTGGTGATTGTCTTTTTAGTCATGTGAAAATGGTTAAATGAGGTTTATGTTTTAATTCTAAAGCAAAAATCAAAGCAAAGAGTACTTTTGACAAATAGCAAATGGCAACTCTCCATTTACATGCCAATGCTGGTTATATTTAAATGTAAGGTCATCCTCAGCCAATACCCTTGCAGCACAAAGCCAAGCCAATTGCATGTTTAATGGCCATTTCTCTTGAGTATGGTGGTGCACACCTTTAATCCCCAAACTCAGGGGGCAGAGGCAGGTGGCTCTTTCTGGGCTCCAGGCCAGCCTGGTCTACATAATGAGTTGTAGGCCATCAAGGCTACATAGTGAGACCTTGTCTCAAAAATAAAAATAAATAAATACATATAAAAGAAAATGGACATTTCTTAAACCTTTTGTATCTAAGATTTAAAATTTTTAATGTGTAGCTCGATTTGTGTTTCTGTGAATAGATTTTGAACATTCTTGTGAATGAAATTCAATTTTCTTTTTCCTAGTGGGTCCTGCTGGTATCAATCCATTTCTTAGTTAAATCAAAGGACTATATCTCAGATATGAATACATGGCTCATGAATAAGTTATTAACCATTATGCATCTATTTTATGTGCATGATCTGGTTAAAGGATAGGTCACAACTGCTCACAACAGGACCTTTAGTAGCATGGTCGGAGGGCTCCTGGCCTCAAAACCTTTTGCAGTAGCTTGTTGAATTGTACATTTCCAGTTAGACTAAATAGTGAAATCAATATGTGGAGATGGGGCTAGAATCTGCATTTTCAACAAAGTAAGATCTTCTTATTCACCTCTGCCATCACCATCACCTGCGAAGGACAGCATCTGTGTGTAGCTGAAAGTAGCTGTAAGCATCCAATGGGACATTCTGGTAGCCCTGAGATAAAATTATCTAGGAAGCCTGTGGTTCTCCAGCATGTTGTTACACGTGACCTGAAGTGGTGCCCTCCTTATTTTTCAACTTTTTTTTTTCAATTTGGTACCATGAACACACATGACAGATACTTCAACCAGCTCACAAAATGCCCCCTTTCCCTCAGACTCTCCAAGGCACTGAGCATCCTCAGAAACCTACTTCCTATTCAAGTCTGGCTTGGTTATTTCCCAGACTATCCTACTACATGCCATTCCTGATTTGGATTCTACCCATATACCTGATCTAAACACAGTTCTGATCTCCTTTCTTCTGAGACCGGAAGTCTGCCTCTCAAATGAGCCCTGTCATGGGTATATCTGATAGGTAGCTTTGGTTTGGGTTTGTTCTGTAAGGGTGCTGAGTATGGGTGGCCCTACATTTAAATGCAACCAGCATTGGGATTCCTTAATTGCAACGGGGCAGTCAGCCACAACTAGTACTGATTATGACTAAATGTCTCCTTTTCAAAAATGCCAATGTTTCTTTGTCTATTTTGCAAATCTGGCTAAGTGAGTATTTAGTGCTATAATTTGTATTCTGCAGTGGTTCCCAATTGTTTACTTGCGAGTCAAAGCATGGCAGACTAATTTGACTAGGAGAAAGGGGCAGACAGAACTGAACCCTGTCTCACTTATCCTGATCATAGCTTAAGCACACCACAGTTCATTCACTGAGCTACTGTTTGCTCATCGAGTAGTACATGAGGACAGCCACATCCAGCATGCAGCTAGAGACAAATCACTGCCTCTTAGGGACAGCTCTGAGGGCTCTAGCATGAAGTATTTTGGTCCAAATATCTGTCCTCTACCTTGCCTGTGAAGGGCCAATGAAAATACTCCTTTTTAAAATTTGTTGGTTGGTTCTTGGGACAAGGGCTAGAATGTTGCTACAAAATAAACAAATAATAAAAAATTAAAAACACAAGTCTTTCTAAGCCTTAAATAAAAGGATTCCATTCAAGAGCCATGAACGAAGCACATCCAAGATGGAACAGAAAGGACCCCCATGGCCTTTCAAATGAAAATCATTTCTGTGGCCATATGACCTAGCCAACAGTTAGCAAGAAGTTCCATGTTCTCAGGCTCAGGAACAGCTTTTGGCTTCAGCTATGGAAGTGTTCAGCTCCCCTACTGGGTCTTTGTGGCTGCCTCCCTCCTTCCCCCTCCCCACCCTGCCTACACCTGTGACCCTTTTTATAAAGACTCCCCAGGGCTGTTTCATCCCATTCACTGAGAACTGCAATTTAATCTTCCAGGCCTGCAACTGGGGAGGAATACATAACACAAAAGCCCAGCCTTAACACTGCAAGGTGAAACATGCATTCCAGAGATTCCTGAAGCCTGCACTAAGGCTGGAACCCCAGCTGCATCAATGACTCCTTTGTTTGGCTTCTGTCCATCATCTGTTCCTTTCTCCCACTGTATTCCCAGAATATTTCCTTAATATATCACTTGCACATCAATCTTTGTCTAGCAGAGTGCTTCCGTTGAACTCCATCTAGGGACAACTTGCATTTATTTATGAGCTGTATTTTATTACATATTTCAGGCACTTAAAGATATCAATAAATCATTTTATCAGGAAATACTGGGAAAGAAGAAAATTTTCATTCTAGCCATGCTAAGAAATATGGTAAATATGGGCTGGACTTACTTACTTGGATTTGAAGATTCCACATGCAGAATATCACAGAATGGCCAGCACATGAAGATTATAGGCCAGTCCTTCACCGTAAGAAGAAAGGAAGCTCAGAGAGGTGGAATAATTTGGTTGAAGTTACAGGCCATCCAAAGCATAAATCTTTCTGTGCTCAGTTTAGGGTCCAACTTCAAGGCATTGTTGACAGCACATGGAAGGAAACTTAGAAGGAAGGGACTTGTCTGCTCTGACTGATGTGACAGAAAAAGATGACTGAGGGTGATGTGTTCAGTGCCTTTACTACTGCTGCACTGATCTTGCCATGATGGGCTTTCTGCTACTGGTCCTGAAGTGAAGGGGCTGAGGCATCTTGCAATGGAACTTTCAAAACAGTAAGCCAAAATCAACCTTCTCTTGTTATGAGTTGATTGTCTCTGGTGTTTGTTATAGTAACAGAAATCTGGCTAACATGGTGTGATTTCCTTGGATTTTACACTATGATCGTATCTGCTATCTGATAAATATTTAAATAAAAAGGAGAGTCCACACAGAGGTTTCTTTTCTTGATCAAATCGTATCTGGTTTCAAAGTCATGAAGGAGGAGACCATAACCTTGCCTACTTTAGCTACATCTACTATAATAATTACAGAATATTACCCAACTGGCAAAAGACAATTTGCCATATGTTCCAAGGACAAAATCATCAGCACTGGGAAGAAGTCATATCATTTGGCCAGATGAAGACCTTCCTAAGTGACCTGAAACTATGGGTTGGAGAACTTGGAAGAAGTGAGTCCCTCATTCCTGGAAATATACAAGGAAAGACTGGCCGATTTTAGTGGACACAATTTATTTGTGGGATGGTATCTACATTCCCTTCCAACCTGGAAATTTCGGCTCTATGAAGAAAGCCAAGATGTCACACATGATGCTGATGCCTCAAACCCACATCCCTTTATAAGTGCAGGGCTCTTTGTAGCCACCTACTAGCTGGCACAAATGCTTCCATTCGGTTCTTTGGTATCAAGTTCTCTCACAAAACTACACGGAGACTAGAGCTTGAGGCACTGGTTCTTCCTACTTACTTTCTTTTCAGGGCTGGCAAATTCGAGGCTGGTGACAGAAACTCAAGGGGCACCCTAATTGATATTTTTCAAACAAATCATTTCAGTCAATAATGGCAATTTATACCTTTTACCTTTGGTGAAAGGGCCCCTCTCTTTCTGACTTTGCAATAATGTCTCTGCTATGTCTCTTCTTGAAATGAAGACGCCTGCACACAAGCTCCTTCCATACACAGCCCCTGCACACCACCCTACTGCTACAGTTAAGGTAAGAGACTCACTGGAAAGTTATCGGCTCTGGAAGTGAATTCGCCACAGAGTTTCAAAAGCAGCATTCCTAGCTTACATTCGAGGTTTTTTTTTTTTTTTCCAGACCATTAAGTGTTTGACACAAAGAGTGGGATCATAAAAGGAGTCCCAGCCACAGAGTCTGGAGTCTCTGCTAATGGCAGAAGGGCTCCAAGTGACGCTAAAGTGCCCCTGAAGTGATTGTGTGAGTCAATGGGGGACAGAAGACCGATTTATCAAATTAGATTTACCCCAATCTCCATCGCTTAGCCACTGGTGTGATTGCCACTGCTTCAGTGTGCAAATTTGACTTTTACGGTTAATGCAGTTTGTCATTCGCTGTTCTTCACATGGAGAGGGTTTAAAAAGCACTTCAGATTAGACCTTGTGGGCAAAGGCTAGAACGTTTCTGTAAGTCACACAGAGAATATTTCCTTCAAAGACAGGAAGCTTTCTGTGCGAGATGATTTTGCCAGAACCTCCAGTCAGGGTGAACTGTTTATGTTCTATCTCCAAATCTACATTTAACCTTGGATAGTTTCAAAGGCATTAGGTTCAGAAGTTTAATACAGGACTCTCAGGAAGTACAGAAGGATCATGTCAAGGATTAATCTAGCTATCTAGTGGGGAAAATCAACAAGATGGCAGAGCCAGTTCAAAGATGACTTGTATATAATGCTGGGATAAGATTCCCAACACAGACACGGACTCGGGCAGTATCTTGTAGGGCAGCGAGGTGACAGCTCTGTAGTTCTTTGGTTCACTAGAGAGATACCACAAACACTTTCCTCACACACTAATTCCACATCAACAAACATGAGTTTCATAGAGCATGGCAATGATTAAAATTTATTCCTTATCTGTATAGTAAACTAAAGAAGGGGAATTAAGTAATCAGTGAGTCCATTCAATATTGCATCAGTATGACAAATGGAAGGATATATAGACATGCTTCTGTTATTTGGCTTTAGTTCTAAGGTTTTAAATAATTTTTCTTAAAGATATAACCAAGCCAGTTTTATCTTGAGCAATGTATGGTTAAATTGGACCTTAGCTGCCAAGTGACTTGTTTGTTTTGAAAAACTTAATGGCTATCTGTGATGTCTCCGAATGTACTATGTGAGAAGAATATTTTTTAAATGTTGTATTTAAGGTTCTCAAACCCAAGAAGGCAAATAAAAATTTCCTGAGGAGCTTTAATAAAGGTCCACTGCCAGCTCGCACTCCAGGCCAGTTCAATAAGAACCTCAGAGAAAGGGTCCTAGGAAGCAGTTTATATGAAAGTGCACCAGGAAGCCACAATATACAGCTCTGTGTGGGGGTGGGGGGTGGGGGGGGGGAGGGTGAGAGTGGGGGCATAAATTTATTTTAAAATTAGGACCAAACTAACACCTATTACCAAGTTTTTCTTAAATTACCAATCCTATTATGAAATTTGGCATTAATCCTATATGAAATATTGATCAACTTTAAAGCCTGACTGTGTCCCATCATATAAATGATATACTTGATTAATCTTCAATTACTGGGTATTTAGTATTTTGCCCACCTGTCTGCCTGTCTGTCTGTCTATCTGTCTGTCTCCCTTTTCTTTCTTGTAATGATAAACTAGACTGCCACAAGTAAATATACACAGAAACTTCAGCACATCTTCTCCTATCCCCTTACCCATTAGTGGACTCACGGGACAAGGAGAATGAGTGTTTAAAAACTATTGCCAACGTCAATTGTCACAGAGCCTTATCTGTGCACTCCTTTAAACTTGCAATTTCTTTACATTTGATTTTTAAAACATTTCATATCACAAGAATAATTAAAAACTTACTGTTTTCTGTGGTCCCCCCGTTCCCATGTGCTTTTGGTTCAACTTTTCTAATCCTGAAAAATGTATCTTTCTGTATAAATGGAAAAAGTCCAAAGTCTGATTTGCTATTTTTCTGACAGTGCCTTGTCAATAAGACCTCCCCTTCTTATAAGTACAAATAAAACAGAGCACGTTAGTTAAGAAACTGGACTTTGCACTTGAATAGACCAAGATTTGCTCAGCAAAGCTTCAACTAAAAATATCAGGTTACATTCCTGTCTAGATGGTAACAATGACTGCTTCTTAGAAACACCCCCTTCTAGCTTTAACTCCGACTCATTTATAGAGCACTTGGGTGTTGAAAACAACCCAAAGCTCATCCTCCCTGAGAAGCCTTTAATCTGCCCACAAGCAGCTTGTGGCTTTACAGCCTGCCTCAATCCATCTGCTCCACTTTGTATTGCCTCCATAACATTGTTTACATCCCAGCATTTGCTGCATGGAAAGGAAACTCCAAAACAATTGTTACTTATTCTGGATTTGGTTGGACCTATTTTTATGTATTGTTGCTAGATATCTATTTAATTTTTATAAAATTAAAAAAAACATATAATCTCATTATTCTGTGCTTGAAATATTTTTTAAAAAATGTATTTGGCGTGTCTGTGTCTGTGTGTAGGTCAAAGGACAATTTGCAGGGGTCAGTTTTCTTTGTTTACCTTGTGGGTTCCAGGGCTGAACTCAGGTCAACAGGCTTGACAACAAGAATCTTCACTCACTGAGCCACTTCACATGTCCTGTTCTGAGCTTTGAACACACACACACACACACACACACACACACACACACACACACACACACATCTAAAATTGTCAAGACCATAGTACATGGAAAAGGAGGTGAGCCTTTTTAATTTCATTCCAGAAAACAGAAAAAAAATTTCAATGAGTGCAGGACTCAAGCCTTTCCCTTCTAACCCACATGAGTCATATGATACAATTCAGGAAAGGTTTACTAAATCATTGCTTAAAATAAGTAAGCTGGGTGTGGTGGCTTGTGCCTTTAATCACAGCACCTGGGAGGCAGAGACAGGGGAGCTCAAGGCCGCCTGGCTTACAGATGAGTTCCAGGACAGCCAGAACTACACAGAGAAATGCTGTCATGAAAAAACAACAACAACAACAATAATAATAATAATGATAATAAAATAAGTTTTTCTTCCTTAGCATCATCACTCTTGTCTTTGCTTTGCGTCTGAGAACCCTTCACTGTGCTTCTCCTATGGCCAGAGACCAAGCCTTACAAAAGGTTGGCCCTGGGTAAGTCCCACCCCACATCCCTGTTCTTTTGAAGGATAATGGAGAATGGAGAATGGAAGAGTTGAAGGTGTGGCCAGGTAAACAAGCATCACTTGACAGGTCAATATAACTTCCAAGTGCTTTCCTCTACCGGTGTCTGTGAAACCAAGGAGGCTTTGGGAAACCTGACCGGTTGTGGATTATGGCCATTAACTCACTGAGGGCCCCCTTGCACTTGTGATTTAGCAAAAACAACAACAACAACAACAACAACAACAACAACAGGCAAGCTTTTAGGTTGCCCTCTTTTTCCTAAAGCTAGTCCCTGAGCTGCCTTCGTACCTTCAGGGAGGGATCTCTTATGTTTCAAGGTCATTGGGTCACAGATGCTTATGCTTAGGAGACCATTAAGTCTGATTGGTCCTTTTACTTCAAAGGAAGGAGCCAGCTAAAGCTTTAGGCTTCTTGTGCCAGCTGAACTGGAGGTGGAAGCTAGGCAGCTCTCCCTGAGGCCTCTGAGGCGCGGAAAAAGCTGCACCCATGTTGAAGCAGTGCCCGAAGCTGGGACACTTCCCAGCACATGACAAAGCTCCTCTTAGACCTGAGGTGAGCCAGGTCTGACTGTAGCATTTTGTCTTGTGGCACCAGATGTTTTCTTGGGGAATTCCGAACAATCGCCTTTTTAATGTACTCTATGACCCAGTGCTGTTCTGTCTCTTAGTCCCCAAAGTGTTCATGAACAAATGACTTGGAATGGGCAAAGTGATTAAGCCACGGCCCATCTGTCTAGAACTTTAAAATATGAGCCCTTCCTTTGGTTCTCAGCAAGCTATCTACAGAGAGGCACTTCTCTTCTGGGAGTTTGAGAGATGGTAGGCCTCTCCCAGCAGCCAACCTTTAGCCAAGAGTCTCTGTGCAAACAAGTTCCTGAAAGGGTTCTCTCAGGACAGAGCAGGAAAGCAAGTGAGGAAGTAAGTTCAGAGAAAGGAAGAGGTCAAGCAAGGTGGATTCCCTGCACCTGTCTTAACTTGCCAGGACCTGTGAGATCTTACACACACACTTAGAGCATATCCTTCAGTAGATGGGGGAATCTTTGCTTCCGCTTCCCTATTTCCATGTCAGTCACTAGCTCGAGCCATTTGGGGGGAGGGCACACAAACACCCAGGCATTTCTGCCCGCTGGATGAAGCAGCTTCCTGTGTGGAGAAAGTCTCGTGTTATCTCCAGCAGCAAAACATACAGAAGCCATGAAGGAGGCCGACAGGGCACCCAAGGGTAACTCATGAGGGACCTACAATGCTTGGAATAGGAACTTTCCAGGGACGCTGACAGCTCAGGCTGTAGGGAGGAGCCATCTTAAAAACAGGTTCAAGCCATCTGTGGGCTCTGTGGGAACAAGATGGTACATCCTGTGTAGGGATCTCGGCCAGGCCTCAGGATGCAAGGCCTGGCCAGGTCACCCTGAAAACTGCCTGACTAACCTCTCCACAGGCACCAAGACCTTTTCTCCAGGCCCAGAGTACACATAATATGTAGATCAGACTGTTTTTTTATGCCATTATATTGCATATATAGCTGTTAGGTAACTTGAATTAGTGTTCTCAGAGACAATTCTGGAATGGTTGCTGGCACTCGGGGGTGTCTCCATCACATATAGATCTCCTGGTCAGCTTTTAAAGGTCCTGTTAAGAAGAGGAAGGAGCACCGGGGGGCTTAGAAAACACTGTTTGGATCCTTGTATGTGATAACACATTGTAATGCTCCCAACAACTCCATGTGCCTCAGAGAAGTCATATACTATAGCTCTGAGCAGGTGGAGGGCCCAGGAGAAGATGTGAGTATGTCCCTACACTGTGATTCCAAAAGCCAGGAAGGCCCTACTCTGACACACTCACTTTCCCATGCAGTCTTTGTTTTGATCACAGTCTTTGCTCTTGTGAAGAATAAGTACAAGAGGCGTGGCATGAACTAAGGGTGTGGCAAGGGCAGCAGGTTACAGACTGTTTAGCAATCTGACTTAAAAGAGCTTTCCTTCTCTCTGTGTCCTTGAAAATAATCAGGCTTTTGAAAAGCTGGAAGGTTGGGGGCCAGGGTTATCACGCTGGTCAAAAGGGCCCCTTGGATTTCTGATTTAGCAAATGCCAGTGAGCAAACTTCTAGCTCTTTCTCTTTTCCTAACTAAAGCTAATCTCTGGGTTGTCCTCAAGCTTTGGGGAGAGGGATCTTTCTATGTCACTTAAAGACTTTAAGTAGAAAATGCTGGAGAACAGCAGGCCATTATTTCTCATTAGTCTTTTTAGTTTAAATGAGAATCAGCCCAATGCCTTTCTTACCCACATCTTATATGTAGGGACTCAAGACTAAGAGCAGTTAAATCCATAGTTCTGGATCACAGAGGTAGTAAGTGGCAGAGTTGGATTCTGACTCTGAAGAGCCTGTTTGCTTACTTAGACTAATGTTAAAAACATTATCTAAGATTTAGATATACAAAACAGAAGAACATTTTTTTCATTGCACTGGAGCATTTATACCTTAAGACTTACGCAAAGATTACCTCATTTTCTAAGGGTTTATGCTTTTCTTTGACTTTCTATTTAATTGTGAGCCAAGGCTCACCATGTAGCCCAGGCTGCCCTGGAATTCAAGGTCCTGTCTCAGCTTTCCAAGTGCTGGGATTACAGGTATGTGACTTCATCCCTAGACTTACTATTTTTTTTTTCTTTTAACAGCTTTATTGTAGTATAACTGGTATACAATAAATGTACATATTTAATGTAAAATCTTATAAATTGCCATGAAACTCTTGACACAGGAAAATGAATGTATCTATCACTCTCAGAAAGTTTGAACTCTTCCTTACTCTTAATTAGAGACTGGATTATAAAGGTAGATATTAGTTTACAGAGGACTGAAAAAATGATTTTGACCCATTAAAGATGCAGATGATTTCTTTCCAGTAGAAAATATATGCTCAAAGATCATAGCATATTAATCTGTCTGAAAGTCCTCTTAACAAACTTATTTCAATTTTTCTCTCCCAACTGATTATAAATCATTATTCCTTAGATACTCTGTGAATGTAAAAAAAAAATACCTTTGGCATACACTCACTACATATTCAGGTAAGTCATGTGCTAATTCTCTAAAAATCATTCTTTGTAAACAAATAACCCAATTAAAAATGGGATACAGAACTAAGCAGAGAGTTCTCAAAAGATGAAACACAACAGACTGAGAAACACTTAAAGAAATGTTCAACATCCCTAACCACCAGGGAAATGCAAATCAAAACTTCTTTGAGATTTCATCTTACACATGTAAGAATGCCCAAGATCAATAAAACAAATGATAGCACATGCTGGTGAGGAAAGGGGAGCACTTACTCATTGCTCTTGGGAGTGCAAACTGGTACAGCCACTACGGAAATCAGTGCAGAGTTTTCTCAGGAGGCTGAGAATTGATCTACCTCAAAATCCAGCTGGATAACTTTTGGGCATATACTCAAAGGGCTCTACATTTTACTACAGAGAGGTTGGAAACAGCCTAGATGTCCATTAATAGATGAACAGATAAATGAGAACATGGGCTATTTACCCTAACCCTAACCCTATGGCTGAAGACAACAATTATGTCATTAAACACGGAGAAGTCAAACTGGTGCCTAACTAAAATATTCACTCTATGGCTAGTATTCTGGAACTACCAGAAGAGAAATGTAGTCATCAATATTACCCAGCTACAAACGCTGTAATCAATAACAATGACCTGCAGCAAGATATACTGATGGTACAAATGCTTTATGTGCATAACCAACAACTTTCTGCTTGGATTTAAGGTCCACTTCATCAGATGGTACTTATACCTGATACTGCTCAAGTAGTCAAGAACCTGAGACTAGAGAAGTCATGGGCCCATGGGAAAACCTAACAGTATCTGCTGAAGGAACATAATGGTAAAATGACATGTTGCTATACCCATTGGTCAGTACCTCACTTAACCCATATCAGGGAAGCTTCCTCTTGCAGTAGATGGGAATTAACACAGAAACTCATCACTGGACAATGTGCAGAGTGAGAGACCTTGGAGTATACAGTCCTAAATGGAGGCCTCGGGGATCTATGTAAAGATTTTAAGAGCAGAGTTGATGGTTGTACTTTACCATGTACATACATGTACTTTCTATTCACAAGAAGTGTGATGCACATATGAACTCACTGTGGCAGAGATTGTGGCATCACACTCGAGACATGCACAAGCTCAAACCAGATGGGATCCCATTGATAAGACGGGGAGTGGACATGGGATCCCATCCATAATGAAGCTATTTGTAATTGATATTTGCTGGTAAAGGGAAAATCAGTTTCCTCCAGTGGAGTGTCACTGGATCTATCAACCACATTTCAGGACAGGCTCCATGGCAGGCCAGGAGTAGTTTGCCAATATAAAAGGAACTCAGTTGTATTTTTGTGACCTCTTTGTTTCATTTGCTTTTTTCCTGGTATTTTGTATGTCATTGGTCTTTTGTTTGTTTTGATTTTCATCTTTGTGGGTTTTTGGGGGTGAGGGGGTCTGTTTCATTTTGTTTCTTGTTTTCATGTTTTTTTGGTTTTTGAAACTGAGAGAAAGAACATAAAGTCAGGCAGGTATGGAGGTGGGGAGGATCTCGGAATTGTATAGCTCTTTTTATACAATTAAAAAAAGGAAAATTATTCTTTGCCACTACCAAATTGTTGTGCCTGTCCTCGGTGTGCCCCAAACATAGAAAATATCCTCAAAATCTTCTGGAGAACAAACAAACAACAGGTTTTTCAATGCTCACTAAAAGATGGTGGAGTTCTGGACAATTGTAGAAGGTTATGTTGGACTTACAAAAAAGCAAACTTAGGAATCTCATTGATCCTTTGTCATTTCTGGTAGATGTACCCAGCAAGCATCAGTGTACACAGAATATGTACCTCAAATCTCCAAGGTTCTTGGTCTTTTTAGCTCCCTAGATTTAAGATTTCCTCTTTTGTAGCTACACAAATATCTAAAATTTCCATGAGTTCACTTTTGAAGAGGAACATATTTTGGGCAAACAAGCTTTTCTGGTCCTGCAGTGCATTTGGCCAAAACCTCGGGAGATGTGGTGAAAATGAAAGAGTTCATGAATAACACAACAGAAAGACAAAACCCATGCAAGGAAGGTTAGGTGCTTTAATCAGAAAGGGCAACACATCGTCCTTCAAGTGGATTTGTGTTCCTTTTTGGAAGCAGCATCAGGTTTGTTTGACATTTCCAGGGGATCAGAATTCTTGCTTATTAATTCTGTTCTTTTAGGAACAAACCCAATGTGAATGGCTGACTTCTTGCCTTTACTGAAATCCTCCAAACATCTGTACATTTGCCATTATATTACCCTCTCTCCTGCCCTGCGAGCAGCATCTCCTGGAGGAGACTGGCTGGCCTGGGTCCAGGTCTCTTCTGAGATCTTCTGTGGCTTGCAGGCATTCAGTGTGCATGCTTTTGCTACATTTGTCTTTGAGTTCTCTACATCCCTCTGTGCACTGTGACTGGTCTTGAGAAGGAAGCACATTAGTCCAGGTGTCTGGCACAAGAAAAGTATGGAGCCTAGCTATGAGGAAAAGATGAGGCCTCACATTTCTGTCACAAAATGTGTGAGAAGCCATTGGTTAGAGGTGCCTTGCGATGGGCCCATGGGTCAAACTGAAACAAAGTCATTCTTGGTAAAATCCCATATCCCTAACCAAAACTAAGTTGTTTATCTGACTTTGAAAGAAAAAGGAGGAGGGGGGAGGCAAGAGATATCAATGTCCTCAAAGAACAAGCCAGCTTTAACTGGCATGATGAGGAGGCTAGTTCTGTTTAAAGGAGAGTAATGCCCAAACCTGCTTTCCACTCTTTAGTCCATATTTCCTGGGCCCCTTGCAGCCCAAACAGCCAATTTCCCCTTCTAAGATCATTAGCACACTCACCCTATTTTAGAGAACAAGATGTTACCCAGCGGTACAATCTCAAATAAAAGTCCATGAAGGTTTTAGGATAACTTGGCTGCACTTTTGTCTTTATACTTCTTTCGGCCCCCTCTTTTTCTTTTCTTTCTTTTTTCTTTTTTTTTTTTGGTTTTATAAGACAGGGTTTCTCTATGTATGTGTAGCTCTGACTGTCCTGGGACTCACTCTAGACCAGGCTGACCTCAGACTCAGAGATCCTCTGTCTCTGCCTCCCCAGTCCTGGGATTAAAGGAAGTGAGCCACCACTGCTGGCTGGCACTTTTAACATACAGATTCCTGTTTTCTATCCACAGTGACCCATGTGGAACCTGTGGTTAGCATTCTCATTAAGTTTTTCACAATGCTGCTGGTCCACAGACCACACTCTGAACAAGTGCAGACACCTGGAAAGCTCCAGACTAGGCTGCATGACCAGGAAAGCTATATTCCACTTTGTGAGAGCCAGGAAGGCATTGACATTAGAGGAAGGTTCCTTTATTCTTCCTGAGACACTCAGCAAAAGCATTATGAGGCTCTTTGTTGTTTAAAAGATCATGGAGGCCCTTGGAGAGGGCTCTTTTCTGTAGTCGCAAAATGTGATGTATTTGTGCCTTTCTTTCTGCCTGTTATTCCTCTAGTGAGAAACACAACTCGAATCTCAGTCTGTGGAGGCTGCTGGCAGGGCTCATAGCAGTTCTTCCTAGGGCTTCATAGCCAGGGCCCATCATCAAGGAAATGAATGAATGGGGGAAATAAATGACTGCAATCTTCACATTTACAGTATAGACATGCCCAGCTCTTTGAGAGGCTGTACTGAAGTACTGGACCACCTCTCTGAGCACTGTGGCCTCACCATAAGGCAGACAGGGACTCTGGTGTGCAGTGGAAATTGCCTGTGTTAATGGTTCTCCAGGAAACTGCACTAGAAAGGGGATGTAACACAGAGTTGACCAGCTGTGTGTCCATGACCTCTTTACTGAACATGAGCTTGCATTTTCTCCTCTGTGAAGCAGAATTGCTAATGCGCTCCTCCATCCTGCTGTGAGCAGAGCACCTCACTGTGAGGTGCATGGGCCTGCAATATCAGCATTTCCTGGGAGTAGGCTAGAAATGCAAATTCTTAGGACTCAGCCCTACCAATCAAACACATTGTTTGGGGCTGGGCCTTAGCAAACTGTAAATTAAAGAGCCATACAGGGTATTTACCATACCCTTGTTAGTTTTTTTTCTCCTCAAATTTATAGCAGCTAGATACCTGGAAAGAGTGAAATTCATTTGGGAAAATGCTTCCATCATACTGACCTGTAGGCAAGCCTGTAAGGCATTTTTTTTTTTTTTTGATAAATGATTGACATTGGACAGCCCAGCCCACTGGGGGCAGTGCCATCCTAGGGCAGGTGGTTCTGGGCTATATAAAAAAGCAGGTTGAGCAAGCCATGAGGAGCAAGCCAGTAAAGAGACTGCTCCCTGCCCTCTGCTTCAGTTCCTGTCTCCAGGTTCCTGCTTTCAGTTCTGCCTTTATTTTCCTTCATGATGGACTGTAAACTGCAAGATGAAATCAACCCTTTCCTCCTCCCCAAGTTGCTTTGGGTCACAACGTTTATCACAGTGGTAGAAAGTAGACTAGGACAATTAGGAAAAACAACCTGTGGAAATGACTCTTGTCTGGAATGAGGGGTTCTTCATTCCCTCTCTATATCCATGTAGTCAGAAGGTGAACACCCTTAGCTAGTCTGGTGGATCATGAGGTAGACTCTAAGGAACAGAGAAAAATCATCTAGACCAACTAGCTGCCAAATGATCTTGCTAACTAACTTTATAATGACTTGAGACAAACTCAATCCAAGCTGCTAACTTGTACAACTATGAGCTAAATAAATGGAACTCTCTAGACCTCACTAAGTATTGGGGTCATTTGTTACACAGACAAAGCTAACTGACATACGGAGAATAACTCTGTGTGCTATGGTGCCATTGTCTTCTCTCCTTACTCTGCCCTTGAGACTCAGCAGTCTAATTTCTTTTCATCCTCTTACATTAGGAGTTTTACAGATAGTGTGACTATGGCTATGAGTAAGCAGCAGGCAGTAAGTGGAGCAGAAACAAAGCATGCTCAGAAGGCATGTCAGAAATGGATGGTGCTGCCTTTGGATCTTTAATAAAAGAAAATAGGACAAGGAGAACAAAGGAAGCTTGACTTAATCTAAATTTTTCATATGGTATCTGAAAAAACAACCAGTGATTCTATTCTTAGCCTGTCCTTCTACCGAAGGTGAAATTTATTTCCAGTTAATACCTATCATGGTCTGTGAGGGGAAAATCAAAGGTGGGGGCTAGGGCAGAAAGCAGGGAGTTGGTAAAATTGTTTTTTTTTTTTTCATCACATTTCATTTCAGATTACTTCCCACCCCCAGCATACAAATGCTATTGATCTAGATCAGATGTTACCACCAATGGCAATTGGGGATTGTTGGTGGCTTCTCTTTACTGCTCTGCTGATGGCCACCAATTAATGAGAGATCTGGGGTGCTGGGTAGAAAGAGCATCCATGCAGTTCCCCCAACATTTGAGGGGGGACATAGGATTCTTGCTGCTTCATGAGCAATTGCCTATTTGTTTCTAAAGTTGGGGTCATCTGGGTCTAAATTAGAGGCACAAGGCCATCTTCTGAGCCCAGAAGCAATGGAGTTAACTGTGCATCATTTGCTTCATGTCAAGCAACTAAGAAGGTCCTTATTATCACCCTCATTTACACCATGCAAAGGAGATGAGGAGCAAGAGGTTAAGTAACTTCTCCCTAGGTCATGGCCCAGAACACATGCCCTCAACCCTTATGTTCACATGGGACCGGATGCCAGAATAGGGTTGGGGACATAGTAGATGTTTCACAGATATTAAGACTGACTGACCCCATGCATGGAATATAGTAAAAGCCTCCCTCACCTGCCTCTGTCAGGATACTCACCTCTCTTTTCTGTCACAGTTTGCTGGGCTTAGATACTCAGCCTACATTCAAGTGCAAGGAAAAACTTAAAAGTGCAGCTTTCTCTCCATTTCTTTTATCCCTTGATTCTTATCTTATACTCTCCTCCTCCACATACCTGGAAAGGTGTTGGCTCAGTTACTTTTTTACAGCTGTGACAAAACACCATGACCAAGGCAACTTCTAAAAGATAGCATTTAATTAGGAATATGGTTAGAGTTCATGATGGCAGAGCAAAGACATGGCAGCAGGAATAGCTGAGAGTTCACATCTTGACCCAAAAGCAGGAGGCAGAGAGGAATGCAGACATGACATGAGTCTTTTGAAACCTCAAGGCCTGCCACAAGAGACACACCTTCTCCAACAAGGCCACACCTCCTAATCCTTCCCAAACAGTTCCACCAACTAGGGATCAAGTATTCAAACATATGAGCCTGTGAGAACCATTCTTATTCAAACCACCACAGATGTGCACAGAAAATACATACTCACTATTCTTTATTGCTGTAAACCAGAAAAATTCAATGTGAGATTCTGCCTTTGAAATGTGACAGCTCAGAAATCACTTAAAGTTATTTGTCCATGGTGGCATCATTAGAATTCCAAGTTTACCCACCAGCCTCCAGACTGAGTGGAGCCATCTTATTAGGGTATAGAACGAATTCCAATGAGCTTATACCAGTGCTATCAGATACTCAGTTACCTGGGCTGAAGGACACAGAGCTATGAAGTGTCAGGTTTGGCAAAGGCATGCTTACAATTTTAATTAGAAAGGAAAATAACAGATTTTTATTCCATTCCAATACTATAAGCAGGAAGATGATTTCTTCCTTTGAAACCAGTCTTATTATGCAGCCTAAGTTAGTTTCGGGTGAGTGATCTTTCTGCCTTAGCTCTTGAAGCTGAGATTATAGGTATGTGCCACACATGTAGCAGAAAGATGAGTTTATATGGGAACAAGATGGAAGAATGAGGAAAAAAAGCATGATTTGTGTGCTCTCTCTAGGTACCAAATATGGATGCAGTGATAAATAACCAAGCCATAATACTCAGTCATAAGTCTATTTAGTTACTAACTTGTTTTTAACATGCACTGAGCAGCAAACAGTTCTGTGGGAACTGCCAGAGTGTGTGAAAGCTGACTGATAGTTTGACACCATGATACCTGATGAATTCGATGCAATACTCTGGATCTGGAGTTGTAGCCAGGGTGAGGACAGAAACTCAGCACTGTGAAACCTGGAAACAATATCTTTGTAAACCCTGAGACTCAAGTGAACATTTATTTACCAAGACACAATTGTCAGATCATCTAAGTTTTCAGAATCAGAAATTTTTCTGCATTGCCAGTAACCATCACTATCCTGAATTAAAAATGAACAAGGATAAATTGGTCTTGTTAAAGGTACAAGACAAAGCATAAAGATGGGGTGGTTATTTAATTATTTATTATTATTAAGTTTTTTTGTGGTGGTAGAGCTTGAACCCAGGGTCCTGTACATACTAGGCAAAGAATGTGGTTTTAAATTTTGTTTTAATTATATATATATATATATATATATATATATATATATATATATATATATATATTGTGTGTGTGTGTGAGAATGCGTATGTGTGAGTGCATGCACATGTAACCTGTGCTAATGGTAAGGAGCACATGTAGAGGTCAGAGGACAACTTGTGGGAGCTTTCTTTCTTCTACCATGTGGGTTCCAGGGATTGAAATCAGGTCATCAGGCTTGTCAGCAAGCACCTTTACCAGCTGAACCATTTCACCAGCCTGAGAATATGTTTTGAGCGGCCTAGACCTTTTCATGAGGTGACCACTTCCATCTTTGTTTTGTTGAGACAGGGTCTCTCTACATAGCCCTGGCTGATCTGGAATTCACTATGTAGATCAGGCCACCACTTCTGTTCTTGAGTGGGAAGTTTTACCCCCTCTGGTCTCCCTCAAATCAGAAACCTACTGAGTTCTTGAGTGGAGTTAGGAATTGAGATAGGAAGAGACTTTCCTGTGAAAGATCAGTATCATTTGGCTTTCGGGAGGATTCTGTCTAGACCTCGAGTTTTCTTATCAATCCTTTCTGGTGTTCCTCTCCTCTCCTAATGCAATGGCCTCTTTCCCTTGCATTGTATATGGTAACCTAAGATTCAGGTGTTTTCTTTGATTAGGCTCGGCTGTCCTGACCAGAGAATACCATCTTTACAACTTTTGGGTAAATCTAAAATTATGCTAAAACAAAATAGTTTGAAACCACTCCAGAAATTATAATTTGATTGGTTTAGGGTAGTAGTTCAACCTGTGGGTTACGACCCCTTTGAGGTTTGAATGACCCTTTAACAGGGGTCACCTAAAACCATTGGAAATCACAGATATTTAATTATCTCCCTTCCCCACCCCCATGTAAGTTACAGCTTACATTTTGTAGGACTTGGTAGCTAATAGACAAGGTCAGATTAAGTAAGACCTTATTGTTGCTATTATTATTTTAAAAGATATCTACATTGGAGCTGCACAGTTGTGGGACATGCCCAACATCACCAGGCCTTGTGAATGCCAGGCATGTACTCTCTGATACTGAGCTATGTCCCCAGCTTATCATTCCTTGCTAGTGAGCTACATTTATTCTCACATTTATTTGTTTGCAGGAACAGATAATGAATCCTCATTATTTCTTATATTATATAAATGGATATTCAGATAAAACCTTTGGTGATGAGAACTGGGTGAATGGGACACCTATAAACCAAGTGCATAGTGGAGGTTGACTATTTAAGGGTCGTTTGAAGAGAATCTGTGGGCACTGAGAGGTTTCTCCTGTCACAGGCCACCTGTGTTAACTTACTTATTCAAAAACTTGGGCCTTATGCTACCTTGTATTTTCTTAGCCCACACAGCCCCTCTGTCCGCTCTTGGTAAAGTTATACCCATTATGGTGCAGGTGTCGTAACCGTGTTCCTGCTAATCTTTACCGGCAGGTGCATCTGTTTTCCAGATGCTGCACTTGCTGTAGCTCGGCGTTTACACCTGTGTCTCTCCTGAGCCCTGCCTGTGACTGACAGGAACACCCTCCCCTGAAGATGCCTGGGAGGTTGTACAGTCTTCAAAGACTGGCTAATATAAACCTACAAAAGCTACTGCCCCTGTTTCAAAGCAGAACTAGGTGCAATTCTTATTCCAGAACTTCTTGGGGATCAGGTGCACAGTATTCTCCAGCTGATACCATATCCATCCCAGATTCTCAGGTCCATCCCATGTCCCTCACGTTCTTGTGAGTTTCACGTGAGCTCACTTGTGCACAAACACTGCCATTTTTAGAAGGTGGCCTCAGCCTACATTCTTCACTGGGTGTGACAGAGGGAGGATAGGTAGGGTTCTCTAGTGGCCCAGACTGATGGTGCTTGTCCTGCTGGCTGAATCTTGTCTAGTGGGGAGCTCTCAGTAAGTCTTGCTGCCTTCCTCTCTGTGCCTGTTTCCTTACCCATAATTGGAGCACAATTGGAACTGCAGTAGGCTTGTTCTCATTCTTGCTCCACTGCGCTCCAGAGTGATCTTGTAAAAAAGATACATCAGAATCTAAGAATTGTTAAAATGCTTAGGCCTTCTGGGGTCTTCACCCAAAACCAGACTCCTCACCAGGCTCACACACCTGGCTCATCTGCTCCTTTCTTAACAGTTCTTTCCATTCCCCTCCAACAGTATCAGCCGAACGATACCCTTCCAATACCAACCTTGGCCCAGCCTGTGGCTGCACATCAACTGAAACGCCCTCTCAATCTTCTCATGTCCGATCCCATCTCAGCATCTGGTATCAGCTTAAACTTCTCTGCAGATAGCTTTTCCCCATCACCAGCCTTATCTCCTCACCTTACTTTAATTTCCAGCGTAGTCCCTGTCTCTAGCCAGTCTTTTCCTTGTCCCTTTGTCTGTTTGATGTCTGTATCTTTAAAATACTACTGCATGAGGAGCCCTCCCTGTTACGTTCACCTGTTTGCCCATTGCCTGGGGAAGCAGCAGGCACGCAATGGCGGCTGGAGAAATGTGTGGCGAATGAGAGGCCATGGGAGATTCCTGAGCTGTGAGGATGGAGATGTAGAGTGCTGAACCCAACGAGGCCCAGGGAACTCTGCCAGACTAGCCATGAATCACAGAATTAAGACGCTGCTGAAACCCCTCCCCCCAACTGCACGTGCCTTGCTAGCCTACCCCACTGAGGTCTGTCCCGATCCAAGCCCAAAGCTGGGCTACCCCGAGGAGAGAAGAGCAGCAAGAGCCTTGGCCAGAAAGCCCACACTGAGAAACCTGGTAGTCGGGTTGGGTCTCTCTTGAGCAGGGCCACATCCCTAGGCCCCAGGCTTGGCCCTCCCGAAGGCTCATGGTGGCTGGGCGGTCCTGTTTTTCCAGCAGCAGTTTCACGGAGATTTCTCTAGCTCACTGCCAGGGCCCCCAGCTGCGATTGCTGGCTCCACTGAGCACTGACGCCCTTGCATCACCCCCCAGGTTGCTAATAGCCAACCCTGAAAGAGGACCGCTCCAGAGCCCCCCTGCCTGCTCTTCTAGGGCTCGCTCGGTAGGCTTCACTCGTCCTTGGATCATGATTGCAGATGGAGCAATCAAAGTCAGAAAAATAGCCGCAGGCCCCAACTCCGGCAGTCAGGTGGAGCTGGCCTGCAAACATCAAAATCACGCAGTCGAGGAGGCTGGCAGCTGAGAAGGCTTTGGGAGGCCTCTCACCGTGCCATGTGCACCGAGGCTGCTCTCAGGTAGCAGCATGCATGCACTGTCTAGGAACCCGCTCTAGAGGACCACCGAGGGAAGGAAATCAGATCTCGGATACATTCCTCATGGAATCTGTTTTCCTATCTCTAAATGAAAATTTGAGTTTCCATTGCACTTAATCTGGATGAGTGTGGGAATGACTGCATACTTAAGTGCACTTGGCTTAGGGTCTGGGAACATTTGAAAATTGCCATTTCCTTTTAAAGTAATTCTCTAATGCTTGTACCAGTGCCTGCACCCACCAAATTAAGTCCACTCTGTATTTTCAAAAGTGGACAGTGCCAGGCGTGGAGGCATCTGCTTGGACTTCCAGGTGGCAAGGAGGCTCAGATGGACTGCCTGAGCCCACTAGTTTGAGAACTGCCTGGGCAGTATAGCAAGACTTGATCTCCAAAAATAAAAATATAAACAGTGAGAAAAAATTAAAAGGTGTGTATATCTGGGCCTAGGAAGAATTCAGTTAAGCTCCAAAGCCAGAATACCTTTGTGAAATCCTGCTCTTATCTAGAGTGTCCCCTCATTCATTCTGTTCTTGTTTGGATTTTCTTCAGAGTACTGCCATTACTTGAAATGTCATTGACGGGTTTGTGAATTTCACATACGGTCATGCAGAGTAGTGATGTGGCCAATAACAGACCACATGTATCCCTGGGTTCACATCCATTATAATGGAGTTGAAGAATTAATGTGGAATGATGTCATCTATACTAATGTGGGTACTCACCTGGTGATATTTGTGAGAGCAATGATGTAAACAAACCTAAATGACCTACCAGCAATAGAAAAGGCCAAAGCACATATTTCTGTATAGTAATACTATTTGATAACGATAATAAATAACCATGCCATTTGTTTATATTATTCACTGTGTTATACTTCCTATCATTACCTTAGAGTATGCCACCATTTATGAAAAGTATTGACTAAAACAATATTCTGGAGCATGGGGATGGCCCAGTGGTACAGTACCTCTCGAGCATTCATGAGGCCTTGAGGGTCAATCCCTAACACCATACAAAACCAACTACTTGTGTAATGATAATAATAATCCCTATTACCCCCAGATGTTGTCTTGTCCATTCCATGTATATCAAGTCTCTTGGTTACATGAAGAATCTACTCAGAGTGACTAACCTCCATCTATGAGAGCAAGCACAGTCTATGACATTCACACAGTGGAGAACACCCGATATTTTTCAGAACCTGTTCCCATCATTAGGCCACATATGCTCAATTATTCCCTGAGGCTACAGAAGAGTCACGACATTCTGAGAGGTTCAAAAATTCCCTGGAGAGGGATGTAAGCTGGGGTTTTAAAGCAGGTCTAAAGACATCCCCAATATGTGCATTCTGTTAAAACACTCTAGACTTTCTTTTTTCTTTTTTGTCATTTAAATGGTAGATTTGTCACTCTTTGACCTATACCAGGGTATTTTTCCATCAACAACTTCTGTACCACTTGTTTAGGTTTTTCTTTTCTTCATTTTGTTGTGCCAGGGATCATACCAGGGTCTTGTGTATGCTGTGAATGTGAACTGAGCCATGTCCCAGTTCTTTGAGTCCTAACTTTATTTTCAGTGTGGGGCCTGTGAGGGGTAGAGTACATTAGCCACTCCCTGATGCTGGTGCTGGCTACATAGCCTTCCAGCATCCCCCATGCCTACATGGGATGGACCACAGAGTCTTCCAGCATCCCCCATGCCCACATGGGATGGACCACAGAGCCTTCCATCATCCCCCATGTCTGCCCATCCCCTTTATGGGTTTTGGCACCTGGGCAGTACAGTCTTGGCTGGTAGCTGCAGTGTCCTCTTCAAGACCCTGAGGACAATGCTTCTCTTCTTTGTTGTCAGGCTAGAATTAATTAACCTCTCTCTGTGCCCCATACCATTTTACAATATCAACAACACTGATCTTGGACTTACATATTGGCCTGCTACTTTAAAAAAAAAAAAAAAAAGCTTTGGAGTCATAGAGAAAATCAGCCTTCTAACTGAAAGTTGCCACAGAGAAGTGGTTTTCTGATTCCTCTTTATTCAAATGTCAGACACAGTAGCTCCTGCCTCAGTGTTTGAAACATGCCAGCAGAGGGAACACAGATGTGAGGGAGGGGAGAATAGGGGTGTTTGGGAGTGTTTAAGAACTCAGAAATTCAATGATATTATCAACTTGGAGAGAGCGGACACAGTGCCCAGGGGAAGAGCTTCTGGAGAAGGAGAAGGACCAGTCAGTGCTGCAGGGAGCTTGGCACACCCAAGAGACACGAGTGAATTCCTTGGTGCCAACTCAATAACAAGAGAGATAAAGAAGGGAAAGGGGAAAGAGTCTGGAGAAATGGTGGTGGTGATAGGGATAAGCAAGGTTGAGCTGTGGCTGACATCAGCAGGGACTAGAATCCCTCCCTAACTGGGACTGGGACCAGGCTTACAGCGGCTGGAACTAGGTCCTGAAGAAAGCTCCTATAAGGAGTCTCAGCCCTGCCATTTTAAAGGTGAGGGACACATGACAACGTACTTTACCTCCCTACATTTCAGTGCATAGATGCTGAGTAAGTGACACACACTCGGAGCCCAAATGACGGTGTGCTAAATCAATGAATGGCTAAGATGCCAACATCCTAAAGCTGAAGATGGCTTCTGGGATATTTGGGGTATCTCACCATAACCATTTGCAAAATTGTAGCAGCTTGTTGATAGTCACCTATGTCCCTCACCATCCACCATTCTTGTACGTGCTGAGAGCTTCTGCTGCTATTTGCCTCTTGCAAATGGCACAAACAGCCTTAGGGTTTTCTTAGTTTTAGGAGTAGCCTACCTTCTTACAAGGCTGGGGGCAGGGTTAAGGCCAGGGAGAAGCCGTTAGTAATGGTCCTGCACAGGACTCTCACTTCCCTGCTTTACAGGTAAGGTATTTGCACATATTGTATACTCTCTCCCAGAAGGGGGCTCCAGCTAGAACAGGCCTCAGCAATTGTCACCCTGCTCATTAATGACCTCTGCACAGCTTCCTTTGAAGTCTCATCTAAATTCTTTCCTCACCTGCCAGCACTAAAACCTAAAACCACTGCCCAGATTAATTGCAGGTATTCACAGTCTTCAAGCAGGCTCTGCTTCTGGATGGAGGCAGCATTCTAACTAAATACTTGAGAAGACTTTATGTTTTGACTTTGGACCTGAAAAAAGTAGTCAGACCATCTACCCAGGGGTTGATCTTCTGGGATCTACCATTTGGTGTCAGAACTGAGTCTAAAAGGCATGCAGCCCTCGATCCAGCACTCTTGGAATATACCTGGCAGGGTGGCCTTGTGAGCTGGCTGCTCATTGCTACCCTATGGACTCATAAAGGTGAGCGCTCTGAGGGCTTCCAGCCAGTTGCCTGGCTTGTTTTCCATGACGCAGTGGCACAGTTGCAAAGCCTTCAGGGTTATTTTCTGGTGCCTCTTCCCTTGGGGTTCCCTTTGCTGGTGCTCGCTGGGAAGAGGGCTGGCTGAGAGTTGTTTCTAGCATTATAGGTGGTTCCTATAATTAGAGGAGAAACCATGGTTTTCTTGCTTGAGTGTGAGACATGTCTGGAGAGACAGAGAAAAAACTTCAACTACAATTGCCTTTACCAAGACAGGTGTAAGTAAAATTTCATCAGATAGAGAAATATCACAAAACAGTAAAGTGTTTGCATTTATTTTTCTAGTTCAAAGCCAGAGAGGCATACTCATCTTTAATGTTCAATGTTCTGAGGGAAAAAACATCTTTCTCCCTTTTTTTTCCCTACTGAATTTACATGGTATTTGGGTCTGTGATGGCTCAGCTTCCTTGGAAAGACAAGGTTCATGTTCCAGATGCCCTTTGGGGTAAAAGGCAGCCAATTCTTTCACTTAGGGCTCCAATTGTGACTGGAAAGACATTGGAAAGCCTGTGTTGGTAACATAAGAATGATCCTTGGCTAAATTTCCTGGTTTATATAACTGAGTAGAAGATGTCTTGTCTCGGGATGGACAGGCAAAGCTCCATGCCTAGCCTGGGGCCAATACAAAACTTCCTCTTACTCATGCTTTCAAGACTGGTGCACAGCGTTATATACATATATGTGTGTTGTGTAAAAATTGACTATGGTCATTCTCTTCCTAGTATCCATAATTCCTCCTTTCACATGTGCTCTGTGCTTAGCTACGTGACTTCTTTGGTTCAATAGAATAGCCCAGGTAGCCTAAACAGACAGTGATTTTTTTTTAATACATGGTGGTGCCTCCCTACTCCCTGCCCACCCTCTCTTATTGTTTTGAAGAACTCTGCAACACCCACTATGTCCATATGGAACATTAGGGCTAGCCTTTTGCATGGGAGGCAAATGATTCTGGCACCAATGATGCCCTAGCTAAAAGCCAGCAATAACCACCCACATGGAAGTGAACACATGCTTCAGCTACTCAAGCATCTGCCTGAAGAACTATGTACTTAATGAACATACTTAATAAGAGATAGTTGAGGTTTCAAGTCATTATGTATTAGGATGGTTTGTTCCACAACACAAAATTTGTTCAGGGTCTCCAAGTTATTACTAACGCCTGGATAATATGCAGGTCTTCTCCTTCTGCACAGCTGGTTTCCTCCTACCCTGCCACACAGGGGGCTTGGTATGATTTGTCACCAGTCACCTCAGATGGCTTTATAGTTGGTGCAGAATCTTTAACTATCTTACACTCTCATTAGTATTTTAAACTTATTGTAGTAATTAAACTTACTATTAACTATTTGGTGCTATAATTTTGAAGAGATCACATATCACTATCACAAATCTGTCTTGAAGAGTATTCTGATAATTATATTTCAATATGATTAATTTTGTATGTAACTGTGATAGTTTGAATGTTATTGATCACCAGAATCTCATAGGGAGTGGCACTATTAGGAGGTATGGCTTTGTTGAAGTGGGTATGTCCTTGTTGGAGGAAGTGTGTCACTGTGTGAGAGGACTTTGAGGTTTCCTATGATCAGAATACTTCCCAGTGTCTCAGTATATTTTTGTTGTCTGCAAGATGTAGGACTCTCAGCTTCTCCAGGACTGTCTGAATATTGCCATGTTTTCCACCATGATGATAATGGAAACTGTATGTGAGCCACCTTAATTAAATGTTGCCATGATCATGGTGTCTCTTTACAGCAATAAAAACCGTAACTGAGACAATAACCTCATGTGTTTTGCTTTATATATATTAAAACATGTAACTCTGAAAAAGTACCCATAGACCTCACTACACTGCCAGTGGAAAAAAACAAAAAACTAAGTCCTTTGTAATTCTTTTCAGATAAAAACATGGTGGTCTATTTAGTGCAGGTTGCTTGCTCAACCTTGTTTCTCAAAATAGTGATATAACTTATGAAAACATTCACAAGAAAAAGAAAATGCAAAAACCCTAGTCATTCCTGATTTTAGAACATTATGGAAGCACAAAGAATTTCATAATTTTGGCAAGCAATGGCAGCAAGTTCATATGTACAGGACTGAGAAGATACTAAGACTAAGAAGATACTAAGATACTAGTATATTAGATGAATTAGTGTTAATTAGAAAGGAAATATACTACTTTCAGATACTCAGATCAAAGAGTTTGCAAATCTGTTATTGGCCAAATAAAATAAGTGTCTATATTTATCAAGCTGATGAATCAGTTTTTTTTCTATTTATGGAATAGGAATAAGACAGAAGAATTAGACATTTGGTCAACCTGTATCCTCAACTAGGCTCTAGTATTGATTACATAGGTAATCATTTTCAGGGCAGTCAACTTTCTTATGTACCAATTTTTATACTTGCAAGGTAGTTATAAGTATCATCTTTCTTTACAGGGCTTACATAAAGTTACAAAATTAGATCACAGTGAAAAACATGCTAGTAAAAAGAAGCAACTATCATTAAATGGATGCATGCTGAACCAGTACAATTGTTGGGTAAGTGAACTGATGAATTGCAAGTCTGCTTATAGAAGGTGTAGTTCATTTGCATCACTAACCTGTCAAATCCAAAAGAAGTATGTCAGCAGTGATAAAAAGGGGGCCTTATCCACTTCACCAAGAGGCCAGCTCTGATTTACTGGGTCAGAGTTTAGACTGGGAAGATATAGCACATAAAAGGTCTACTAATGTGAAATCTCAAGCTTTGAGGTGGAAAACTAACTCCCATTTTAATAATACATTAAAAATTCATTCAGGAAACCAAATTTGAAACTAATGTTAATTTAGAAAAGGAATGAGACTAAGAGAGAGAGAGAGAGAGAGAGAGAGAGAGAGAGAGAGAGAGAGGGAGGGAGGGAGGGAGGGAGGGAGGGAGGGAGGGAGGGAGGGAGGGAGGGAGGGAGGAAGGAAGGAAGGAAGGAAGGAAGGAAGGAAGGAAGGAAGGAAGGAAGGAAGGAAGGAAGGAAGGAAGGAAGGAAGGAAGGAGGAAATACAGACTAGACTCCTAGAACATCAGAGCAAAAAGAGACTAGACCAAGTGAAATTAGGACATGAGCTTGAAGTTCAGCTTGTGGGTGCAGTGGTACCATGTAATACTCTAAGTGCACATTTAGACCCAGTTTTTTCTTTTTATGGTCTGTGTATATTCCTGCATTCCATCACCCAATTAGATGCTAATTCTTAATGGTTACCTTCCCACTGGGCCAGAGATGACTCAACTTTACCTAGGTCCCCTTTGGTGACTGAGAAACAAGTTCTAATTAGTAGATGCATACACAGGAAGTTATCTCTTTACATCCCCACTTTGTATCTAAGGAAATTTTGACATAGCTAAATATTATGGCTGGTTGGGGCACATACTAGCATCTTTTCCCACTAGGCTATGTATGCCTTCCTGATGCCCATATATTAATGGCTATAGGAAGAAGTGTAAGTGTGAATCTTAGGCTTAACAGAAAATTTGCTACTTAATTTAATCTTCAGTGCAAAGCTTTTAGGTTTGGTATTAATCGGAGTCCTTCAGCCTACAGAGGCTATACTTTTCCCAACTCATCTGTCAATATATCTGGGCCCATAATATGATCATGATAAGACAAAAAAATGAGCATGAAGAAGAAAGACTGGGACCAGGGGCCAGATTATCTCTTCCCCTGCCACTGTGGACCATAGAGATTTTATAGTATTTTCTTTCTGTATCTGCAGCAATAGGTATCTTTGGTCCTGGAATATGGGAGAAAAAATGAGACAATGGGAAAATGAATTTATATTGTTCAGATCACAGTCTAGTTTGGCTTTGTTGGTGGTCAGTGATGGAATCAGATATCAAAGGGACTACTTCATCACAGAGCCCAGAGATGATTTGGTTTTTGCTTAAGTGCCAAGCATCACCTTTGAGAGAATCCTGTCTTTACCCTTTCTAGATTGCCATTCTACCCTGTGGTGCTACGAGACTATCCCGTCCTGAATTATTTTGTTCACAACATTGTCAATTATTTTCTACTAGAAGGTAAGTTTTATCATGACGCTGTGTCCTCTGTTTATTCTCATTGCTTGGAACAGTGCCTGAAATGTACTGGAGGAGTAACAAATATTTGATGAATTTTTATAAGGAAGGATTATCCTATTGAACCATCAAAGTATGAATTCAAGAGGATGTAAAAAGGTGTTTATCTTTGAAACTGTTAAGTTTTCTAACACAATTTCTTTCCACTAAAGCAGAAGATGTTATATTCAACCTATTTTGGGGGGGTGGCATTTATATGTCTGTGCTTTAAAAAAATATAGGATTTTATTATTTATCACTGAAACTCAGGATTCTTCTGGGTACTGGAGTTACAGTTTTGAGCAACCACACCCGCCAACTCCATAGAGTCTGACTTGAAACTGGCTCCATCACGTGATTAAACTGTGTAGCTCTAACTTGTAATACATTTCCATGGTGCGTCATACTGTCTCACTTGATTGGACACCTGGTCCAAGCTGGACCCATCACAGGAATTCTGAGAGAATCTGGAACATAGAGTCCAAGCGACAGAGGCAATTCCCTGTCTGTAGTAGGTCCACAGGGAGTACTTAATTATGTCATGCTTGCACTATGTGGAAGCAGGAAGTGGTATCAAAAAACGAAAGGAAATTCAATGTACAGAAAGTAGTAGAGACAGATAGGGGAGAACCAGAGAAAAAGCAGGGAAGAGGCAGAAGGAGTGGGGAGGAGAGGTCATTTATTTGGGGAGTGTTTGAATGCTCATTTGGTTGTTTGAATTGTCTTCTCATTATTTCCTGTGATTTGACTGTTCAACATTTACTTAAAAACGTTTAAACCAACAAATATCTCTTTTATCAAAGCCAATTTACATTTGCTCTTTAAAACCATACACAACACTCAAATCGCCATTTAATTAGAAAACAACTATTCACGAAACTTTGTTTGACAGTTTAAACCATAGCAAATTTTCTATCTTGTTTTGAGGTTGTTCACTATCTGAGACCAAAAACTTCTGTGGTAAAAATAGGTAGAGAGATTCCCTTCAGAAGAATGAACGTGCCTAAGACTGGAAATCTAGAAGAGATGAGGCAGAGTTGCCAGGAGCAAAGAAGCACTGATGTGTGAGTCAATAGGAGTACTGGCTTCACAACTCGCTAGCCACCAAGGTGAGGAGTTATGTTTGGACTATGGGATCTCTTCCTTTCTAAAAATACAAATTTACAGGTTTATGCCAGATCTTTAAGTCTATGATTCTAAACAAGAGAAGGCAAAAGGGGAGAGAAATATGAGGTATGAGGATCCCTTTTCCAAGGGCCATTGGTATTTTGACCCAAGGTGGAAAACTAAAACTCATAGATCCTACTTGGAAGCTGGCGATTTATTGTGGAGGCAAGAGGGGCAGTGACAGGCAGGCATTGCTTTAGCTGTCATACCTGGAGCATCTTTGCTTTCTTGAATCCTACAGAAGCTGCAAGCAAGACTGTAGGTGGAGGAACAGGACTTCTGAGATTCTAAATTTTAACTAGCTTTAAGGGAAGGCTTCTGGAATATAGCCAGTGTTACAAGAAACCAATTGTGAGAAGGAGTCTTCCTCCCTGCCCCCGTCACATAAACACACCTCTGGCCCTTGACCTTATCCTGTAGACAGATACCTCCCTTGTCCTTTAATCCATTCTGCCCAACAACAGCATCTTTAGTACTAAGTCAGAAGTAGAAGTTGGAGGAAATAGTTTTCTCCCTAACAAGAGCTCATCGGTTCTCATCCTGTCTCACAAGATTGGGATCTCCACTCTTTGGCATGACTAGTATTGAGGAGATAGCTTTCAACAGCTCCTCCACCCTTTATTTGGTCCTTGCACTATCATTATAGAGCTCTGTGAGATTAAAAAAACAAACAGGCAGTGAGCATGATAATACAGGCTTTCACTTGACTTTTTCTCTAAGATCTGCATGTCCACAGTCAAGTTAAAATTTCTGCCTCTCAAAACTGTAAGCTCACTGAGGCAGGTTGGTTCTGCTCCTCCAAAGAGTAAGACCCAAGGTTTTCTAGCTTCTCTGTCTGACTTCACATATTTCTGCAACCCTCTGTTCTCACAGGTTCCAACACTGGAAAGGGGGAGGAGGTCTGGTAACTTGACTTTGGCTGTTACCACTATCTCTCTCCAAATCTAGCTCAAAAAAAAGTCAGCTGTTTTAGTCACTCCTCCTTATCTATGTATAAGCTCCTTCATGTGGAGGAGGGTGGCAATTAACACCTTAAGACCCTTAGAAATACCAAACACTATCCTATGTAAGTGTGGAAAACAGAATGTACTACTCAGTATGTTGCTATAGAGATTAAATCTAAAGCTAACTACAATAGATAGGACTATGAAAACTATCACACAGCAAATACTAATGTGAACATAATAGGGGTCTTCAGAACTTTTCTCTGCAGGATTATTTGCCTTATAGGATTAGATCTGCAGAGTTTCTCCCCAAAGCAGACTAGAAGTCATTGTTGCATACAATATCTTGGGAAATCTTCTCCATGTTTGGCAGGAAATCTTACTGGGTAGGCAACCTTAGGGCATTTTGCTGTACATAAGATTTGCCTATGTTCTCAAACAAACAAGCCAAAAAAAACAAAAAACAAACAACCCCCCCCCAAAAAAAAACTTGCCTATGTGCATTTTATGTTTATTAGCTTATTAACATTTATTTATGAAGCTAAATGTTTTGAATATATGCAAGAATCAGGTACCAAATTATTTACATGTCTTTGCTTGTATATTGTATGCACATAACAAAAAAACATACACATGCACATGATATCTGATAAAAAAAACCTAACCCCACCCAGCACCCCTCAGCAGAAAGGTGAGTAAGTACAAAATAATACCAACAGATGTAGTTTTGGTAACTGTTCACTGAATAGCTTGCAGTACATTTCTTTTATACAGGAAAACAATTTTTTTTTGTATTTTCTTTTTTCCTTCTCAAGGGTCCTTAAAATCCAATGCATAAGGCAAGAGGGGGATTAGTGTTTTGTTAAATAAAAACAGCTTCTTTGGGTATCTAAACATCATTCTAAGAATCATGAGGCCATTCCCAAAGCAGAGATGCTATCAAAGGCATTTTAAAATCCTCCCCTAAATAGAAAAATCAAGTACTCCTGATACATCTTCCCAATTTATCATGCATGCTGTTAAAGCTAACAAGTAACATAATATCATGACCTGTTTGTTGGTTCTCTAAAAAGACAACACAATAAAGAAGAAAAGAAGCATATCCTGGTCAGATGACCTGTAATAAAGAACATGAGAAATACGCCTTGGCAAACATTGGCTAATGGAACACAAGGAATCTGCTTTCCCCTTTCAGAGTGCTAGAGGTAACTGTACTCACAGCAGGAGCTCCGTAGGGCCACTTGATGTCCATAGTAGCCCTCACTTTCTTTTAACATGTGTGAACACCAAAGCTCAGTTCTGTTCAGGTGAGTTGTTCAAGGTCATACAGCTCAGTGTTTGGCTGTTCTGCAGCCTCTGCTGATCTACCCAGAGCTCAGTGAACTCATCGGAACTTCTAGTTTTCTCTGATCACTCACACTGTCATATGCACCCAACTTAGCCCAGAAGACCATACTGTTAGTGTTTTGCTGACTCAAGGGCAGCATGTTTTCTGTTAGAACAGTGGTTCTCAACCTGTGAATTGCAACCCCTTTGAGCAGTCAAACAACACTTTCATGGAGGACGCATATCAGATATCCTGTGTACCAGATGTTTACAATATGATTTATAACAGTCGCAGAATTAGTCATGAAGTAGCAATGAAAATAATTTTATGATTGGGGGTCACCACAACATGAAAAACTGTATTAAAAAGTCACAGTGTTAGAAAGGTTGAGAACCACTGTGTTAGAGGGGCTCAATGGATTATGTATAAATGTGGAAAACTCATGGGTAGAGAGGAAAAATGTAAAACATGGACTGAGCTCCAAACAGTTTAGATGTTTCCAGAGAGATTGTGTGAAATAACCTAAGCCAAAGGTTGAGTACAGTATGCAGCAGGCATTTAGCCAATTATTTGTTATTGTCTTTGTGGTCATTTAGTAACAACGTCTGTATATTCTGCAGAAAATAGAGTACAGAATTACTGTCTACTGGTTTTTTAAACTTATTTCATGATACAGTATAGAGGAAAAGATGTACACAATTCATTGTTCAGTTGGTGATATACATTGGGTTTCCTATGATAAATGAGGCTGATATACTACATCATGCTGAAGTCTATGTTTTTCCCTTTTAACAAAGAAGATGCTGGCTGCTGGAAGTTAGAGGACATTTTACAGAGAGCCAAATCAACATGGATAGCATGTACATACCATGCTGATCCTAATAAAGCAGTGTGTGGTTCTGAAGACAAGGGCTGGCCAAAAACATAAATCAATGCCTTAGTGTATGCATGGGCAATGATTAAAAATATCATTCGATACTAATGAATGATAGAGAGCTTTAAATGTATGCATTTTGTATGCTAAACAGCTTGGTTTTATTATAAGAAAATGACTTAAATCACTTTTAGTTAATGGCTTTTACTCTCTGAATATAATTCTGTGTTTAGCATTACTTTTCTTGAGAATTCTCTGTTCTTCATTAGCATTTTTAACCCCTGGCTCATAGATGATAAAACAGCATAGTAGAATATTGAACTGTTTGTTATAGTTTGGTAGCTGGTTGGGGGTGAGCCAAAGCACTGCTTTCATACACAATTTTATTCCAACATTTAGGGTGAATCTACTTGCAGGGCTACAGAAAAATTACTGCACTTTTCCTGATTGAAATGTTTGGTCAATAAAAGGCAGGACTACTTAAATGGGTGGAATGCATCACTCTATAAAGAAGTGGGAATATCCCCAGTCACTCACTCATTCCTACATACCTGGTGCACGGATCGAACTAAGGAATCAAGAGCTTTTGTCTCTGATCTCTAGAGCTTCCATTTTCTACTAAGGAAGAGAAATGCATAGGTAGATAATTATAAAGCTATGCCATAAACTTTCAAGGGAGGTGGAAACACTGTTAAATGATAAACAGAAGTCAAATTCTAAAAATAGGGGCTGGGGAGCTAACCTATATACTACTTTATTCTGAATCTCTGAGTGATGGCCTATAATGGGGAGCTTCGCAGGGACAAAGGTACAAAAATACTGCATTTTCTCTCTTGGCCACCTTGTTTTTGCATTGTTCCATGAATTTCAGAATGGAGAGTAAGTTTTCTGGCCTAGGAGATGTCATGTTTTTTTGACTCTTCCTTCTTTTTCCTTGGTAAGAAGTGATTTAGTCAGGGAGATATCTTTATGAAGATGGATGCTGAAATACAAAACTATATTAAGGGATATAAATAAGGCATCTAGTGATTCCCTTGTAAATGAATACAAATTTATACAGTCATATCTTACTTATTTGTTTAGTCTAGGTGACCAAGTATGTTTCTTAATATATGTTTGGCTGGGACTTCCAGCTGGCTTTCTGCAAAAGCCCCCCATTTTTTTTCTCTCTCCAAACTCTTTCCTCAGAGAATTTCCAACAACAACAAAAAAAGCCACTAAAAGTTCAGTTCCATGGAGGCAGTGGCTCCACCAACCCACAAAGCTGCCAGCTGCTCAAGACCTTGCCTAGAGTGTTATGATTGGGCACTGTGGAGACACATCATCATCCCTGCGCCTACAGGGTATTTAATCCTTCTCCTTTAGATCAGCAGTGTGATTTTTCTCCTACTCCCCTCTCCCCACCCCCTCAATCTTTGGGGGCTGGAGAGTCACCTAGGAGTGCTTTGCCTAAATAAACTTGCTTTTTTACTTTTTAATTCAGCTTGATCTGACTTACTACGTCTGTGGGGAAACCTATTATAGGTACAGAAAAACCTATCGATATCTTCATTTGTGATATAGTAATCTTGCTGAAGATGGGTATTGACTAGTGCAAGAAAACTTTTGATCAGATCAACTGCTATGCTGAATTTTTTAAATGTGGTGTGTGAGTGTGTGTGTGTGTGTGTGTGTGTGTGTGTGTGTGTGTGTGCATGTGTGCCCACGAGCCTAGGCATGCATGATTGTTCATGCATTTGGGTGCTTATATGTGTGGAGGCCAGAGGACAACTTCAGGAATGCCAGAAATTCAGGAATGCCATCTGCCTTCCTTGAGACAGGGTCTCTCATTGGCCTGGAGCTCATCTATTAGGATAGACTAGCAGGCCAGGGAGCCCCAGTCCTCCTGTCTCTGTCTTCCCAGCACTGAGACTGCACTGCAAGCATGTGTCACCAGTCTGTGTTTTTCATGTGGGTTTTGGAGACTGAATTTAGGTCCCTGTGTTTGCAAGGCAAGCACTTTATTAACTGAGCCATCTTTAAAGTCTCCCAAGTTCTTTTCTAAGTTGTGTTAAAAAAAGATCCTATTTGAAACATGTCTCCTAAAATACTACTGTCTGGATAGGGTATCCTCAGCCTGTCATACTGAGAGCAGAAACATACTTATTTACTGCTGTATCTACAGAATCAGAACAGAGATTTCTGGGTAAATGGCAGCTTGTTCAGAAAATATTTGCTGAATGAATGAATGAAAGTGTCATAGTAACCGCTGGTGATGTTTGAGGAATTCATGGACAGTCACGTTAGAAATGCCTATTATGTTCAGTAATTTTTCAAACATAAATCAGGAATATGATTTTGATTTCTAGTAAAGCTCTTCTCACAAAGAAGTTAATAATGAACTTTCTTATTAAAATAAAGAACATTTGACAGGAATACCCCATATGAAAACAGTTTACTGATGTTTTTCCCAGCAGGCTTTCTGTCATTTATCTCCCTCTACTTTCCATTTACCAATAAAGAAGTCACAGTATGATTTGTCTATGGCTAGCCACCAGACCAACCTCTACTAACTGCAGGGGAATTTAAGGAATTCACTCTTTCGCATTTTCCAATCAGTGTTTTCTGAAGTTGCACAACAGAGATATATAAATAAAGGCAATCAACAGCTTACCCCACACTCTCCATAGAAAGGGAATCCAGTCCAGTTTGCCTGGCTCTCAGAGCTCATGAGAGCATTCTCTAAAACAGAAATGAGGCAGGAGTGCAGGGCTGAACTCTGGCCTCAGGGGGGCATCGGAGAGGCTTTCATTTCTTTCCATGCTGCCCAGTATAAGGCAGAAACTACTGATGCAAGCCTGCAGGCACCGGACCTCATTTTTCAAGTTCAAAAATCTAGAACTAGTGTTAAATGAATAACAGAAGTGAAAAGGGAAGCTGAGCCCAGCTGGTCAGTTTGTAGAACTTGTCACTTTGGAAGAAAGTCACCTTACCCTTGAAGTACAAAACTGGACCGACCACCTTGGAAGACAAGAAGTGGGTCAGCAGACAGTACAGATCCGTCCATTTTGGGATTATCCGGACAAAACAACAACAGCAAAAGGGTCAGATATGTTTTTCTTTGATCAAACAACAATTGGTAAATTTAGCAGAGCAGTCATTTAGCATTAACCCCAGGCAAGCATCGAAAATTCACATTCTCTAGATTGATTGAAAAGAAGACACTAATATTTAAGCAGCATTCCCCTCCCCCATCTCTGTTGGGGATACAAGTTTGATTATAACAGCAGGTTAATTGTTGATAAGGTTAATGTTTGTGAGTTAGCAATAAAGAAATAAGCAAACAATCTGATTCTTGCCTTGTAACACTTCACCTGGATGAAACAACACTGCAATCTGCAGTCGATTATAAAGACGAAAAGCAGTCTTTTCTGAGGTATGAATTCTGTGTGTTGGGGCTAGAACCTGGGGCCTCACAAATGGTAAGCAAGTGCTCAACCACTGAACTATAACCTCAGCCCTTGTGATCAATTTTTGTACTGATTATCAGTATTATGAGATTCAGGTCATACAGAAATATTACTTTTTAAATACTTAGCAGTTCAGAACTTCTACATAGGCATTCCTTCTCTCTTCTGAGTGGCGGATGAAAAGCAAAAGTTAGAAATTAACAGCCAATAAACTGCCTTAAGTAAAACACAGGAGTTGATCAGAGCAGAATCGTGAACTGAAACTTTAAAAATGATTTACTTAAAAAAGGAATTAAAAAATGCTTGGGAAGGCTGTAGAATACAGTATATACCAGGTGACTATAAATCTAAGGAGGGCTGGCAATGAAAACAGTAACGATGTAGAACAGAGCTTTGAGGCAAAAGCCAGGATTTCTTGTCTGGCTAGAAAGATGATATCAAATAATGTTTCTGTGGGGGGATAAAAAGGGACTAGGAAAGGGATATGATACCAGGGATGCATGAATCATATGATCTGTGAAGGCAGGCTGGTAACCACAGCATTGCTGGGACAATGGGAGTTGAAAGCCTTTTTTCTGAGACCCACACACGTCACTGGGGGATTTCAACTGCATCAGCATGGCAGCAATACTGACCGCCACAGCCCGTGGAAGAGGAGATCAAGTTTTATAGTGCTCGGGAGAGTTTTTAAAAGACTGATTCAGAAACAGGAAATTATAAACACTTGCTTCAGGACAGCAGTGGGGCTCCTGGCTCCCAACCAGCATCCTCACAGGAATGCCTTGCTACCCAAATGAGGAGGAAAAGATGGGGAAAAAAATCATGTGCAGAGGCCTGTAGTGTAGTTTAGGGATTGGGTGCTTGTCTAGCATACTCAATTATCTGGGTTCAATCCCTAGCACACAATCAATCAGTCAATCAATATATTGTATATCTATCTATCTATCTATCTATCTATCTATCTATCTATCTATCTATCTATCTATCTAATCTGTCTGTCTTCTTTCTACCAATCAATCAATACATATTCACTGTGATTCATTTGGCCAGTAGGGAAAGTGATGATACAAGAAGTAACACATTCCATTTAGCTCATAGCCTGGGCTCTGTAGTCGAGCTGACTATATTTATTCCTGGTTCTGCTCTCTAATACATCATTTAGCTTGTCTTGGCTCTACCTCAGCTACATCACCTATAAAACCAAAATGATAAGAGTAACTTGGCTACAAAGTTGTTACCAACACTTGGTGAACTAGCAGCAGAAGTGGCCCAGGGCACACCCCCCCCAAAGTAGCCACTGCTTCATGTACCTCTGTCCTTTTAAATCAAATTCATGACTTACTAAATGCTATTTAGTGTGGTGGTATTGTGTTCCCCAAAATATTGTGTACCTTAATAAACTTATCTGGGGTCAGAGAACAGAAAAGCCACTAGGTAGGCAGTGATGGCACACACCTTTAATCCTGGCATTCCAGAGATAGAAATCCCTCTGGATCTCTGTGATTTCAAGGCCACATTGGAAACAGCCAAGCATGGTGACACGCCTTTAATCCCAGAAAGCCAGCCTTTAATCCCAGGGAGTGGTGGTAGAAAACAGAAAGATATATAAGGCGTGAGGACCAGAAACTAGAGGCATTTGGCTGGTTAAGCATTCGGCTGTTTAAGCTTTCAGGCTTTGGAGCAACACAGTTCAGCTGAGATTCATTCTGGATGAGGACTCAGAGGCTTCCAGTCTAAGGAAACAGGACAAGCTGAGGAATTGGCAAGGTGAGATAGCTGTGGCTTGTTCTGTCTCTCTGATCTACCAGCATGGACCCCAATAACTGACCTCGGGTTTGATTTTATTAATAAGAACTTTTAAGATTCCTGCTACAATTTAGTATTACATCTGACACATCTGACTGTAGTTTGCATACTTCATTTAAAATCAGAATCCACTTGAACTTTTTTATGGGGAGAAATTCAGCAATCTCAATGAAGATAATTATGTAGAAAATACAGTGATACCGACAATATACCAACAATAGCAATTCGGAAGTCTCTTGCCTTTCATAAGACTAATTTCTTTGAACCAGTTTCTCCACTCACCTGCTTTCTTGACATTGTGATTCATCTCTTCCTTTCCTCTTACCTGAGAAAGGTCCTCTGGACCCAGCTTGACAACCTCCTCCTAAAGCTTAGATGACACCACCTCCTCAATTTCCCCTGGGTAGTGAGCCTGGAGGTCAAAACATTACCCCATCACACTTGTCCTGCCAATGTTTTGGTAAATAGCAAAAGAGGGAAATCTCACATTTCATAGTCAGAAGGAAAGTAACAAAACCTATGCTTGTAACTGTTATTTCTTCCTCTGCAATGATGGCAGTATTTGGAATTTTGAGGTCCTACCGTGAGAGTGGTAACTACAAGGTTAAAAGGGGAATGCATGTAGTTCAGACTTCAACCTAGCTCTGGGATATAGGGAACCAGCAAGAATCAGCCAGTTTAGCTGGAAAAGAAATGCGTTCTGTCCTCCACCTCAGTTCATCCCAGCTCCCCGACCTCCATTTTTAGACACTGGTTCTATTTGTCATGCAGCATGAAACGTGAAGAATTGACTCCTCCCTGCCCCTCACTCAGTGCATTTGCCAATTCAGAATACTCAGAGGGTGGGAGAGAGAGTTCTACACTACATTTGTTATTCAAATGTACATTCTAGGACCAAGGATCACCTGGTTCCTGACCTGCTTTTTAATTTCCTTAGCATGAGCTCATCTCAAATAATTTGTTCTAGTTGAATATGGAAAATGGAAGCTACAATTTGCTTATGGGCAGGGACTACATGTCCATGTAGGTATACATATCCTAAAAAGTGATGGTAAATGATGTTCAAATGCTGGATTTTTTAAAAATGAATCACCCTTGATGAATTAACATTTCCCTCTACTTATGTGGATTAAACCACTCTGTCAGCAGCAATTCCTGGATGTTAGCCAGGACCTGGTTGCTTTGTTATTTATATCAGTTTCTGCTCAGAAATCAACTTTAGAGTATAATATTTAATCCTAAGCTTGGCATTCAAAGCCTTCCATAAGGGCCTCTAATTCTATTCTAGAAAATTCTTCTACACAAGCTTTCAGCTACATCCAAATGGACAGACATTTTTAGGGTTCTCTGAGCAAAGATAGCTTCGCTTACATAACTTGAAGTTGTTTACTTAGCAGACGGTTCTAATTTCTTTTTAACCTTCCAAAGCCAGCTCAAGTCCTATGCCCATTTTAATTTTGCTGTACTCTGAAACTGTATTTCTTACTATTGGTCATATTTACTGAGAAGTGAATTACTTACACTCTCATTTTTTCCTGATGTTTTGCTGCTTTTTCATTCTGGTATTATGTGATAAGTTTTATTACTTACTATTTCTATTAAGATCACTAGATGCTAAACTTACTGAGGTCAAAAACCATATAACCATGAAATTTTATACCCCACATGGGGTTCATTTATGTATCTGGTGCTTCCTGATTGATCAATATCTTCCTATTAGGTTGGTGCTTGCTGGCAAGGGATGACATTGCAGAAATGGATCCAGTGCTGAGGCCAAAACCATGAATTTCCCCACCTTTCTAGAGCTGTAAAGCAATCTCACAATCTAAGAAGCATTATTTATTGTTAGTGCATCATTTAAAAATCACATTTTTTTTTGGTTTCCTCTTTCAATTTCTTGATTAAATTGTTTTTGTTTCTACTAATGGTCAAAGCCAAAACGGTCTCCTGAAGGCCATCTGCTACGCAGTTGCTGGGTGTCACCAGAGGGACAATCAATTGTTAACTGATAACCTTTACTCTGGGGTTAACATTCAGAGTTTAGGAACAGCTTCTAACTAATTAAGGGGCAGTTTGCCTTGGAGCTGTGCATATTTTAGAAGATAAAAGCAAAATTGTCAATTCCTTGGAGGTTTTACCATGAAGGGATTATAGAAATTGTGAATTATTTTGTGTTGGAATGCCACAATGTAAAAAACAATAAACATCAAGCAGGTACCATCACAAAGTCTTGTGACTGTCTCCTGGTTTGTCCTCATAACCCTCTGCTCCTGTCTCTCTCACCACATTGTCCTGGATTTTCAAAATTCAAGCTTAACATGAAGAAAAAAATCTTATTATTTTCCTGCTGAAGACTGTCAGGGTTATAAATATTAAATCCATGTCCCAGTTACATTTCCCTTTATTTTCTCAACTAAATGGTATAATTGTCCACATTACCTCTTTCTCCCAGCTCTGCACCCTTTGATAGCTTTACTGTAGTCCTGTACCCTTTTCCTTCATCTTCCACTACCAAATAAATCAAGCAGCAATTACTGATGTTCAAGCACATAATTCAGGCAGCGTTAGGCTTTTCATTTGACGCAACTACGCAGAGCTGTCTGGAGTGCACTATAATGTTAGAGCATTTAAAGAGACTCCTGTCCATGTTTTCTCCCCCACCTTCCACCAACGAAATGTAGTTGTTTATGATATCTGAAGATTTCCGAGTTATAAACCCCCAAGCGGCTACATAATCTTGAATAATTTTCCACTGAAGCAATTTACATCTATACACAATAATATATCAGCATATACATACATGGAAACACATGGCTCTTCATGAAAAGGAAAAGGAACCCAGAAACAAACAACTGGAGATAAAATAAACCCTTTACATAGACAAGGAATTTCAGTATCTTTAACACAGATGGTTGGAGTTATGACTAAATAAGCACAGTTCAAAACCTCTGGGAGGGGTCTTTAAAAAGGTTCATGCTAGGATCTCTTTAAAGCATTACATATATTATATAATGCATATATATATATATATATATATATATCCTTACACTATCACTCTTGTTTACTAACTGCAGAAAGCTTATAATTTTAGTCTTCCTACTTTCATGACAATTATGAAAATCTAAATCAGATATTTATCCTTGTAATGGTTTTTGCTCACGCAGAGAGTCTCTAAGCCTCAGAGAAGAAAATAGTTATCATGACCTCAGCAAAATCCCGCAGTGCCATAATGGAAATCGCAGTGAATCTTGGGGTCAGGCTCCTGTTTCAGGTTAGCACCATGATTCTTTCACCTACATAACCCTGAAGGACGTGGTTGGGTTCTCCCAAGGATGACCACTCTTAATGTCAAAATCTAAAGCAATCAATCTGACATTAAGCAGTGTTGATAGGAACTATACTAACTCCAAAACCATGGCCAAAGAGATTGAGATTTCTTTTGGCTGTGCATGCATGCTTACACCTAGTTTTAAAGATAAATAGAGGAAGAAGAGGGATTCATTCCTAAAATTGATAAATTTATTCTAGGTTCAGACAATCCATATTTTTTTAAATAAAAAATATAGGGAGGGGACTGTCCTATAAACAGATAGTACTAGCATCTTCATATATGCCCACACCAGCCTACCTAATATCAACAGACATATCTACCCTGTGTTAAAAGCAAAAAATTAACAATTTGCATGTCGTAATGGACGATAAGTGACCGTTGTAAAAAGTGTGTTTATTTTCTGTCTAGAACAAGGCACAGGGAAAAATACAGAAGGTTTCTACAAGTAGTCTATTATTTCTTGAAGCTACGTGGGAGGTGAGGAGGAGAGCAGGCAATTGTCTGTAAATAAATCCCTGCTGACAGGATTTATTTTTCTATCTTCCTTTTAATCTAGTATGCCCGCTCTATTAAGAGTTTCTGTAAGACCTGGATCTCAAAGAGAAAATTTGGCCTTCAGCCCTGGCCAGGCAGGCATCTCTGCAGCAGGTAATGCGGCGCTGCAGCCTGATCGCTGTCCGCGGTGCTGAAAGGTCAGGGAGCAGACGCGGGCTTTGGGCACTCCTGTCCAGGGTGCTGAGCTCCGGCCGGCCACCGCAATCCTCCAGGGGAACCCACCGTGCCAATGCTGCGCGGAGCTCTCCCACCCAGCACCACCCGCCCGCTTGTAGCTGATATGGGGCAGGCGGCATAAATCAAGTCTGCGGGGCATGGAGGCTGCTGTCGCCGCCGCAGCTCAGCTAGCCCAGGGCGGGAACTCCCCCTTCCTCCTCTCGCCTCCCCAGCGCCCACACCCTGCTTTCTTATCTCCCTTGGGTAGCGGTGTCCTAAAGACAACAGTTAGAACGAACGACAACCCCGTGTTTTGCTTTTGCTTTTGCTTCTATAGAGAAAAGGGAAAGAAACCCACAACCCCAATCACCTAAACATATCCCAAACTGCATCCCAAGATGGAAGAGGGTCCCACGGCTGTTTCAAAAGAGTAAGTTATTATTCTGCACACATCCTCCCTGTTTCTTTCCACCGCTCCATCTGCAGCGTCCCCATTCATTCCTTCTCCAAACAGCTCACCTCGAAAATACTTTTATGTAGCCCCAGGGAAGAGTCTAGGCAGAGTGCACCCAGGGAATACCGCACCCTAAGCGCACCAACACACTTGTATTTATCCAGGCTCACTTGGGCTGTCAGCTGCAGCTGCGGTCCCTTCTGTGTATGCGGCTATCCAGGGCCAGGACCACGGTCTGGGGAGGGGGCTCTTTACCTTAGCTTCTCCAGAGGATGCTGTCCGCTGATCCCTGCGGGTCACAAGAGTGAAGGAGCTACCGGGCAGGGAGGGAAGGAAAGACAGCTCCTGACCTCCCCGAGGTTTCGTCTTCAATGCAACGTGAGCTCTGCCCTCATCAAAGATGGCCGTCCCTTTGACGTCAGCAGCTTTTAATAGCCCGCTCCTCGAGGGGCGGGGAGGAAGTGTGTTGGGGGAGGGCGCAGGGAGGAAGGTGGCTGGGGGCGGTAGGGGAGGAGCCGGGAGGTGCGGAGTGCTTGACTCAGCTCCCGGAGCGTTTTGCAGCAACCCTTTTTATTTCAGTCTTTTATAAACATTCAAATGGAGCGATTCTTTTGACTCCATTTTAGCACGGTCTTGGGAAAACACGTACCTCTTTCGACTGTTTTCCTGATGGCCTATGCTTTTGCCTGTGTGTGCATGCATATGTGAATATATGTATGTATATAAGAATGTATGTAATGTGTATATACAATTATAATGCAAATACATAATTTATATGTAAAACGTTCCCCTGCTGACTTGTCTTGGTTGAGTCACAGACCAGAGAGGAAGGCAGAGGAGTGAAGGGGTGGTGATGTGAGTGGCTGGGGTAGATTTCGGTTGTGATTTATTTTCTCCAAAGAGGAGGGTCGGTCCGAAGAGGTATCCCCCTCCGCTGTCACCAGCTTCTTAGGAGACCAGGTTACTTGGGTTGCTATTTTTATGAGTGATTATTGAATCAAAGTAGCTTTGCAGGTTTGGAGTTCTCATTTAATCGTGGCCATTTGGGGAAAGACTCACACTTTCTTTTAAAGTACGTCAGAGCAATTATCACCGAGATAGCACTTAAGCTGGGCAGAGGAAGAGGGGAGCTAGTTAACCCTACCAGCCTGGGTTTGCAGGGCTCAGGGCTTTGAGTTGAGAGTTGTTTGCCCAGGGCTAATAGATGACGCTGTTTCCGGTTGAATGTGCAGTCAGGGCCTGGGTGATGTTCGGATTTCTTAGAACATCTCCGGGGGACGGTGCATGCATGTCCAGACACCCAGAGGGAAAGTGGCTAGGACTGGAGGGTCACTCATTACGCAAACCCAGGCACTCGCAGTGGCTGACCCTCTGAAGCTCAGGGCCGGGTATGAGCAAGAATGTCTACTTCTGCTGGTTAGATGAGAGATTAGAAGTAATAACCAAACAACATAATCCTGTCTTCTCTTGCTGTGTGTGCGTCAGGAGCTGGGGAGGGCGGGCGGCGGTATGCAAATAGTTCGGTGGTTCAGCCTCTGGATGATTCACAGGTGTTGGCGAGGCTGTCGGGGCTCTAGGCAGGGAGGGGGAGCTGGGGAGCGCGTGGGAGGTGGGGGACCTCGTCTGAGGAACTGTTTGTACTTTTCCGCGGAGGAGGATGAGATTAGAAGTCGTGCCTTGCAATCTTAAAACTCGATGGCCTCTTGGGCCATGGAAAAGCCTTGTTTCTCGGCTGGGCGGGGGTGGGTGTGGGTGGGGGGAATAGACCCAGCGCGGGGAGGCATTTAAAACTGGGTCTGAAAAACAACGCACAAACGCCCACCTCTCGACAATACCACACACACACACACACACACACACACACACACACACACACACACACACACACACAGCATAGCTCGCTGGCTTTAAAGCTTTAAGTAATAAAGCGTTTAATTGTAAGCTATTGCAGGTTGTGTAGAGGGAGAGCGGAGGAAGGAGGCGGAAGACTTGTAAAGGGATTGCGCCTGAGAGGAGCATAATTCGCCTTTTCTTAAAGATACCCCGATCCAAAGGATATTTTGAAATATTAATTTTTGCGATGACTATGGTGTTTGGATTTTTAGTAAGTCCAGATTCCTGCTGCAGTTTGCTTACTTAATTATTCATTCAACATTTGAAATTTCTCTATGATAAACAAGAAAATATGCGCGGTGTTCACTCAGGTACCATTCCAGCTCTTACTTTCATTATAAAGCTAGCAGGAATAGATTTAAGTATGTAATCTTTTTCAGTTAGGATATGACTTGAAAAAAAAGCAGCATTCAGGATTGGCAGAGAAAAAAAACAAACCACTTTGCAATGAGGGGAAAGAAAATACTTGTATGGCCCTCTGACTAGAAATCATTCAGGCAGAAAGTTTGTGTTAGAATGGAGGCGGGGGATTTTCCAAATTAAAAAAAAAAAAAAGTAAGTACGTCATTGATGGAGCCTCATTCTGCAGGCAAAAATGATGTGGCAGTCACCAGAGAGAACTGCTTGGTGTTCTGAATTTTCAACTGAAGATTTCTCACACTGACATCTTCAAAAAGTACAGAGTAGGAAAGAGTCAGACTGACTCAGGGCATCACAGGAAACAGCATCGGCCCTGCAGAATGATGTGACAGCATTGCTCATATCTGTATGCTTCTTTAGAAAATGATACTGTTTGAGTGTTTCTTCATGCTTGGGGAGCACAAAGGTCTAATCTGAGAGACACTGGATAAATAAAAATTCGCTATGTATGACAAGATAGTCCTTAATATACTTTGAATATCATAAGGGGATTTCCCCCAAGGCTGTTTCCATTGTTTTAATAAAATAAAGTAATACAAAGAAAAACTTCCATGATGATGCGTGACAGTAATTCAGGGTTTACAAAGGGCTGACCCTTACAGAGAAGTAAGGTGAAGAACATTTTGCTCCAAAATGATTCAGCTGTTTTTGAGTCCTCTCTACAAAAAAAAACCAGTATGTATAGTAACTAACCCAGAGGAACTCACTGTTGTGTTAGGTTGATATTTATGCTATGCTAAGGCAACTTCTGAAAGCTCTCTGGTATACCATGCCCCAGAACATTCTCATTTGCAATTGTTACATTTGGAATATTAAATAAAGTTCAACATTCATACTCAAGTGGGAGACTGAGGCCGGCCCTTCATTGTGTGCTCAAGACCAGCCTGGGCTATAAATTAAGTTTGAAACTAGTTTGGGCTTTATAGTGAGACCTTGCTCCAAAACTCCAAAACGTAAATAAATAAATAAATAAATAAATAAATAAATAAATAAATAAATAAATAAATAAACAAATAAATATAGAAAACAGACAAACTAAAAACTCCAAAGATCCATAGCTGGCTTGACAACTACATTTCTTTAAAAAAAGTTTCTATGAGTTATTTTTGTTGTTTGACAATTTCATGCATGCATATATTATATTCTGATTATCCTCTCTTTCACATTCTCTTTCATGTTTTTCCCATCATCTTTATAATTCTTCCTTCTCCCACATGCTTACTACTATTCCCTAGGATTTACAACTATGGCTTTTGTTTTGTGGCCCATTTAGTTTCACTAGGGGCTATCAGTGTGACCATTGAATTGGAAGTGTTCAATGGAGCTTGGCAAGGTCACCAGTGGGTATACAACTGAGGGCAATGATCTCTCCATTCTTTGAAGCTGGCAGTAGCAAACAGTTCCTAAGTGAATGATAGGGCGCCAAAGTCCCGCCTCCACTCATACCTGACAGTTGACAGGCTTTTTCTTTCACAGACCTAGTGCAGGCATCAACTTCTGTAAATTCATGATTCTGATGGCTGTTTCTTGCCCAGTAGATGGTATTTTCTGACGCTTCTCCTTATCTTCTGGATTTTTTAGTCCTTCCATCCTTACTTCCCCAATGTTCCCTGAGTCCTAGAGGGGGTGGAACAAATGTCTTGTTTAGTATTCATCTGAGCACTCATCATAAGAGCACACATTTGCCACTTGTTCTCATAGTAGTAATGAGTTTCAGCATCCCGGTCATTTACTAGAAAGAGAGGTTTTCCTGATCAAGGCTTTCAATGGTTTTTGTCTTAACATATGTAGAAGGGAGCTTGATACTCTGTCAGTTTTATAAAATATTGCATGAATTTTCCAAAGTCAATTCTGAAATATTTTATAAGTACCCAGCTTGGAAATGCTTTCACCAATGTCCTCCTTTGGGATATACCTGGCACCTTCTAGTAATTCATCAAGACCTTGGAAGGACACAAGCCTTGGGCAAAAGAGCACATGTTTAATAGATGAGCTCTTTTGCTTCCTTGGTTTTCTTTCCACATGACTTGCTTACCCCGTTCTCTTTGAAGGTTCCTGTTTTCCCCTACCCCCAACCCAGTCTCCATACACAGTTGCTCTCAGAAAAAGGAAATGTTCTAAGTCTAAATTCAAAAGCTACCTTTCTTCTACAAGGCATCTGAATAGGGACATATCTTGTGAGAAACCCAGGAATATTAATTAGTTCTTTCTGATTTACTATGCCAAGAAAAAGTAAGATTATACACCTATAATTTGCCCACAACTGGGGGCTGGGTGCTTCCACACTACTGTTCCTTAGTACACCAAAATTATAGACTTAAATGTTTATGGTTAGTAAACAAAGTAATGGGTTTCACCATATCACACTCATCTGCATTTGCAATTATACCTTGTATTCATCCATTCCCTCTTTTCCCTGTGTTCCCTACGATCCTTTCCCCTTACTCCAGATGTTTCATTTCCTTTCCCTAGTTAGTTTCTCTTTCTGTTTTCCTATTACATGTGTCCCATTACTTTCTCCATTATCTGTCCCCCATCTCCCTCAAGATCTATTCTCCTCTCATGATCCCATTTCTATCCCCCCCTCTCTCTCACACACACACACTTTTAAGTTAAGATTCTATAAATGAAAAAAAAACTTATAGTATTTATATTTCCAAAAGTGACAGACTCTTTTTTATACATAAATGCATTCTAAAGCATCTCCAGTGCTGAGGATGCTTGTGGCTAGAGAGAGAAGAGTTTTGTGACAATGAAGGATGGCAGGAAGGAGAAATGGTAGCCAGTTCAGATTAGTTGTAAAAATGTTATCATCACCTTTCATAAAGTCTTTCAAGAATCCTATTATGTCTGTATCCTCTCCGTACCTCAGCTATCTCATAGCTACACTAGTCTCAAAGGAATGATGAGGCATATAGAATCATGTCTTTTTTTTGTGACTTATTGATTAAATATTAGAAACCTATCATTTTGAGGGGGCCTAATGTCTCTAAAAATTACATGATACTTAGCTTTAACATGGAAGTTTACTCTTCATTAGATAACAGCTAGATACACACCACTTATTTGCTCTAGGCCTAGGCTTGTTCATCTATATTAGTCTCTCAATTAGTCAAAATCTAATACTTATCATTGTGCTTGGTATTGGAGTACATGCAAGCTGAGTTAAAATAAAGGAGACAGTTGAGATTTAAATAGAGTAAATAACCTGACCAAGGACATGGCTAATAAGTGCACACTGGAATTTGAACTCCAGGATCCAAGTTCATAATCACTGTATATTGGTGCATACTCTTCCAGTTCCATTAAACTCACTTCCTCCCACAGTAACTGATCTCTCTACATCTACATCAATATATTGTGTATATCTTTTTTCTTTTCTTCTTTTTTTTTTTTGGTTTTTCGAGACAGGGTTTCTCTGTGTAGCTTTGCACCTTTCCTGGAACTCACTTGGTAGCCCAGGCTGGCCTCGAACTCACAGAGATCCGCCTGGCTCTGCCTCCCGAGTGCTGGGATTAAAGGGTCTTTTTTCATTAATGACATTAGAGGGCATGAGTCTACGACCCACTGATTTGGTTAGATGAATAACAAATTTGGTTGGGGCATTTATAAGGGAAGGGTTGTTTATGTCAAATAAAAATAGAAGAAACCTATTCAAAGGAGAAGAGTCTAAAGTGAGGCAGGCTGGAAAGGAGGAAATGATGGGAACATTGGAAAGGAGCCCCCTTCTCAGAGTCTGCTTGAATTGAAACCTTTTGTCAGTCTAGAATCAAGAACTCCAGCACAATAAACAGCATTTAAGGCAGTCTCCTTTCTTAGATACAGATCTACAGTTTTCTAGGCCTACCACCAGAGCTCAATGTATAGTAAAAGACATGTCCTAAATCTCCTGTATAAACCTAGTGGCTTCTGGTTTTATTTTACTAGATTATAATCCTTTAAAGGCACCTCTGGAGATCCCCTATAATCTCACTCATTAAAAAGATAGATAAAAGGAAAAAAATAGTTTCTTAGCCGCCCTTTGAGCTATAAATTGAGAGCCACCAAAGTGGTATATATGTCTACTGCTAAGACAATTTCAAATTTCCCCCAAGAAGCCCACGCCCACACCTTTGTATGTATTATTCTTTCCCCCCAAATTTCTTCCTATTAACCAACATGCTTAAAGTCTACATTAAAAATTTTTTTTTAATAAATTGTGACTCTTTGGAGAGAGCCTTACAGCTATGTTTTCTAGTAGACTTTGTTCTTTCCTTGGGTATCTTTCTATTTTAAGAAAGACCAGCTCTGCTTTGTACTAGCTCATTCTGAAGTTCTCTGTGTGGAAGCCAAGGATCTAGTTGTATATGAGCAGGGGTCTCTTAAAGACTAAAGGAATTTCCCAGGCTGCTGAATGCAACAAGTGGAACTAGCCTTCATCCCTGCTACCACCGGCACAAAGTGTAAGTGAGGAGGAGAGTCCAAGATTGATTCCTAGTAAGTTACCTAAATAAGAATGAAAGCAAACAATACTCAAGGTATACTTAATAAAGACATCTGGAACTCATAGCAGAACATTACTAGTAGTTTGGAGAGGAACAGAATAGTTCTTAAATAACCATTGATGTTGAACACTAGGAACTGGGATGGAGATCAGATTGGTACAGGTTGAAGTGAATGATTCAGGATACAGCTGAGATGAATCAGCACATCTAGTACCGTTCCACTGATACTACAGCTAAGTTCTGTCTTGCCAATAGGCTCTAGGCAAGCAACTCCCATTCTCATGTCACAGTAGCTTCCCTCAACAACCTTTTAGCCATTTCCAGTGTACTTTACAACTTACTGACTTTGGGTTCACCCAACACTATACTCCTCCCTTTATTTTTCAGAGATCTCTTTAGTGGGTGCCTATTTTTTTGTCTTATTTCTTTGTTGGCCTCTCCATTTCCACAGCAGATGGGTTGAAATGGCAATATAGTGGTTCCCTGCAGTTTAATCTGGACATTTCCCTGAGTTCCACACAAGCCCCCCAGGAGCTCCATATGTCCATTGTACCTGTTTTAAGTTCCCCCCATCAAAGCTTTGTAGACTAAGCCAAAGAGTAAGATATAAATAAAGAAAAAACCCAAACCACCAAACCAAACCAAAAAACCCCAAAGCTCCCATTTCTATAGTTCTGTTTAAGCTGCAAAGCACTATCATGCACATAATCTTCATTTTTTTTCTAATGAAAATTCTCTGAGTTATATTTAACAGTAATCAATACTTTTACTATATAGAGATCTTACACTTCACAGCTGGTTGGCAGCAGAGAAGGAAATGCTACAGAAAATTCCTGTCATAAATCTTGCATCAGTTAATACAGAATACTGAAAAATCTTCCAAAATTCCAGACTGACCATGGTACGTAAAGAGACTCAGTATCCCATTTTTGTACAGAAGGTTGTTTTCAAAGTCCCAACTCATGTCCTTGAGTTTAAGCATCATTTTCTATATAGACATTTATTTTGAAATTTTGACTCCTTTACCCTCATGAGTTTTATTCATTTTTTAAACAAGATAAACATTGTTTTATTGTCAGTATAACAGTTGACGTTTGTGCTTAATTTCAGTTTTAGACCATTGAAAAGTTTCACTTGATTCAACATAGAGTGGGTTTCCTTGCTAAAACATTTCCACATGTTTAAACTAACAATATGGGAACTCCAAAATAATATTCCAGATCCTCAGCAAAAGTGGCTTTTGAATGTCTGAATTTACTGAGTTCAATCTAAATGGTTTGTCTGGACATTGGTGAACTGCTGTTCACTTGAGAAATATCTCTTCCAACTATCAGAACGAATAAGAACTAACAAGAGTAGTTACATCTTGCATCCTCTGATTGATTCATTACTTTATGTCCCTTATGTTAATTTCATTTTTATGATTCAGCGTCATTTAGCTTCTTGTTGGGTACTTTTATCTAGAAGGGATAAAGGTTACCTCATACTAAACTGTGGGTTATCAACTGACTTCTGTATGAATGGCTAATAGAAGCAAAACAAAATAAAAGAAAAATAATACATATTGGAAAGGATTTGCTGATACAAGAACCCCTGTGTGATGTTGGAGAGACTGGAAAATAATATAACCACTATGGAAAGCAATAGTGAGTTTTAGAAAGGGATTTCAAAAAAAAAAAGAAAGAAAGAAAGAAAGAAAGAAAGAAAGAAAGAAAGAAAGAAAGAAAGAAAAGAAAAAGTTACAAGAAAAGAAATTGCCAAGAGACCCTGTGATTCCATTTTTGAAGATACACAGACCAAAACTGAATTCATAAAGAAATTATGCCTGTGTACATAGCAACATTCACAGTAGACAGAAACAACCCAGTGTTCATTGATAGACAAACATAGACATAAAATGTAGTTTATAAATACGGTGTGTGGTGTGTGTTTTTCAGCCCTAAAAAGGAAGAATATTCTAACACATGGACAACAAAGAGGAAGCTTGAGGATATGTTGCAAGGTGTATCAAGCCAGTGACACGAGTACAAATACTGGGTGACCCACCTCCTCGAGGGATCTGGAGGGCAGTACTTGAATGGTGTCGTCTGGATAGCAAAGGGAAGCAGAGAGTTATGTTCGAGTGGGCATGGAGCTTTTTTTGCTTTGTAAGATGAAAGATTTCTGAATTAGAACACTGCCGATTGGCACAAGAGAATGTGGATGGATTTAATGCTACTTACTTGCACACTAAAAATGGCTTTAGAGCCACAATTAAATGACACATTGTGGTTTGGGGACTGTTTTAGAAATCACAGTTATATGGTGGTGAAGTGGGTATATCTATGATTTTGAGACGCTTGGTAAATGGCAGATAAACGAGTGGGCAGGAGTCATCTTCCTTCCTTCCGGGACTTTTCATCCACACAGTCCTCGTTTCCCTTTAAAGCCCTGGAGAACTAGACTGCCAAGGTTCTTTTACTAAGAACAGATTATCAAATTAGTTATAGTAAAGATTTGGTGACTTCTCCCATGTTATTAGGGTACTTTTCAAAAGCATGGAATAAGGTTGGACTTCTCACACTTGCCAAGTCCTTAAATCTTGTGGGTGGGGACATTTCTCACATGCTTGGAGGCTGGAGATTGATGCTGGGTGTCTTCATCAGTCACTGCTCTACTTTATATTTTGGAGACAGAGTTTCTAGAGCTCTCTGCCTGTATCTGTAGCCCCAGATCTTTGTTACAGAACACAGCATTTTATTTTTTATTTGAGGGACAAAGCATTGTCTTTTTGGATCCACCCCATTTCTTTCTGGTAGAGTCACCCTTTCATTTTTTCCTCTCTTAATCTGTATATGCTTGGGTCACAGTCTGTGTGGGCTAAGGACCTGAAATTATGGGTGTCCTAGAAACCTTTACTTTGCCCAAATAAAACTCCAAAATAATCTAGTCTGCTCATTTTGAAAGCAAGGGAACTGACGCAAAGCAACTCTGCTGCTTAGCCTTCTAACTCTGGGCAATAACTTTCTCCACACATGGTACATATTTTAGAGCCATTTCAAATATGTGTACATGAGTTATCTGGGGATCTTGATAAGATGCTTCATCAGGGCTATGATGGGGCAGGAGATTCTGGATTTGGACCAAGCTCATACTACCATTCCAAACTGAATAACGAGCTTCTTGATAGATTTCAGCACTCCAGATCAACAGTATGTTCATAACAAACTATGTCTGTCCCAAGGCCCAGACAGTGGCTGTTAAGGTATTATCTTATGGATTTCCTGACTATGAGATTGGTGACCATGGTGTTAGGTAAAATTGTAATTGAAAAGTTGAAGAATGACTATATCTTAGGTGTCAGGGAGGAGAAGGGGGGCTGGCAGCTGAACCAAGGACTAGGTGAAGTCAGCAAGCTTGTGACGTGCTGTGGGTAGAGGGCCTATTTTGCTAATAAGGTATAGAAATTAAGACCACAATATCTTAGGCATAAAATGGAGACATCAGTTAATATAATTAGAAAGTCTGGCTTCTGGCCTCAACTTCAAACAACATTGGATTGCTCTGCTTAGATGAATTACCTTTTGTCATGTCGACTCATTCAGTGCAGTAAATCTGGCTATAGATGCTTTCCCAGCGGTCTGGTTTGCTTGTGATTTCTCCTAAAGGAATGCTTTGCAGATTCTGATTTATAGAGTTTGGGGTGGAGTCCAAGAATCTACACCTCTGAAAAGAACTCCAGGTGATGCTGGTGGTGTTACCAATGGCCATGTTTTCCTCAGTTTGAGGCTGGGCTGAAGTATCTAATGAGATTGTTCTCTGCCCTGAAGAATTCTGCATCTTCATTGTCTTCCCTTGTAATTGGTAGAGGGTTGGAAGCATCTGTGTGCCTTTCATAAGCTCTGATTGGCTACCAGTCACTTTTCTCAGGTAGGATGGCAGTGGGAGGCAGCTCTTCTGCTGAAATCATCTTGCTACTTTAGGATGTAGGAGTTTAAGGCATTGGACTGAAGAAATGTCCTGGCATCAGGTTCTGGAAGGTCAGCTATCTGGCTCACAAGCAGCGTTCTATTTAACAAAGCACCCAGAGATGACTCCACTTCCTGCTGCTCACTCATTGTTCTTTGCTTATAGATTAAAGAGCTTTGTCAAAGCACATGTAACTTCAGTTGCTTGAGTGGGCTCTGTTGAAGCCATGTCACATCAGAACAACTTGTCCCACAATAGGTTGCTGAATCAGGCCAAATGTAGCTTGTGATCTACTGAGTTCTAAGTTGATTGGCAGTCCTACATACCAAGGCACTATATGTCTAGAAGATTTGTGGGGTGGAGATGATTTAAAAACCATTCCAAGCCTCAGTTTCTTTTGCAAAATGGGACTAAAATCATAGAGAGGTCCTATGGATGTTAGCTAAGATCTAGAGTTGGCACAGACCACCACTGTAACTAGTAGTTGAGGCTTTCTCTTTGCTTCTTGTTTGTCATGATCTCTGGTCTTCTTTGAATATAATTTGTGCAATCCACTGTGCTGAGCTTTCAAGGCACCAAGATGAATTGTGCAAGTTTCTTCCTTCTAGGAGTTGCCAGGAATAATTGGGCACAAACATATAAACAACTGATTCATGATAAAACAAAGTAGCAATGCAACATGTTTTGGGAATGAAGAAGAGAGAGTGATATAATAATACTCAGAATGAGGCTCAGTCAGAATCATGGGACCCACGTGGAATCACAGCTATTTTGGAAACTGAGGCAGGCACATGCTCTCACAACACATACACACATCCTATACATTTTTTTTTGTGTGTGTGTAGTAATAGGTATGACACAAAAATTTGGCTCATGAAATTTAACTAGAAATGGACTGGAAGTTTCCAGAGAAGTTTTTCTTTTCTGCTAAGAGGGAAGTGTGAAGATAGGCCTTTACCATCCCTTCAGCCTCAGGATTCAGTTAGATGACATCCCTCTGGGATAACAGCAGCAATCCAAGGAGGATGGGAGACACCTAGTGCTAGCCAGGGCATTTCATTTTCATTCACCTTTGCAGTATTCCCTCACTTCAAGTGCAGGTGGGCTTGTTGAGGGTCAGCTAGTATTATGGTCCATGTGGGGTTCTATTCTTTAGTGAGCAGCCTTGGCCTCATTCAATTGTAAAAGAAGGGCTGCAAATATACTCAGAGGTTTATGTTCATAGCTGATATAGCATGGCTTTTACACATTCTGATGGACATAGACAATTATGAAGACAGTCCAGACTCAATGGGTAGAGAAAAAACTCCACTTCTTGATGAGAGTATTTGCAAAATCAACTACAAAATTGGTAAAATGGTAAAGTAGGCAGTTAATCATGTTGTTGATGCAATTAATTGATTATGGAATATATTTCAATTTTAATGTTTTTAGTTTACAGGTATTGTTTAAATTCTTGGAGAGAGAGAGAGAGAGAGAGAGAGAGAGAGAGAGAGAGGAATAAAAGAATTTTGGGAAATGAGCACTTGCTAATGAAGCCAGAAAGAATACTGAGAAGGAAAAGTCAGTGTTGACAAAAGTTTTTTTAAATAAGCATGTACAGCAGAGGTTAGTGTATATAATTGTTGAATAAATTCAACATGAATATGATTTCAGGATACTTAGTACTATGGTGAGAAATATGTTCACTATGGTTCTATTGTCAGACCATGTAGAACATATCATTTAGTTGCAGAGAAAATATAGTGTCAACATAAAGTTAATAAAAATAAATATATCTATGTAGGTATTTCTCAAGAGTCCATCTTGAAAACAATAATGAGATAAAATCTCAGGGTCTGGAGAGAAGGCTCAGTGGTTAAGGGCTCTTCCCACTCTTCCATATAACTGGAGTTTGGTTCCTAGCACCAAGGTGGTTTGCAACTACCTTTAGCTCCATCTCCAGGGAATCTGACACCCTCTTCCTATCTCTGTGTGCACCCAAAGACATGTGGTATGTACTCATGCAGACACAGATACATACACATAAATAATAAAATTTAATAAAAGTAAGTCTTCAAAAGAGAAAATCCCAACTCTTTAGCTGGCCACATGGACAGTTTAAGTTTGTGGAAATTCATCAAATCTTATTATCTTTGATTCTCCTGTGTATATGCTGTGTTGAAGTAAAAATTAAAATAAAACATGCTTTAAGTTTCTGGGCTACTGATAACTGATAGTGGTTTATTTTTATTAAAAGATGCTATGTCTTTTAAAGTTATTTTTTATTATGTTCATCTATATAAGTTCATATATATGCTCAAAATTTAGAAAAATAGAATTGGAAATAGATGAAATAAGTTTCTTCTTTCTAAAGCAAATTAATCACGATGAATACTGAAAGTTTTTCATGATTCTGAAGAATGTATCACCTTTCACCTCTGCTACCTGCCCCAACTTAAAGGAATCATCAGTGTGCAAAAGGCATGTCGCTGTCTACCATAACATGATTTGTAATTTCAACACAAAGAACATTCAAATAAGATAAACTGCTTTTTATTATAAATTTATGAAAATAAAAATTATAGAGGCCTCACTGGAATGGGACAACTGAAGAAACAACTTGGAATGGAAAGAAAATAAGACCTTGCAAGAATAAAACAAGGGCCAAGTCTGATAGGGTTTGTTGTTGTTGGGGATACTGGAAGGAGGACAAATTGGCTAGATCAAAAAAAGAAAAGCAGAAAAGATATTGACTATGAAACAATCGCAGCATCTAAAGTTGGTTTGGATAATTTAGAGGAACGATGACAAGATAGCTCAAATCCTTAGGACATCTGTGCTGTGTTCTAGAAACAGTTGAGATGGAAGCACCTCTCAAATTTAACAAATGCAATCAAAATGATCACTCATTGATTTAATATATCTGTGATCTATGAGCATGCTCCATGGCTGATGTCTCAGAGAGATGCTAGATTATAAGACACTCAGTGATGAGGTTTAAAAAAATTTGGATGAGGAAACTGAGTCCTAGTGAGACTGACCAACTTGCAACAGGCCACCTGCCTAAAAAGTGGGTGAAAGAGAACTAGAGCTGTAAATCCAGAGACATGGAATTAGACTGATTAATGATCACACGCAAACATTGACTTTGTGGAGGACAAAGTTGAGGTAGAGTTACACTTTCATGTTGGTCAAGGTCAGTGCTGAGAAGCAATAGGAATCCAAAGGAAGGGATTTACAAGGGGTAGTAACTTGTGCAAGTTTGTGGTAGGTTAAAAAAGATGTCTGCCAATCCACTGACACTCCATTCCTCTATTCATTGAGACTGTGTGGGCTAATGCCTCCTCCCTGGAATCTAGGCTAATTGTAAATGGTGCCTGAGAAAGGTTTTGGAACACGAGGCCAACCCACAGAAGTCAGAACACTAGTACAAGATGATGGCAGCTTGGGCTGGGTAAAAAAGTTAAAGATGAAGAGAAGCAAAGAGACTGAACACATTTTGAAGATAGTTAATTTAATTTGAAGATCAGCTGTATGTGGACACGTATGGCTTTAGTAGCTAGGTACTGTTTATTCCCTTATTGCTGTGTTTCTTTTAGGATGATCATGAGATCAGCTGATACCTGCTTGGGTTGGCTGTCAAGTAGACAAATGGGTCTACCAGCCTAGATACCAATAAGTTGAAATTGTACTTCCATTTCTTATCAAACAGAAACCTGAGTTTTAAAAAGCATAAATGATTGGAAATGCTATTTTTTTTCCAAATCTGTGTATCTTAACTCTTTTCCAGGCTATACATATTTCAAAAATGCCCCTCTTCACTGTTCCTCTCTCATGACTGTCATTCTTTTCCAATGAAGCTATTTCTTGTTAGCCTCTCCCTACTAAGCCATCACTTTAGATAGATGTATTTGTTAAACTCTTTCTTAAGAAGTATTCCCACTGTTTTCTTACTTCACTGGTCATTCTCTATAATCTCTTAAATTGATTCTTTTTTATTTCTTAAGAGTTTTAAAAATTATTTTTTAAGTATATGTCTGTCTGTGGATATGTGCCTGCAAAGGCAGGTACCGACAGAAGCCAAAGCTGTCAGATTTCCCTGGAGCTGGAATTAAAAGTAGTTGTGAACCATCTGACACAGATTCTGGGAACCAAAGTTGGGTCTTCTAAGAGCAACGAGGCATCTATTGAGCCATATCTCCAGCCTCTATAATTGTTTTTTTGTTATAGGGAGTCAAGGTGGTAAAGACTGGAAAAGGATGCTTCCCATCTTCTGCCCAATATGCCATGTGTGCCATCTGTGGCTCTTTTGTTGGATTCCTGCCCTTAGCAATCTAACTAGAAGATGTACTCATCAGTAATACACTGAGATACATCCTTATCAGTCAGGAGGAAGATAGTGAGTGCCAACAACATTTTATGAAGAGAAAATAGTATCTCATACAAAGGGTCAGAATCACAGGCTTTTGGGACAGATCAAGTACATCATAATCCTAGCATGATTCAGCACATAGATATGTGTCTTTAACTGTCATAATTTAATTTAACAATATTCCTCTCACCTATATACTTGCTATTATAATTCACCTCTACTCTCCTAGTCTTAACTTCACTGTTCATCATTTTGTCTTAGAGGCCTGCTTTGCCTGCCTTTCTGCCTGAAAAAGTCATCCCTGCCCCTGGACAATTATTCTGTTATTTATTACTTCTTTCCTTACATCAGAAGAACTATGTGTAATGGATTCATCTGCACTATTTGCTCATGTGCTCATCTTTGATTCAACTGTTCCTTTATCCCTATCTTAGAATATGCCATTAGTTAATGAAATGTCTGTACAAGGCCAAACTCAGCAATCAGTCTGGGGAGAAAACTGAATCTAATCAATGGTTTGCTGTCCTCTAATACTGTTTAATAGAAATGCAATGCAAGGTATTTATGCAACTTTAAATTCTCCTGCGACACTATCAAAAGGATAAGAGAAACAAGTTAATTTTAGAATTGCTCTATTTCACCCTGTGTTTATTATAGGACAAAACAGAATCACATTTTATATAAACAAATCTAATGTCTAGGCCCATCACCCATATACAGGATGTAAAATACTTCCATTATATCCTTGGATTAGACTTTAGACTAGACAGTCTTCCCAGTTCTTCATGTATTGATTCCTTAACCACTGATGTTTCTTGATTTTCCTCTCTGTTTTAGTCTTGCCCATTTTCTTTTCTTGGCATTTTTCCATTAGACTTTCCAATTTCATCCTTTAAAACTAGAAGCAGACAGGACTCATTATTAGTGGAGAATTCTTCTGATTAAAAAAGAATGGCACAGGGATGAACAAGATCACAAAGCTGGCCTTCTGAACTGTCAGAAAACAGTAGCTGAGACTGTTGATGTCATTATTCAAGTTCTGGTTAATAATGTGCAGTGGACAAAATGAAGCATGTACACACAGAAAAGACTGGAAGGAAGTGGAAGGCACTTCCAAAAGGTAGATATGAACAGACATGAAGTAATGGGAGCCACCATGGCAACTATTCCACCATACTGATGTTAGAGTTCCCTTTTGTTTTCTCTGAACCTCACTTTATTCCTTCAAACAACAGACATACTAATACTATCTTGTTATGTATTGAATTATGAAACTCCAAAGTTGCATTGAAGTGCTAACCCCTAGTTCTTACAAATATGTCTTCCTTTGGAAATAGGATTTTTACAGATAGGATCAAGTTAAGGTGAAGTCATTAGTGTAGGGACCTAATCTGTTTGTGTACTTATAAAAGGAGAAAATGCCTTATGTTAATATCAGCCAAGAGGAAAAGGCTTTGTGATGACTGAGGCAGAGGTTAGTATGAGGTAGACACAATCCCATGAATGCCAAGGATGGGCAGCTACCACCCAGAGCTGGGGGCTGACAAGGACAAAGACTTTTCAGAGACAGAGGGAATCACATCCTGCCAATACTTCCATTTCATACTCTTAACCTCCAGAACTGAAACAATAGATCTACATGGCTTTAAGCCATCTAGTCTGTAGTTCCTTGTTACTGAAGCCCTAGGAGACAAATGCAGAGCCCAGCTTGCCTGGTAAAGCTTTTGACAGAAATGAGTGAGAACAGAGACTGTTTGTGACTTTCAGCCCTAAAAATGGTTGTTCTGAGATCATGCTGGTCCCACTTCATATTGAGGAGATGTTTTCAAGCAGGCTTGGACCGTAGAGCTGTGGGAGCATTACAGCTGCCTCGGGGCCCTGGTGATAGAGGGCTTGGATTTTCTGAGGGAAGAAAATGCCAGCATCACTTGTCTTCCTGTCAGCCTCCCTCCAGCTTTTGGTCAGATACCCAGGCTTCTGCACCTGCCCTCCAATCCCTGAGCTCAGAGCAGAGCAGGCCTGCAGGGTTTGGGATTTTTCCTTTTACTGCAGGAGATGCCCCAAGCTCTGTTGCTGGCCTTGCTCCCATGTAACTCAGGCTCTGGGAACATTCCAGGAATGCAGAGGCTAAATACAATCGCTCTTCCCTTGTGATTCCAGTACTGTGACCTCCAGCCAGACTCTCTTATGCAGAGAATGTCTGGGTGTTGCTAGAGCCAGCAGTAGTTCTTTCTGCATCCAGACAAAGACCAGGAAAGTCTAGCATGACCGGAAGTCTCATATCTCTAAGCATTTTGGAAGGCTAGGTACCTTCCAGAATATACTGCTGGATTGTCTCCCAAACGCTCCCTGTTGCTTCTCACCCCCTAACATTGCTTGCTCTCTTTTCTTTTACTAGAGGGGCCTTATCAAATCTCTGCTTATTGAAGTGGTTTATAACTTTGAGAACTTCAAAACATTGGTTAAAATGGCAAGAGCAGAGAACTTGAGACAGGTGACCTGAGCTTGAAATACCAATTTAACACTTGCTGTGTGTCCTTGTGCAAGTCACTTCAACATATCTGTACTCGAATGTTATCATCATTACTATTTGGTAAGAGTAAGTAGCATTGTTCTGTGAATCGTCTAACAGAATGGATCTGAACTTGTTCACCTACCTATGTAAGTGTTTAAAAAAAGAAAATCCATTCATTAATTCCTTCATCCAACTAATAACCATTTAAGGCCTATTTGTGCCTAATCTTTTGCTAAAGGTTAGGGTTAACTATCTCCTAATAGATCTTAAATTACAGTGCAAAAAACAGTTATGAAAGTAACAAACAAATGCATGGACATAATTGTAAATACATAGTCCTAATTTATCATAATTGCTAAGAAGGAAACAAATATAATGATGAGGTGGAGGATAAGTAGGGGAGACTTCTAGTTTGGCCTGTGGATAGAGTTGTTGTTATCAAAGTTTGATTCTAATTCTTTATGCCTGGAGTGAAAACCTGGCAGGCAGAATTTTACTTCATTGTTTTTTACTGTATCTTCCAGTATACATTGAATTTACCATACACCTGTTTATCTTACTGCTTTACAGCTCTATACACTGGATTCCAGTGTGCATGTCTTTGCAAGGATGCTGGGAACTCCCTCTACAGTGTTCATGGATTAAAGGGCAGGGGGGTGCTGTGGGATGTTAATGTATGTCCTGTGGGAGCCCTTCTTGGGTTCCTTGTGGCGTTACCCAGCAGGTTTGCATAGAGGATGATTAGGACCATGGGCCTGAGTGCAGGTGTCTGAGATGGTCTGCACTTGGCTGTACTGGGGGATGGTCTGTATGTCAAGTTGCTCTGACTGGTCAATAAATAAAACCTGATTGGTCGTGGCTAGGCAGGAAGTATAGGCGGGACTAACAGAGAGGAGAAATAAAAGAACAGGAAGGCAGAAGGAGACGCTGCCAGCCACTGCCAGGACAAGCAGCATGTGAAGATGCTGGTAAGCCATGAGCCGCGTGGCAAGGTATAGATTTGTAGAAATGCGTTACTTTAAGATATAGGAACAGTTAACAGGAGGCCTGCCACGGCCATACAGTTTGTAAGCAGTATAAGTCTCTGTGTTTGCTTGGTTGGGTCTGAGCGGCTGTGGGACTGGCGGGTGACAGAGATTTGTCCTGACTGTGGGCAAGGCAGGAAAACTCTAGCTACAGGGGGATTAAGTCCAATGAAGTAAAAGTTTAGAAAGCAAGTTTTTATTGACGAAGGAAACTGGAATTTAAAAGTTTAAGCCTCCTTTATATAGTAAGAGCAACGTATGCATTCTGAACCCAGAATTTCCCAAACCAGAGCAGAAATAATTCAGTATCTGCTTATGGAAAAGTTTAAAGAGCCTAAGGAGCAGCAAGCTCTTTACCACCTAAAGAGAGAGCAGAGGGGAAACGGAAGTGAGTGGGTCAGATATGGTTCTCTCTGCTAAATACAGCAAACCTTGGGAAACAGAGCAAGCTTCCTTAGTTGTCTATCCTTTAGTTAGTAGGATAGGCATCTCCCAGACATTCATCTTCCATCCATAGTCCAAGAAACTAGAGAAATGGAACTTGCTTTTTGTTACAGGGAGGGACTTAGTCTAAGCTAGTGAAATGATTTCAATCCTCCATATGGCAACTGGTAGCAATCAGCACGTACCTGCCTTGGCATGACCCTGGGCTTGAACCCATACAGAAAACAAACAAACACACCATTCCTATTGGGTTGTATTTGTTCTCAGTTGATGCAACTAAGATGAAGGGAAAGCCTTTTTGAATACAAGGTCACGAGGAGAGCTCTGCCTGCTTTCTTGGTGATAGAGGAAGCAGCTCCCAGTGATATTTACAGACTGCTTCTGACCATGAGGGAAACCAGCCCTGGAATAAAGCCAGTGGTGTGGTTTTCAGGGTGAAGCAACAGAAAGAAATGGCTCTAGCTGACATTGCAGAGCCCTTGAATCAGCCAAGCTCAATGCCAGCCTCCATGTTTGGTGATTTAATATTGCTCTTCTTGTTTAGTCTGCTTGAGCCAGGGCTTCTGTTCCTACAGCCCAAAGCATCCAAGATAATGTAATAGAGGGAAAAATTAGACAGTTTTGGAGAAATGGCAAAACAAGAAAATAAGCTTCCTTACTTTCACCAGTAGATACTAGAAACATTTCTATGCTATTAGTGTTGTCAGATTTTGAGGGTCAAACTTGGACTCTAGTACTTCCAACAAATGAGACTCAGCCATCTGTCCTTAGTACAGCAATTTAAAGAGACAAGCTATAATGAAAAGCAGAGAAAGGACATTTGTTCAGTATGGTCATATTTGTTAGAAGAATAAAGAGGTGCAGTGAACCCCAAGTCTGTCTTCAGGGTCCAAAGGCAGACTTGGTTAAATTGAGGACAAGAAGTATGCATGACTAAGCAACCTAGGTCAAGATGTCACACCCCCCCTTCTGCCATCATTGTCTAGGATCTAGTTTCTCCTGAAAGATGGTCTGACAAACTGTCAGAACTTGGTGAAATCTCTTCTGGGAGACAAGTTCCTCCCTGAATGGCACCAGGCTTCAGGCTTTTACTTTTCCCAGCATAGGATTCCAGGAGAAACTTCAATATTTTGGGGTCCTTTGTTTCAACAGTCTGATAGCCAAAAGGAAAAACACCTGTGTCTCTCTAGAACATTATCACTTTTGCCAGAATGGCTACATCAGAAGGGTCCTATGCCAATAAGGAGAGACCACAGCAGAAGATAAATGGACACATAGTACAATGTGGCTGAACTGCAAGAAATCCCCATACTTTCCATTACTCTGTGCTTTATAGAGAATCCAGGATCTCCTGAATAAAGGGTAGGTAAGAAAGTTGAGAAAGCCAACTTGTGACTCCATCAAGGGACTCCTCAGTGTGAAATTTGTGGTGGTTCAGTGGTAGATGGCTGCAAGGTGGGCTATTCAGGCTGAAGTTAAATGGGACTCATTACCATGTCCCAAAGGAGGTATTTACCACTAAGTTCCAGACAGAATGACATCAAGGGCAGACGATTTTCATGTGACCTTAAAATTTCTCTTTCCAATGAGGTAAAATCAAGGGCAGAATCTATTTGCATATTTCCTGGATCTGGGGTTGGCCTCATGACTTGCTTCCATGAATATTATGAAGCTGAAAGGAGGGTCTTTAATCTGAGAGTAGTTTTCACAATGTCTTGTGATTTCATTGGCTTGCACTTCCACGTGAGCCATCATCACACGAGCATGCCCCGGCATAAGAACAGTGTGGAAGAGAATTGAACCACCAGTCATCCCCACTTAATCATCTTAGATCAACTGATAGCTATACATCTCTAGTGTATTTGAATTTAACTCTCTCTGCGGCATATTGTCAGAATTTTAGTTCTTACAACAACACAAAATTATTATTTATAGATGTAGAGATCAGAAGTCTAAAATAGGTCTGAAGAGTTACATTCCTTCTGGAAGCTAAATAGAAGAATTGATTTCTTTGTCTTTTCCAGCTTTTAGAAGCCCCTTATATTATTTGGTTTTTGACTTCTTTTTTCCCTGTTTTCAAAGTCAGCATCATAACCTCTCTATTTCCCATATAATCTTTCATCAACCTTTTAAAGAAGCTTGTGATTTTTAACAGGGCAACCTCAATAATCAAAGATTACCTTTGAGTAATCCTTAGATATATCACACCTGCAAATTTCACCATGCAAGGTAATATAGTCACAGATTCCAGGGAGTAGGGCATGCATATCTTTGGGACCATTTTTCTCTTTTCTATCAATACATGGACTACCCATACCCAAATTAACCAAAAGCTAATGTATTTTATATGGGGGTTGAGGACCCTTTGTTGTGTAGAATTGCTATGCTAATTGATAACTGATACATGGTTACCACCTGAGCTATATGGTGCTATTTGGTTGTGATCTAACAATAAAGCTTGCCTGAAGATCAGAGTGCGGAGCTAAGCCATAGAGGTCATAGAGGCCGGGCACTGTAGCACACACCTTTAATCCCAGCACTTGGGATCCCATGCCTTTGCTCCCAGTACTTGGGAGGCACACACTCCTTTAATCCCAGCACTAGGGATGTTGAGACAGGAAGTGATATGGCTGGGAAGAGAAAAGAATATAAGGCAGGAGGAGACAGAAGTTCAGATCTTCTCAACTGAGGAGTTGGTGAGGTGAGAGGTGGCTGTGGCTTGTTCCTTTTTCTCTTTGATCTTTCAGCATTTACCCAATATCTGGCTTCAGGCATCTTTACGAGAAACCACAAAACTAGGGGCCAGAGAGATGGCTCAGTGATTAAGAGTACTTGCTGGTCTTGCGGAGGACTGGGTTTGATTTCTAACACCCATGTGGTGGCTCAGAACCACCTGTAACTTCAGTTTCTAGGGATCTGACGCCCTCTTCTGGACTCTGAGGGCACTGCATACATGTGGTTCACAGACATGCACATAGACAAAATGCCCATACACATAAAAATAAATAAATGGACAGAAGGAGAAACTACAAAATAGTGGAAATAAGATGTGATGTTTAAACCAATGGAAGAAGTCAGAAAGAAATGAATCTAGTATTCAGGAGCAGAAGGGAAAATCAAAGAAAAGTCTCCCAGAAGAAATATACAGAACAAGATGTAGGGCTAAATACAATAAATACAATTACACTAGACACATGGTAGAGACAATCAGATTAATTAAAACTCATAACTATGGAGATGGCTCAGTCATAGAGCATGTACCTATCGTGGCACGGCCCTGGGCTCAAACCCATACAGAAAACAAACAAGCAAGCAAATCTATCCATTTGCTGCTTCCAGAGATGCATTTACAGTATAAAGACCAAGGAAGGTGAGATATAAGACAATTAGAAAGAAATTTGTTATATGGAACAAACATTAAGCAAAAGAAGGCTGGCATTAGGCCTGGTCATTAAAAATACAAATGAAGTCACACATAAACTGGAGTGCTGATTGTGCTACAGGAAATCAAAAAATAACCTAAATATCCATAAAAAGTGAAAAGATAAATAGACCCATCTGATGGAATGCTGTATGAATGGGAAGAGCCACATAAATCATAACAGATAAAAAGAAATGCTGAATGGAAAAAGAAATGACAAAATATCATATTCAGTCTGCCAGTATTCAGCAGCGTTAAGAAAACAACTCTATGTATTTTCTATGTGAAAATATAAACATCTGGACTAAGTGATGCTTGGCTACGAGAAAAAACAGAATAGAGATTCTTACATGTTCTGTAATACGTTAGTTTGTTTTATTGAACTTTCAAATGAGATATAATTAATTGGGTGTTAGCCTTATCTTTGTATGTAAGTCTCTGTACTTTGAGAGAAATTTCAAAATATACTCCCTTAAAGCTAATTTTGTCTCTTTCAGTGACAATTTTTTTGTTATCCTTACATATCTCATTATAAAGAAGAAGAGAAAAAATTCCTAGAACTTTGAATCCTGCAGCTGAACTTTAGAGTTTTAGTTACCATAAAAAATGGGATATCTGTAGCAGGAATCTTAAAAGTTCTTATTAATAAAATCAAACCCGAGGCAAGTTATTGGGGTCCATGCTGGTAGATCAGAGAGCCAGAACAAGCCACAGCTATCTCACCTTGCCAGATCCTCAGCTGGTCTTGTCTCCTCAGACTGGAGGCCTCTGAGTCCTCATCCAGAATGGGTCTCAGCTGAATTACTGCTCAAAAGCCTGAATGCTCAACCAGCCAAAATGCTTCTAGTTTCTGGTCCTCACGCCTTATATATCTTTTTGCTTTCTACCACCACTCCCTGGGATTAAAGGCTGGCTTTCTGGGATTAAAGGTGTGTGTCACCATGCTTGGCTATTTCCAATTTCACAGAGATCCAGAGGGATTTCTATCTCTGGAATGCTAGGATTAAAGGTGTGAGTGCCACCATTTTCTAGCTTTTGTATTTAGTGGCTGTCTGTTCTCTGACCCCAGATAAATTTATTAGAGTACACAATATTTTGGGGAACACAATACCACCACAGATATCTCTAAATGCTTGAAAACAATAATGTTGATACATACCTTTGAGGTTAATGTTACATAGCATTTAAATTCACATTCTTAAAAATATGTCACGGCATGAAAAAGTAATCCTAATTTGTTGAAAGAATAAAACATGTTACAAAATCACATATATACTTCATGTATAACATTTATAATTTATATATACTATATTATATACACACATTTTATACACACATGTGTAAAGCTGATCTGCTTTATGGCTGCTGGTATTGCAAGTAATACAAGGTTCTTTCCTACAACACGCATGTTTAATATCATATTTTTTTAATCAAAGGAGGCAGTTTCATATAAACCAGTAGAAAACATAGTTTAAAATGTAATCATGGGCTTTGTGTGTGTGTGTGTGTGTGTGTGTGTGTGTGTGTGCATGAAACTAAGTGGCAGGTCATAACTTGACAGCACATTAGATATGTTCCACATTATAATTTTCTTTTTATATGATATTTTTATTTGTGTGTGTGTGTGTGTGTGTGTGTGTGTGTGTGTGTGTGTGTGGTGCATGTATATGGTGTGTGTGTGTGTCTATGTGCCCATGTTTACAGGTGCCTTTGGAAGCCAGAAGAGGATGCTCAATCCCTGGAGCTGGAGTTACTGTAGTTGTGAGCCATCTGACATGGTGCTGGGAACTGACTCTGGTCTTCTACTGGAGCAGCAAATGCTTTTCGCAGATAAGTCATCTTTCCGGCTCCAAGATTATAATTTTGCTAAGATGTCATCTGCTTGTTCTTTTCACTTAAGGACACAGTAGCTATAAAAATGAAGTGGAGACACACAAATAATTTAGGTGGAGGCCTGACAAAACAAATGTGCTGTGTGCAGTTCACACTGCACCCAAGCACCACTCCAGACATGGACCAAATCCAGACATTTTTATTCATTGGCAATCTGTGTTCTTTCCAGGACTGGAGGTCACTGGTGTCACTAAGCACTGCCATCCATACCACTTGTGGCAGTGCTGCATTTGGCTCCAGAATCCATCTCCTGGCTCAGAATATTACTACTTCTGGCTTTGCATAGGCTTTCAATTCTCTGCTAAGGATGGTTTCATCCCATGGCTCACGCCCAACCCCACTCAACCCTTCTGACATTGAAATAAAGTAATTTATGTTTCTCGGTGGACAACTCTATTTTATTTTCCTAATGCGAGGAGAACAGTTTTTAAAGGGAAGCTTATTACTTCCCTAACACCTTTTGAAATATTTATTTCATTATTTTTAATTATGTCTATGTGTATGTGTGTGAACACATGAGTGCCAGTGTCCTTGGAGGTCAGAGGCATCAGATACCCTGGAGCTAGAGTTATAGGCAGTTCTTGGGCACCTGATAAGGGTGCTGGGAATAGAACTCAAGTCCTCTGCATGGGCAGTATGTGTGCTCACCCTCTTAGCCACCTCTCCAGCCACCCAACGTTCCTTTGAAGCAAACTCCGGAATGCTCAGGGCCCAGGAATCAGTAAGGTGGAGCTTCTTTGAGGCATGGACCTAGAGTACCAAAAGCTTTCACACAAGATCTCAAATAATCCTGATAAACCTCCTTCTTTTCAAGGAAGAAATAGCCCCAGAAACTAGTTAGAACAAAGAAGACAGGTCTGTCTTCTGATGCTCAAGAAGACAGCAAATGCCAAGTAGTTTGTTTGTTTGGTTTTTTTTTTTTTTGCCTCCCATTAATAATGAAATATGCAGATAGCAAATCTCAGAAAATAACATCCTTTTAATAAGTCAGCAAAAGAGAGAGAGAGAAACAGAGAGAGAGAGAGAGAGAGAGAGAGAGAGACAGAGACAGAGAGAATGAACTACATTTAATCAACACAATGTCACCTGAAAATTATTAACAGTAATGGTCTAAATCCCTGAGAATATTTGCATGCCTCAAGCCTATCCCTGAGCTGCTTTAACAAATATATTTTCCCCTCCGTGAACTAGGCTTCCCTGTCTTCTCAGTACACAGAGGACTTCTGGAACAAAATGGATCTCGGTTCATTTTCAGCATCTCTTACTGTCACAGCTTGTGCTAGGAATTAGATTCTGTGCCCAAGAATAGTGGAAAGGAACACCTGTTTTGTGTCCGGCTGCTGTCTCCTAGCCAAAGGTCTCTATGGAAGCATGCCAGACTGTTAATTTAAATGGTCTCCTTGGATAGAACAGCAGTCCATATCCTGGACCCTGGAAATTCCCAAGAGAAGACTTATTTACTATGTGCCTTGCTTTTTTGGCCATACTTTTCTGGCCAGAAAATGCTGTGTGTTCCCTAAATATTGAAATAATCTCTTTGGTGGAAGCATATATTTCTTTCTTTTTTTTTTTTTTTGGTTTTTCGAGACAGGGTTTCTCTGTGTAGCTTTGTGCCTTTCCTAGAACTCACTTGGTAGCCCAGGCTGGCCTCGAACTCACAAAGATCCGCCTGCCTCTGCCTCCCGAGTGCTGGGATTAAAGGCGTGCGCCACCACCGCCCGGCCGGCTTTTTTTTTTTTTTTTTTTTCAGAGCCGAGGACTGAACCCAGGGCCTTGTGCTTGCTAGGCAAGCGCTCTACCACTGAGCTAAATCCCCAACCCCATATATTTCTTTTTATGACAAATAGACCCTACATTTACTCTCTCCCAGCAGGCTAAGCTTCTGAGCATAAGTTAGGGATACTTTGGCATTTGACACAAATGTAACTGCTAGAAATAGCAACTACAGGGTGCTGGAGAGATGGCTGAGTGGTTAAGAGAACTGACTGCTCTTCCAGAGGACCCAGGTTCAATCCCCAGCACCCACATGGCAGCTCACAACTGTCTGTCACTCCAAGATCTGACACCCTCACACAGACATACATGCAGCCAAAATACCAATGTACATAAAATAACAATAAATAAGTTGTTTAAAAAAAAAAAGAAATAGCAACTACAAAATTGTCAGCCAGCTAACAGGAACTGAGTGGAGAACAGTTCTTTCTTTGGTTGATACATTCATAATAATAATTGGGGCTTATACATAAGTGAAAAACATTAAAATAGAATGAGACTCAGAAGGGGATCTGATACAAATATAAAGCAATAACAATGGGATAAAAAATTTCAAGGGCCTAGTCTTTAAAAGGATGCAAAGATGTGACGGTCAACCATGCTGTTCTTTGAATGCTCAAATAAATAATAGGGCATTGCTCTAGTTAATGGATGACACTGCAAAAATGGGGAGTTGTGAGACAATTAGAAATGTTATATGAGGCTGAAAAATCAAACACTATGCTCAACCTGGTCTTCAGATTTTCCACTCCAGCTTATTGTTCACTGATGCAACTCAAATATGCTGGAATTCTTTTGTGGACCAATGATTGGCTGGGAAGAATTAAGAGTGTAGCTGTGGATACTCTGAAGACAAATGTACATCTTGACGGCAACTTCTTTCACAGACACAGTACAAGGGATTCCCAGTGTGTGGTCCAGAAAACATCTGCAACATTCTCAGTAGGCATCTCTCTCTAATGTTTTTTTACTAAGAACAGAGATTAATTTATTTTAAATTTTCCACTCACTACTTTTAGCATCACATAGCCTCCCACGTTTTCATTTCCAACCCTTCAATATTTCTGTTTTCCAAGTTTATAATGTGAAAAGTCCCTAACCCCTTAGGCTGTTCAGCATGGTAGTCCTTTTAAAAGTCATTTCCACTTTCACCTTTCAAATAAAATTCCAGTAAATAAAATTATTTACTGCAAAAGATGGAAATCTTCTCTTTTTGAGTATGGCCTGCTAAAATGTTAGTTCAAAAGACCCCAGCAAAGTAAGTAATGGAAAGCAATAAACATGGTAGATATGATTTCACTTGTGAATCTGGAGAAAAAATGAGAATCAGTCTCATAACTCATCACAGCCTTTATGAAAATCCCTTCCTCTCCCAGTTCTCAGAATTTGCAGATTTTCTCATCCTCTGCAGCCCTTTCTTTTTGCTCATCAGGTTTTTTCCTGTAGACTCGTATATACATGGATTTCCTGTCTTTGTCTTATCATTCTCTCATTTCCCATTCTACATTTTCTCCACCTGTTATTTAGATTCTACTACGACAATTGCATAGGTCCTCATCCAACAAAGACAGGAGAAAGGACACAACTGAAGAATCGAAGAGAGCAGGGTCAGAAGCAGGGGGTAGAAAGTAGGGTAGGGGGAGGCTGAGAACCTTCAGATAGGGGGGTCACACTCACCACACGAATAGACAACTGTCTGATATACTAAACATTATCTCTAGGCCGTAGCACAAGGAGATGAAAACTGAATCCACGAGGAGGAATCAGATGGTCCTGATTGGTTATAGTCCAAGCCACACCATCAAAATGCTAAATCCTTTGCTCTGTGTAAACAGAACCCACATTGTACTGTTTTCTAAATTTGTTGAGTAATTGTGAGAACAATACTATCCAATCGTCCTCTGTAGTAAGTTTAGACAATGTCTGCCTTAACTGCGGCACAGGGTTTATGAGAATCACTATGATCTGTGTCTTATGGGAAATACCTTTTTAAAGGGGCAGAGGGTGAGGACAGAAGACAGACCATAGTGTGGACAGAGTACCAGTCTGGTCAAAATAGCCCTATATAATCAGAGGAGGATGGGTAAGTTCATTGGCTTTGGTTCCTTTTCTGTTAACGAGGGAAGGAGATTTAATTTATCTGTGAGTTCTTGTTGGCTCTCTGCCATGTGACTTTGCAAGGCTGTCCATCAAGAAGTGGAATTGTGACTTGTTTTGACTAACAGAATGATGTGGTATGACACTGAGAATGCTGTGAATCTAGACCTCAAGAGATTTCATGCAATTTTGTTTTTGTTCTTGGAACATTGACTCTACCATGTGAACAAGCCCATGATGGGCTGCTAAAGGGGAAGAGACATTTGGACTAGTCACCCCAGACAAGGCATTAGTCACCAAGTCCAGGAACAGAACTAAGGCCATCTTTAAAATTCAGTCCTGGAGCTTGTTTTTGTCTTGAGTTAATATTTATTATTAACATTTAATTTAATGTTAATGTTTTTCACATATAACTGATACTAACCTAATATGGCTCTTAAAGACCATTGAAGAACACGTGTTCCAGGTCCCTCATCTTCTTTGATAGCCATGAACTTGAAAGTAGAAAAGCAACATTTCTTGTTTCTTCATCTCTGACCTTGGGACCTATACTACTTGTTTGGTGTTCAGTTATGCCAGAACTCATTTTTCTGCATTCCAAGGCAGCTTACAGTTATGTGACCTGTTAACTCTGATGGGATGTCTGGCACCACAGAGGCTCACATGGCTTCAATGAAGGGGAACTCATCTGTTCCTTTGGGGGTGGGTATCTTTTGCTCTACTGGTGACCTACCTCTTCTGTGTTGCCTTGACTTACATGGGGACTTTCTACAGGTGGTGACAAGATGGTAGTTGGGAGCCAGCGTCTCCCACTGTGCTCTGCTGAGTGGGGTTTCCAGAGGAACATCAGGCCCTGTTACTAGAAGACAGACAGCTGGGGACAGGCAACAGCGGTGCCTACCATACGGATGATGCGATGGTCAGGCTTCCTGTGTGTTACAATCACCTGGAGGAAAAGTGAGTCAACACTTGCCTAACGGTGATTTTCATGGTTTCCGAGGTGACCCGAGCATCAGCGTTCTTTTAAACCAAGCAGTTCTAACACAGAGCCTGAGCAGAGACTTACTGCTAAATTAAGGCTATTGGTAACTAATTATGCCTTAACTTCGGTGTGCCTCGTAAAGCTGTAGGTTAGTCAGAAAGAAGAGTTTCCCACTGTGGAGGAAGTCATGGGTTCATGTGGTCTAGAGGGTGTAGGAGGGGACTCAGGTGGGGAGGCAGCAAGGGTAATGGCCCCTAATCTGAAGCATATCAGCAACCACCTTCTGTGAACACGAACTGTCAGGCTCCATGGCAACTTTTCAAGTTCCATTTTGAAGAACTTTTGTTCCTGAAAGCTGAAGGACACACAATGACACCCTCAATGAAAAGAGCAAATTAGCTTCAGTGGTCAGAAGCTCTCCATCGCCCCCCCTCCCTCCCCCACTGCCCCCGTTGCCCCCCCTCCCGGCTCCTCCCCCACCCCCTCCATCCCCCCCACCGATTTAAATGGATAGAGAGCTTCTGGAATAGACGACCTTTCTGCCTGTGGAGCTCCAGCCTGGCCACTGGAGGGGGTGGAGCATCCCCGGGCTGCTGCTGCGAGGTGGTAAGTGTTGTTTTCCCTCAGCTGGTTGGAGGACTGGATTCTCCTCATCTCTAAGAGGGAAAGTTCCGGCCAATCACAAGAAGCCAACTGGAGACTGCGAATGTGAGGATGAGATGGCAAAAATATGTTCTCCCTGCCGCAGGAGACACACCTCTGGGTGCGCAGAGATGCCCCAGAAACTTGCCAAGCTGGCGCTAGCAGCTGTGACAATCCGGGGTGCAGAGAGGGAGGGCGATAGAAGCTGCAGCTGCTGGGGCTCGGCACTCAGGATTTTTTTTTTTTGTTTGTTTTCTGAAGTCGAACTCTGGGCCTGAAGTGGGGATGGGGTTCTTTTAGAATTTTAGTCTGGGAGAAATGAAGTAAAGACCTAAGGGAAAGGAATGGATTGGAAACTGCACCCCATCCCCGTGATTCTTGCCCGCATCCCTCCC